>NW_025814040.1:0-327318 GCF_021917145.1 Hypomesus transpacificus
GCAGACTCGCTGGCCAGAAAGATGCAGAATAACAATCTTACTGACTTCTGGAAGGAGGTCAAGATCATAAATAATAACAGAACTCCCCTCCCTTCTGATATCAAAGGGGTTAGTTGTCCAGAGAAGATTGCTGATCTATGGCATGAGCACTACAGTAAACTATTTAATTGTGTTCAAAGTAACACAGTGAGAATTGATAATCAATATAAAGGTATCTCTGCAGACTTGATAGTTAGATCAGTAGATATTTATGATGCCATCCACATGCTAGACAACAACAAAGCTTGTGGTATGGATTCCATTTCTGCAGAGCATCTAAAAAATGCCAGTTATAGACTCAGTCCATTTCTAGCCATGTGTCTCACTGGAATTATGGTTCATGGTGTTCTACCGAACTCTATTATGTCAGTACTGTTAGTGCCTGTTGTTAAAGATAAGGCTGGTAAACTGAACAGCATAGACAACTGTAGCGCCTCTCTAGTTTGGTGGATTTTTAATGAGAGGTGGCTAACCTGAGTTCGTTAGTAATTGTTACTAACTTAAACCAATTTAACATATGAAAAAAACAATACAACCAACTGTTAAACAAAAACAGGAAAGATTTACTTCAGACAAAAAATCAGTTCTTCAGTTATTGGTTCAACATTTACATGACATCGTAATGCACATGGACACACAATACAAACTAGCCGGCAATGCTAACTACACGAATACCTTAATTCAGTACAGTTCTACGGTGCAGGCCTGAGTGTAGCTCGTGTGCGTTGTAGCCGTAAACAAAATGGCTGTTTCGCCAGGATGGCACAAAATAACAAGGAGCTGGTACCTCGGATCAGCAGTGCGGTAGCACACGCACTGCGGCAGAAGGGCGGCAGCAGGTGAAGGAGAGACCGACCAAATACTCTCGTGGATTTACGAGACGAACCAACTCAGGAAGAAGACTGAGGACGACGACAATCCCGACCTCCACCGGCTCCAACCTGGCACTCGCTGTCGCTAGTCTGGCGGCAAAGCCCGTGCTTAATCCAAAACCGCCAACAGCCAAACTCCTCTTTCTGGGTTATTGTTGTTGGTTGAGATATTCACCCAACAATATAAACATAACACCACTAATGATAATATAAAATCTTCACTCTTGGTATTTTACCGTACGCTACAATTTTCTTCTCCCTCCAACTCCTCCGCTCGCTCTGTCTTTTTCTACTCCAACCTCATCTACCCCAACTTCCCGTGTTACCCTGCCCTTTGACCTCAAACCGGATTGGCTTAACATCATAATCAAAATTAAAGCAACAACATAGATTCACAAAACATTCATCTTACTCTCTTCATATTTGTAACCGGTACATTTTAACATGCGTTTTTTAAACAACAGATATACATTTCCAAATGCTGTATTCAGTAAAACATGAACAATATGCATTTCTCATCAAATCAAAATCATACTCTCAAACCTTAAAGTCTATTTATTAAACTATGAACTTAAGTATTATGTATTCAAACTTTTATATTTATGTAATAGGATTGTTTCAACAGAAATGTTTACCACCCGGGCTACACAACTATCGACCCATTGCATTGGCCAGTATCTTGTCTAAAGTGTTTGAGAGAATTATTTGATTGAAATTGGAAATGTATATTCTGACTGCAGAAAATCAGTTTGGTTTTAAAAGAAAACATGGTACTGATCTCTGTATCTATGCTCTGAAGGAGATTGTCTCAGGTACACAAGTCTTAATTCATCTGTATTTTTATGCTTTATTGATGCTTACAAAGCTTTCGATCGAATTTGTCATGAAAAACTGTTTATGAAGCTAATAGCGAGAGGTGTCCCTAAACCTCTTGTGAGGATTTTGGTGTTCTGGTATGCCAATCAAACTTTTCATGTTAAATGGGACAATGTTGTATCAGCTGCTTTCCATGTTGGTAACGGAGTTCGACAAGGAGGAATTTGATTTCCCTTTTTGTTTAATATGGACGACTTATCAAGCCAGCTGAATAAGACAAATACAGGCTGTCTTGTTGGTGAATCTATTGTCAATCATCTGATGTACGCAGATTATCTGGTTCCACTCAGCCTGTTGCAACAGATGCTATGGGTGTGCTCTCAGTATGGCTTAGATCATGATATAAAATATAATGCAAAGAAAAGCCACATAATGATAGTCAGAAGTAATCAGGACAGGAAATTAACCTTCCCTACCTTTTATTTATCTGGCAGTCCCCTTGGTGTTTGTGAGGAAATAAAATATCTGCCATGTCATTTCTGATGATTGGACAGATGACAACGATATGTATCAACAGCGCTGTCAAATATATTCTCAGGCCAGTATGTTATTAAGGACGTTTTCTATGTGCTCAGATTCAGTTAAATGTTCCCTGTTTAGAACCTACATAACACCATTGTACACTGCTCATTTGTGGTCTATGTACAGGTAAAGGAGTATACAGATACTGAAAGTAGCCTACAATGATGCTTTTAGATTGCTACTTAATGTGCCAAGGTGGCATAGTGCTAGTCAGTTGTTTGTGTCTAAGCACGTACCAACCTGTAAGGCAATCCTGAGACAACTGATGTATGGTTTCAATGATGCTTTTAGATTGCTACTTAATGTGCCTAGGTGGCATAGTGCTGGTCAGTTGTTTCTGTCTAAGCACGTACCAACCTGTAAGGCACTCCTGAGACAACTGATGTATGGTTTCATGTGTCGACTGGACGAGTCTGAGAACTGAATAGTAGAGGCCCTGGTCAACCCTCTAAAGAGCTGCTATCGATTACTTGGAACTTAAGACTACATTGGCACAAAAGTCTTCATACTTTTTATGCACTGTATTATCTATGTTTTATGTTTTCGTTTTACTCTCTTTTTTATAGCTCTATGTCTGTTATTTTATGTGGAACTTGGCGTCTGAAATAAAGATTTATATATATATAAATACATATATATATATCAATGTTTCAGGATTTGTATAACTTTTTACCATTGCATACAAAATCGGAAATGCAATACTAAAAAGATCAGCTTTTGTTAAGAGATCCAAGATTACAAGATCCACAAGGCCTTGGCTAGAAACCAAGGAATGAGTGGGGGCTTGGTCAGCCCACACTCTCCTGAAATGTTGCGTGTGCGTCTTGCCAAGCCCGCGCGTGTGTAAGTTAAGGCTGAGTGTGTGAGGATGTGGAGCACGCGCGGGCAGGAGGAGGGGAGACATTCATTGGAAATTTGGCTAGAAATTAGCCAAGCAAGCATGTTTCAAATATTCACCAAAAATCGACCTTTGATCTTACAGTCAACTTTTTCACAGATTTGTGTTATAAACATTCTCAAGAGTCTTCATATGAACTTGTGATTGAATCAGAGTATCAGTTTTTGACTGGCTGATGTGTAAAGCATTATTTTAGCGTTAGCGATAAGTTCAATTTGCTTTATATCAATCATTTTTGGAGATATGAAGTTGCCTTTGCACACGGTAACATGTTGTAGTGTCTTCCATCGATATACCAAGTTTCGTGTTGATATCTCAAAGATTTGCTGAGACAGGACTTCACATCCTGTTTGGCGGCTTTTCTGATGAATTTGATTGGCTGTACCGGACAAACGGTTGTGAGGATCAAAATTCTTTTCGATAACTTTTGTGACGCTTGGTCTGAAGATCATCTCTGGTAACTTTGAAGAAGATATGACAAAAATTGTAGGAGGAGTAGGCTTTCAAAGGTTTTTGATAAAACCGGAAGTAGCGGAAAATCTATATAACCGGAAATTGACGCCATGGGGTGCGTTGAACTCGGCTTGAACCAGGGAATCCAATGGTACCTCATTTTTGAAAATGGGTCATACGGTTCAAAAGTTGCGTGTGTAAACACAAGTCCAACTTTGACCCATTGGTGGCGCTGGAGTGGTCTAATGGGAGACATGAAACTTGGTGTAGGTATAGAATCAACTGTCCTTAATGAGTGTGCCAAATTTCACAAAAAGTTGTCGAAGTGTTCTAGGGGCTGCCATTGACTTCCATGGAACAAGAATAATAATAATAATAAATATAACTGCAAGCAGTAATGGCGGATTCCTCCAAACATTGCGAACCATTGAAAAATGTATATTCTTGACAAATTGGAACTGTATAGAAAAATCTATGCTGCAGAATTACCAATGGGATACCAAATCTGAAATATAATACCATCAAGATCCACAAGGGCCTTTATTTCAACCCAATGAGTGAAGGGAGGGGGCTTGGTTAGCCTATCCATTCCAGAAAGCCTTTGTGCTTTAGGGCGTGGAATGTAGCGCCACCTATGGGTAATGGTGGGACAGTTGTGGTGTGGTAATTACCCTTGGTCTATACTTTCAAAAAAGCTCGACCAGAGCATACCCCCCGCTCTCAGGGTACCAAGCTTCAGCTCAGTCATGATGCTGGGATGAATGTAGGCCTTTATGTAGAGACCAGGGAGACAGACACACCGGCCAGCTGCCCTGATGGGTCCGTGGTAGATCATTAATGCGGGTTGTATCCTACAACGCTCGTGGCCTCCGAGTAGGACATACTGCGGCTGATAGATCAAGACGTTTGGTGGTGGACACATTGCTGGACGAGAGTGACATTGTCTGCCTTCAAGAAACCTGGATGGCCAAGCAAGATCTGGACAAATTGAACTCCCTACACAAGAACTTTCATGGTGCTGGAGAGTCCCCTACCGATCTCAGCATGAGAATGGTTTGTGGGAGGATAGCTGGTGGTGTAGCTATACTGTGGAACATAAAATATGACCCAACGGTAAAGGTGGTGTGGCTTAACGTTGACTGGGCTATTGGGTTGGAGTTTAATCACAATGAAAATAAATTTACTATTGTAAATGTGTACACACCATATGAATCCTATGACCATGAGGATGAATTTCAGAACAGGTTAGCTTTTATTCAGTCCTTCATAGAGGACAATAGTTCATGTTGTGTCTATGTCATGGGTGATTTTAATGCTGACATGTCAGATAAGCGTTTATTCGCACAACATCTGCAGCAGTTCTGTAATGAAACTAAATTAATTATATCAAGCGTTATTGCCTGATACAAGTTTTACCTATATAAGTGAAACGTGGCACACAACTTCCTGGCTAGACCATATTGTAACCGCCCATGGACCGCCCATGCTTAGTATTATTAATGAATCTCTTGTAACTGGACAAGTCACTGACGATTTCAAACAAGCTATTATCAAGCACCTTCTTAAAAACCAAACCTGGATCCAGGTTGTCTTAGCAATTACAGGCCCATTTCAAATTTGCCATCTCTCTCCAAAATTTTGGAAAAAGCTGTGGCAAAACAGCTCACTGAGCACCTCTCCTCAAATCAGCTCTATGAACCTCTCCAGTCTGGATTTCGTCTTCACCACAGCACTGAAACTGCATTAGCCAAGGTAGTCAATGATCTATTATTAGCCTCTGACGCGGGCTTTAGCTCTGTCCTTGTTCTTCTAGACCTAAGTGCAGCTTTTGACACTGTAGATCATGAGATTCTCCTGGAACGTATGGAGAACTATGTTGGGATTTCTGGTACTTCACTTCAGTGGTTCAGATCGTATCTATCTGATAGATCACAATATGTCCACTATGATGGTTGCTCATCCAGGAGCTCCATTGTAAAATACGGAGTACCACAGGGTTCAGTTTTAGGCCCTCTGTTATTTTCACTCTATATGTTGCCTTTAGGAAACATAATTAGAAGTTTTGGGGTAGATTTTCACTGCTATGCAGATGATACTCAGCTATACATGTCTATAAAGCCGGGAGAATTTCCACATGCTATGGAAACCTGTGTTTCCGGGTTGAAAACTTGGATGACTGCAATTTCCTTCTTCTTAATTCGGATAAAACCGAGGTTCAAATTTTTGGTCCGAAAAAACACCGAAATAATTTATCCCATCTAACCTTAGACTTAGACGGCGTCAAAGTATCTCAAAGCCAGCTGGTAAAAAATCTGGAGTCACAATGGACCCAGACCTTTCATTTGAGTACCATATTAAGCAAATCACCAGAACAGCATTTTTCCATCTACGTAATATTGCCAAAATACGAAAATTCCTCTCAAAGGATGATGCTGAAAAACTAATACATGCTTTTGTTACGTCCCGATTGGACTACTGCAATGTGTTGTTCTCTGGCCTCCCAATTACCTACCTAAAAACTTACAGCGGGTGCAAAATGCTGCTGCTAGACTATTGACTAAAACTAGAAAGTTTGATCATATAACATCGACTCTTATCTCTTTACACTGGCTCCCTATCCAAGCCAGAGCTGATTTCAAAGTTCTACTACTAACTTACAAATCTCTGCATGGATTGGCACCACTGTACCTCTCCGGTCTCCTTGCACCCTATTGCCCCGCAAGGTCTCTAAGATCTCAAAATGCCGGCTATCTGGTAATACCCAAAGTTAAGAAAAAAACTGCTGGAGGTAGGGCGTTCTCATATAGAGCACCTCTTCTTTGGAACAAATTACCCATCTCAATTAAGGAAGCTGATACTGTCTCAACATTTAAAACTAGATTAAAAACGTTCTTGTTTAGTCAATTCTATGATTGTTAAAGGGAAGTATGTGTGTACTTTCTATGTAAACCTGGGATGTGTGCTTGCCTATGTGTGTATCACATGTAACTTTTAAATTTTAATTATAGCTTATGTTCACATTGCCCAGCTAGATGTTACAAATAAAGTAAACCTGTTACTGTATATTGTTAGTATTATTATTATTATAGTTCCGTTGCTGTATATTGTTACTGTTATAGTTTTTATTACTAGTTGGAGACAACGGGGGGACTGGCTGTTTTCATCCTTATTCGTATAAGTATAACCTACTTTAGAGTTCTTTCCCCTGGAACAGATTTCATGTTCCAACTGAGGGGGGCTGTCGTTGTTTTGGTGTGTGGGGCTGCATCAAATACCCTTTTTGCTCTGTTAAATTGCTGCACTAGTCCACACTTGACGGTGGGGATCTCATTCTATTTTGACTGTAACTGTTAGCTGCTCCTGGCATTCTCTAATCCCTGCTCTCCTCTCTGTCCCCCCCCCCACACATTCCCTGTGGTGTGGGGGGTTTGAGCTGTCAGGACCTGCTTGGTCGTCGGTCTGCCAACGCTGAACCAGGTCGTCACCCGGAATCCAGTCTCCATGACGGCCAACAGCGAGTTTCCCGGTCCCATCCAACGTCTATAAAGCCGAACAATGGATTTTGGTGTTTCAAAACCCATTGACACTGTATGACTATGTTTAGCTTGTGTTCTGCTCCTCTCTCTTACCAACCGTCTCTGGAGGAGGGGATCCCTCTCTGAATTGCTCCTCCCAAGGTTTCTTCCATTTTTTCTCCCGGTGGGAGTTTTTCTGGGAGTTTTTCCTTGTCTTCCTTGAGGGTTTAGGTTGGTTGAGGGGCAGTTCTATGGGCGCATGTGAAGCCCTCTGTGACATGCTTGCGTGTAAAAAGGGCTATACAAATAAATTTGATTTGATTTGATTTGTAACCACAGCCGATGCTCATGACTCACTGGAAAGTCTAGAGATGTGTTATGGGCTGGCCACCACTGATCACATACCAGTTGCTATGCTGCTAAATGTTGAGAGTGTACCCTTGTTGCTGGCCCCCCCAAGAAAACTGGACTGGTCAAAATTGACCAAAGAGGTTATGCACAGATATTCTTTATTAACTGACAGCTTACATAGTGATGTTGCATTTTCTAGGGATGCCCTAATGTGCACGGATATGAACTGCAAGGATAAACATCATGCTGAAAAGCTCTGTGCCATGTATGATGATATTGTCAAATGTCTTTATGCTTCCAGTGAACCTTTTATTAATCACAAGAGTAAGGTCCCTAACGCACGGCCTGTCTGGAATGAGTTTGTGTCTGAGCAACATGCTGCTGCTAGAGAAGCCTTTAGAGTCTGGTCAGAGGCAGGCAGACCCAGACAGGGAGTGCTGCTTGATAACAAAAACCTCACAAATGCTAGATTTAAATATGCACTCGTTTCATTAAGAGAAATGAAAACACAATGAGAGCAGACTCGCTGGCCAGAAAGATGCAGAATAACAATCTTACTGACTTCTGGAAGGAGGTCAAGATCATAAATAATAACAGAACTCCCCTCCCTTCTGATATCAAAGGGGTTAGTTGTCCAGAGAAGATTGCTGATCTATGGCATGAGCACTACAGTAAACTATTTAATTGTGTTAAAAGTAACACAGTGAGAATTGATAATGAATATAAAGGTATCTCTGCAGACTTGATAGTTAGATCAGTAGATATTTATGATGCCATCCACATGCTAGACAACAACAAAGCTTGTGGTATGGATTGCATTTCTGCAGAGCATCTAAAAAATGCCAGTTATAGACTCAGTCCATTTCTAGCCATGTGTCTCACTGGAATTATGGTTCATGGTGTTCTACCGAACTCTATTATGTCAGTACTGTTAGTGCCTGTTGTTAAAGATAAGGCTGGTAAACTGAACAGCATAGACAACTATCGACCCATTGCATTGGCCAGTATCTTGTCTAAAGTGTTTGAGAGAATTATTTGATTGAAATTGGAAATGTATATTCTGACTGCAGAAAATCAGTTTGGTTTTAAAAGAAAACATGGTACTGATCTCTGTATCTATGCTCTGAAGGAGATTGTCTCAGGTACACAAGTCTTAATTCATCTGTATTTTTATGCTTTATTGATGCTTACAAAGCTTTCGATCGAATTTGTCATGAAAAACTGTTTATGAAGCTAATAGCGAGAGGTGTCCCTAAACCTCTTGTGAGGATTTTGGTGTTCTGGTATGCCAATCAAACTTTTCATGTTAAATGGGACAATGTTGTATCAGCTCCTTTCCATGTTGGTAACGGAGTTCGACAAGGAGGAATTTGATTTCCCTTTTTGTTTAATATGGATATGGACGACTTATCAAGCCAGCTGAATAAGACAAATACAGGCTGTCTTGTTGGTGAATCTATTGTCAATCATCTGATGTACGCAGATAATCTGGTTCCACTCAGCCTGTTGCAACAGATGCTATGGGTGTGCTCTCAGTATGGCTTAGATCATGATATAAAATATAATGCAAAGAAAAGCCACATAATGATAGTCAGAAGTAATCAGGACAGGAAATTAACCTTCCCTACCTTTTATTTATCTGGCAGTCCCCTTGGTGTTTGTGAGGAAATAAAATATCTGGGCCATGTCATTTCTGATGATTGGACAGATGACAACGATATGTATCAACAGCGCTGTCAAATATATTCTCAGGCCAGTATGTTATTAAGGACGTTTTCTATGTGCTCAGATTCAGTTAAATGTTCCCTGTTTAGAACCTACATAACACCATTGTACACTGCTCATTTGTGGTCTATGTACAGGTAAAGGAGTATACAGATACTGAAAGTAGCCTACAATGATGCTTTTAGATTGCTACTTAATGTGCCAAGGTGGCATAGTGCTAGTCAGTTGTTTGTGTCTAAGCACGTACCAACCTGTAAGGCAATCCTGAGACAACTGATGTATGGTTTCAATGATGCTTTTAGATTGCTACTTAATGTGCCTAGGTGGCATAGTGCTGGTCAGTTGTTTCTGTCTAAGCACGTACCAACCTGTAAGGCACTCCTGAGACAACTGATGTATGGTTTCATGTGTCGACTGGACAAGTCTGAGAACTGAATAGTAGAGGCTCTGGTCAACCCTCTAAAGAGCTGCTATCGATTACTTGGAACTTAAGACTACATTGGCACAAAAGTCTTCATACTTTTTATGCACTGTATTATCTATGTTTTATGTTTTTGTTTTACTCTCTTTTTTATAGCTCTATGTCTGTTATTTTATGTGGAACTTGGCGTCTGAAATAAAGATTTATATATATATAAATACATATATATATATATATATATCAATGTTTCAGGATTTGTATAACTTTTTACCATTGCATACAAAATCGGAAATGCAATACCAAAAAGATCAGCTTTTGTTAAGAGATCCAAGATTACAAGATCCACAAGGCCTTTGCTAGAAACTAAGGAATGAGTGGGGGCTTGGTCAGCCCACACTCTCCTGAAATGTTGCGTGTGCGTCTTGCCAAGCCCGCGCGTGTGTAAGTTAAGGCTGAGTGTGTGAGGATGTGGAGCACGCGCGGGCAGGAGGAGGGGAGACATTCATTGGAAATTTGGCTAGAAATTAGCCAAGCAAGCATGTTTCAAATATTCACCAAAAATCGACCTTTGATCTTACAGTCAACTTTTTCACAGATTTGTGTTATAAACATTCTCAAGAGTCTTCATATGAACTTGTGATTGAATCAGAGTATCAGTTTTTGACTGGCTGATGTGTAAAGCATTATTTTAGCGTTAGCGATAAGTTCAATTTGCTTTATATCAATCATTTTTGGAGATATGAAGTTGCCTTTGCACACGGTAACATGTTGTAGTGTCTTCCATCGATATACCAAGTTTCGTGTTGATATCTCAAAGATTTGCTGAGACATGACTTCACATCCTGTTTGGCGGCTTTTCTGATGAATTTGATTGGCTGTACCGGACAAACGGTTGTGAGGATCAAAATTCTTTTCGATAACTTTTGTGAGGCTTGGTCTGAAGATCATCTCTGGTAACTTTGAAGAAGATATGACAAAAATTGTAGGAGGAGTAGGCTTTCAAAGGTTTTTGATAAAACCGGAAATAGCGGAAAATCTATATAACCGGAAATTGACGCCATGGGGTGCGTTGAACTCGGCTTGATCCAGGGAATCCAATGGTACCTCATTTTTGAAAATGGGTCATACGGTTCAAAAGTTGCGTGTGTAAACACAAGTCCAACTTTGACCCGTTGGTGGCGCTGGAGTGGTCTAATGGGAGACATGAAACTTGGTGTAGGTATAGAATCAACTGTCCTTAATGAGTGTGCCAAATTTCACAAAAAGTTGTCGAAGGGTTCTAGGGGCTGCCATTGACTTCCATGGAACAAGAATAATAATAATAATAAAACTAACAATAACAATAGGTTTCCTCCTGACGGAGGAATCCTAAATATAACTGCAAGCAGTAATGGCGGATTCCTCCAAACATTGCGAACCATTGAAAAATGTATATTCTTGACAAATTGGAACTGTATAGAAAAATCTATGCTGCAGAATTACCAATGGGATACCAAATCTGAAATATAATACCATCAAGATCCACAAGGGCCTTTATTTCAACCCAAGGAGTGAAGGGAGGGGGCTTGGTTAGCCTATCCATTCCAGAAAGCCTTTGTGCTTTAGGGCGTGGAATGTAGCGCCACCTATGGGTAATGGTGGGACAGTTGTGGTGTGGTAATTACCCTTGGTCTATACTTTCAAAAAAGCTCGACCAGAGCATACCCCCCACTCTCAGGGTACCGAGCTTCAGCTCAGTCATGATGCTGGGATGAATGTAGGCCTATATGTAGAGACCAGGGAGACAGACACACCGGCCAGCTGCCCTGATGGGTCCGTGGTAGATCATTAATGCGGGTTGTATCCTACAACGCTCGTGGCCTCCGAGTAGGACATACTGCTGCTGATAGATCAAGACGTTTGGTGGTGGACACATTGCTGGACGAGAGTGACATTGTCTGCCTTCAAGAAACCTGGATGGCCAAGCAAGATCTGGACAAATTGAACTCCCTACACAAGATGTTTCATAGTGCTGGAGAGTCCACTACCAATCTCAGCATGAGAATGGTTTGTGGGAGGATAGCTGGTGGTGTAGCTATACTGTGGAACATAAAATATGACCCAACGGTAAAGGTGGTGTGGCTTAACGTTGACTGGGCTATTGGGTTGGAGTTTAATCACAATGAAAATAAATTTACTATTGTAAATGTGTACACACCATATGAATCCTATGACCATGAGGATGAATTTCAGAACAGGTTAGCTTTTATTCAGTCCTTCATAGAGGACAATAGTTCATGTTGTGTCTATGTCATGGGTGATTTTAATGCTGAAATGTCAGATAAGCGTTTATTCGCACAACATCTGCAGCAGTTCTGTAATGAAACTAAATTAATTATATCAAGCGTTATTGCCTGATACAAGTTTTACCTATATAAGTGAAACGTGGCACACAACTTCCTGGCTAGACCATATTGTAACCACAGCCGATGCTCATGACTCACTGGAAAGTATAGAGATGTGTTATGGGCTGGCCACCACTGATCACATACCAGTTGCTATGCTGCTAAATGTTGAGATTGTACCCTTGTTGCTGGCCCCCCAAGAAAACTGGACTGGTCAAAATTGACCAAAGAGGTTCGGCACAGATATTCTCTATTAACTGACAGCTTACATAGTGATGTTGCATTTTCTAGGGATGCCCTAATGTGCACGGATATGAACTGCAAGGATAAACATCATGCTGAAAAGCTCTGTGCCATGTATGATGATATTGTCAAATGTCTTTATGCTTCCAGTGAACCTTTTATTAATCACAAGAGTAAGGTCCCTAACGCACGGCCTGTCTGGAATGAGTTTGTGTCTGAGCAACATGCTGCTGCTAGAGAAGCCTTTAGAGTCTGGTCAGAGGCAGGCAGACCCAGACAGGGAGTGCTGCTTGATAACAAAAACCTCACAAATGCTAGATTTAAATATGCACTCGTTTCATTAAGAGAAATGAAAACACAATGAGAGTAGACTCGCTGGCCAGAAAGATGCAGAATAACAATCTTACTGACTTCTGGAAGGAGGTCAAGATCATAAATAATAACAGAACTCCCCTCCCTTCTGATATCAAAGGGGTTAGTTGTCCAGAGAAGATTGCTGATCTATGGCATGAGCACTACAGTAAACTATTTAATTGTGTTCAAAGTAACACAGTGAGAATTGATAATCAATATAAAGGTATCTCTGCAGACTTGATAGTTAGATCAGTAGATATTTATGATGCCATCCACATGCTAGACAACAACAAAGCTTGTGGTATGGATTCCATTTCTGCAGAGCATCTAAAAAATGCCAGTTATAGACTCAGTCCATTTCTAGCCATGTGTCTCACTGGAATTATGGTTCATGGTGTTCTACCGAACTCTATTATGTCAGTACTGTTAGTGCCTGTTGTTAAAGATAAGGCTGGTAAACTGAACAGCATAGACAACTGTAGCGCCTCTCTAGTTTGGTGGATTTGTAATGAGAGGTGGCTAACCTGAGTTCGTTAGTAATTGTTACTAACTTAAACCAATTTAACATATGAAAAAAACAATACAACCAACTGTTAAACAAAAACAGGAAAGATTTACTTCAGACAAAAAATCAGTTCTTCAGTTATTGGTTCAACATTTACATGACATCGTAATGCACATGGACACACAATACAAACTAGCCGGCAATGCTAACTACACGAATACCTTAATTCAGTACAGTTCTACGGTGCAGGCCTGAGTGTAGCTCGTGTGCGTTGTAGCCGTAAACAAAATGGCTGTTTCGCCAGGATGGCACAAAATAACAAGGAGCTGGTACCTCGGATCAGCAGTGCGGTAGCACACGCACTGCGGCAGAAGGGCGGCAGCAGGTGAAGGAGAGACCGACCAAATACTCTCGTGGATTTACGAGACGAACCAACTCAGGAAGAAGACTGAGGACGACGACAATCCCGACCTCCACCGGCTCCAACCTGGCACTCGCTGTCGCTAGTCTGGCGGCAAAGCCCGTGCTTTATCCAAAACCGCCAACAGCCAAACTCCTCTTTCTGGGTTATTGTTGTTGGTTGAGATATTCACCCAACAATATAAACATAACACCACTAATGATAATATAAAATCTTCACTCTTGGTATTTTACCGTACGCTACAATTTTCTTCTCCCTCCAACTCCTCCGCTCGCTCTGTCTTTTTCTACTCCAACCTCATCTACCCCAACTTCCCGTGTTACCCTGCCCTTTGACCTCAAACCGGATTGGCTTAACATCATAATCAAAATTAAAGCAACAACATAGATTCACAAAACATTCATCTTACTCTCTTCATATTTGTAACCGGTACATTTTAACATGCGTTTTTTAAACAACAGATATACATTTCCAAATGCTGTATTCAGTAAAACATGAACAATATGCATTTCTCATCAAATCAAAATCATACTCTCAAACCTTAAAGTCTATTTATTAAACTATGAACTTAAGTATTATGTATTCAAACTTTTATATTTATGTAATAGGATTGTTTCAACAGAAATGTTTACCACCCGGGCTACACAACTATCGACCCATTGCATTGGCCAGTATCTTGTCTAAAGTGTTTGAGAGAATTATTTGATTGAAATTGGAAATGTATATTCTGACTGCAGAAAATCAGTTTGGTTTTAAAAGAAAACATGGTACTGATCTCTGTATCTATGCTCTGAAGGAGATTGTCTCAGGTACACAAGTCTTAATTCATCTGTATTTTTATGCTTTATTGATGCTTACAAAGCTTTCGATCGAATTTGTCATGAAAAACTGTTTATGAAGCTAATAGCGAGAGGTTTCCCTAAACCTCTTGTGAGGATTTTGGTGTTCTGGTATGCAAATCAAACTTTTCATGTTAAATGGGACAATGTTGTATCAGCTGCTTTCCATGTTGGTAACGGAGTTCGACAAGGAGGAATTTGATTTCCCTTTTTGTTTAATATGGATATGGACGACTTATCAAGCCAGCTGAATAAGACAAATACAGGCTGTCTTGTTGGTGAATCTATTGTCAATCATCTGATGTACGCAGATTATCTGGTTCCACTCAGCCTGTTGCAACAGATGCTATGGGTGTGCTCTCAGTATGGCTTAGATCATGATATAAAATATAATGCAAAGAAAAGCCACATAATGATAGTCAGAAGTAATCAGGACAGGAAATTAACCTTCCCTACCTTTTATTTATCTGGCAGTCCCCTTGGTGTTTGTGAGGAAATAAAATATCTGCCATGTCATTTCTGATGATTGGACAGATGACAACGATATGTATCAACAGCGCTGTCAAATATATTCTCAGGCCAGTATGTTATTAAGGACGTTTTCTATGTGCTCAGATTCAGTTAAATGTTCCCTGTTTAGAACCTACATAACACCATTGTACACTGCTCATTTGTGGTCTATGTACAGGTAAAGGAGTATACAGATACTGAAAGTAGCCTACAATGATGCTTTTAGATTGCTACTTAATGTGCCAAGGTGGCATAGTGCTAGTCAGTTGTTTGTGTCTAAGCACGTACCAACCTGTAAGGCAATCCTGAGACAACTGATGTATGGTTTCAATGATGCTTTTAGATTGCTACTTAATGTGCCTAGGTGGCATAGTGCTGGTCAGTTGTTTCTGTCTAAGCACGTACCAACCTGTAAGGCACTCCTGAGACAACTGATGTATGGTTTCATGTGTCGACTGGACAAGTCTGAGAACTGAATAGTAGAGGCCCTGGTCAACCCTCTAAAGAGCTGCTATCGATTACTTGGAACTTAAGACTACATTGGCACAAAAGTCTTCATACTTTTTATGCACTGTATTATCTATGTTTTATGTTTTCGTTTTACTCTCTTTTTTATAGCTCTATGTCTGTTATTTTATGTGGAACTTGGCGTCTGAAATAAAGATTTATATATATATAAATACATATATATATATCAATGTTTCAGGATTTGTATAACTTTTTACCATTGCATACAAAATCGGAAATGCAATACTAAAAAGATCAGCTTTTGTTAAGAGATCCAAGATTACAAGATCCACAAGGCCTTGGCTAGAAACCAAGGAATGAGTGGGGGCTTGGTCAGCCCACACTCTCCTGAAATGTTGCGTGTGCGTCTTGCCAAGCCCGCGCGTGTGTAAGTTAAGGCTGAGTGTGTGAGGATGTGGAGCACGCGCGGGCAGGAGGAGGGGAGACATTCATTGGAAATTTGGCTAGAAATTAGCCAAGCAAGCATGTTTCAAATATTCACCAAAAATCGACCTTTGATCTTACAGTCAACTTTTTCACAGATTTGTGTTATAAACATTCTCAAGAGTCTTCATATGAACTTGTGATTGAATCAGAGTATCAGTTTTTGACTGGCTGATGTGTAAAGCATTATTTTAGCGTTAGCGATAAGTTCAATTTGCTTTATATCAATCATTTTTGGAGATATGAAGTTGCCTTTGCACACGGTAACATGTTGTAGTGTCTTCCATCGATATACCAAGTTTCGTGTTGATATCTCAAAGATTTGCTGAGACAGGACTTCACATCCTGTTTGGCGGCTTTTCTGATGAATTTGATTGGCTGTACCGGACAAACGGTTGTGAGGATCAAAATTCTTTTCGATAACTTTTGTGACGCTTGGTCTGAAGATCATCTCTGGTAACTTTGAAGAAGATATGACAAAAATTGTAGGAGGAGTAGGCTTTCAAAGGTTTTTGATAAAACCGGAAGTAGCGGAAAATCTATATAACCGGAAATTGACGCCATGGGGTGCGTTGAACTCGGCTTGAACCAGGGAATCCAATGGTACCTCATTTTTGAAAATGGGTCATACGGTTCAAAAGTTGCGTGTGTAAACACAAGTCCAACTTTGACCCATTGGTGGCGCTGGAGTGGTCTAATGGGAGACATGAAACTTGGTGTAGGTATAGAATCAACTGTCCTTAATGAGTGTGCCAAATTTCACAAAAAGTTGTCGAAGTGTTCTAGGGGCTGCCATTGACTTCCATGGAACAAGAATAATAATAATAATAAAACTAACAATAACAATAGGTTTCCTCCTGACGGAGGAATCCTAATAATAAAACTAACAATAACAATAGGTAATGGCGGATCCTAAATATAACTGCAAGCAGTAATGGCGGATTCCTCCAAACATTGCGAACCATTGAAAAATGTATATTCTTGACAAATTGGAACTGTATAGAAAAATCTATGCTGCAGAATTACCAATGGGATACCAAATCTGAAATATAATACCATCAAGATCCACAAGGGCCTTTATTTCAACTCAAGGAGTGAAGGGAGGGGGCTTGGTTAGCCTATCCATTCCAGAAAGCCTTTGTGCTTTAGGGCGTGGAATGTAGCGCCACATATGGGTAATGGTGGGACAGTTGTGGTTTGGTAATTACCCTTGGTCTATACTTTCAAAAAAGCTCGACCAGAGCATACCCCCCGCTCTCAGGGTACCGAGCTTCAGCTCAGTCATGATGCTGGGATGAATGTAGGCCTATATGTAGAGACCAGGGAGACAGACACACCGGCCAGCTGCCCTGATGGGTCCGTGGTAGATCATTAATGCGGGTTGTATCCTACAACGCTCGTGGCCTCCGAGTAGGACATACTGCTGCTGATAGATCAAGACGTTTGGTGGTGGACACATTGCTGGACGAGAGTGACATTGTCTGCCTTCAAGAAACCTGGATGGCCAAGCAAGATCTGGACAAATTGAACTCCCTACACAAGAACTTTCATGGTGCTGGAGAGTCCACTACCGATCTCAGCATGAGAATGGTTTGTGGGAGGATAGCTGGTGGTGTAGCTATACTGTGGAACATAAAATATGACCCAACGGTAAAGGTGGTGTGGCTTAACGTTGACTGGGCTATTGGGTTGGAGTTTAATCACAATGAAAATAAATTTACTATTGTAAATGTGTACACACCATATGAATCCTATGACCATGAGGATGAATTTCAGAACAGGTTAGCTTTTATTCAGTCCTTCATAGAGGACAATAGTTCATGTTGTGTCTATGTCATGGGTGATTTTAATGCTGACATGTCAGATAAGCGTTTATTCGCACAACATCTGCAGCAGTTCTGTAATGAAACTAAATTAATTATATCAAGCGTTATTGCCTGATACAAGTTTTACCTATATAAGTGAAACGTGGCACACAACTTCCTGGCTAGACCATATTGTAACCACAGCCGATGCTCATGACTCACTGGAAAGTATAGAGATGTGTTATGGGCTGGCCACCACTGATCACATACCAGTTGCTATGCTGCTAAATGTTGAGAGTGTACCCTTGTTGCTGGCCCCCCAAGAAAACTGGACTGGTCAAAATTGACCAAAGAGGTTATGCACAGATATTCTCTATTAACTGACAGCTTACATAGTGATGTTGCATTTTCTAGGGATGCCCTAATGTGCACGGATATGAACTGCAAGGATAAACATCATGCTGAAAAGCTCTGTGCCATGTATGATGATATTGTCAAATGTCTTTATGCTTCCAGTGAACCTTTTATTAATCACAAGAGTAAGGTCCCTAACGCACGGCCTGTCTGGAATGAGTTTGTGTCTGAGCAACATGCTGCTGCTAGAGAAGCCTTTAGAGTCTGGTCAGAGGCAGGCAGACCCAGACAGAGAGTGCTGCTTGATAACAAAAACCTCACAAATGCTAGATTTAAATATGCACTCGTTTCATTAAGAGAAATGAAAACACAATGAGAGCAGACTCGCTGGCCAGAAAGATGCAGAATAACAATCTTACTGACTTCTGGAAGGAGGTCAAGATCATAAATAATAACAGAACTCCCCTCCCTTCTGATATCAAAGGGGTTAGTTGTCCAGAGAAGATTGCTGATCTATGGCATGAGCACTACAGTAAACTATTTAATTGTGTTCAAAGTAACACAGTGAGAATTGATAATCAATATAAAGGTATCTCTGCAGACTTGATAGTTAGATCAGTAGATATTTATGATGCCATCCACATGCTAGACAACAACAAAGCTTGTGGTATGGATTCCATTTCTGCAGAGCATCTAAAAAATGCCAGTTATAGACTCAGTCCATTTCTAGCCATGTGTCTCACTGGAATTATGGTTCATGGTGTTCTACCGAACTCTATTATGTCAGTACTGTTAGTGCCTGTTGTTAAAGATAAGGCTGGTAAACTGAACAGCATAGACAACTGTAGCGCCTCTCTAGTTTGGTGGATTTGTAATGAGAGGTGGCTAACCTGAGTTCGTTAGTAATTGTTACTAACTTAAACCAATTTAACATATGAAAAAAACAATACAACCAACTGTTAAACAAAAACAGGAAAGATTTACTTCAGACAAAAAATCAGTTCTTCAGTTATTGGTTCAACATTTACATGACATCGTAATGCACATGGACACACAATACAAACTAGCCGGCAATGCTAACTACACGAATACCTTAATTCAGTACAGTTCTACGGTGCAGGCCTGAGTGTAGCTCGTGTGCGTTGTAGCCGTAAACAAAATGGCTGTTTCGCCAGGATGGCACAAAATAACAAGGAGCTGGTACCTCGGATCAGCAGTGCGGTAGCACACGCACTGCGGCAGAAGGGCGGCAGCAGGTGAAGGAGAGACCGACCAAATACTCTCGTGGATTTACGAGACGAACCAACTCAGGAAGAAGACTGAGGACGACGACAATCCCGACCTCCACCGGCTCCAACCTGGCACTCGCTGTCGCTAGTCTGGCGGCAAAGCCCGTGCTTAATCCAAAACCGCCAACAGCCAAACTCCTCTTTCTGGGTTATTGTTGTTGGTTGAGATATTCACCCAACAATATAAACATAACACCACTAATGATAATATAAAATCTTCACTCTTGGTATTTTACCGTACGCTACAATTTTCTTCTCCCTCCAACTCCTCCGCTCGCTCTGTCTTTTTCTACTCCAACCTCATCTACCCCAACTTCCCGTGTTACCCTGCCCTTTGACCTCAAACCGGATTGGCTTAACATCATAATCAAAATTAAAGCAACAACATAGATTCACAAAACATTCATCTTACTCTCTTCATATTTGTAACCGGTACATTTTAACATGCGTTTTTTAAACAACAGATATACATTTCCAAATGCTGTATTCAGTAAAACATGAACAATATGCATTTCTCATCAAATCAAAATCATACTCTCAAACCTTAAAGTCTATTTATTAAACTATGAACTTAAGTATTATGTATTCAAACTTTTATATTTATGTAATAGGATTGTTTCAACAGAAATGTTTACCACCCGGGCTACACAACTATCGACCCATTGCATTGGCCAGTATCTTGTCTAAAGTGTTTGAGAGAATTATTTGATTGAAATTGGAAATGTATATTCTGACTGCAGAAAATCAGTTTGGTTTTAAAAGAAAACATGGTACTGATCTCTGTATCTATGCTCTGAAGGAGATTGTCTCAGGTACACAAGTCTTAATTCATCTGTATTTTTATGCTTTATTGATGCTTACAAAGCTTTCGATCGAATTTGTCATGAAAAACTGTTTATGAAGCTAATAGCGAGAGGTTTCCCTAAACCTCTTGTGAGGATTTTGGTGTTCTGGTATGCCAATCAAACTTTTCATGTTAAATGGGACAATGTTGTATCAGCTGCTTTCCATGTTGGTAACGGAGTTCGACAAGGAGGAATTTGATTTCCCTTTTTGTTTAATATGGATATGGACGACTTATCAAGCCAGCTGAATAAGACAAATACAGGCTGTCTTGTTGGTGAATCTATTGTCAATCATCTGATGTACGCAGATTATCTGGTTCCACTCAGCCTGTTGCAACAGATGCTATGGGTGTGCTCTCAGTATGGCTTAGATCATGATATAAAATATAATGCAAAGAAAAGCCACATAATGATAGTCAGAAGTAATCAGGACAGGAAATTAACCTTCCCTACCTTTTATTTATCTGGCAGTCCCCTTGGTGTTTGTGAGGAAATAAAATATCTGCCATGTCATTTCTGATGATTGGACAGATGACAACGATATGTATCAACAGCGCTGTCAAATATATTCTCAGGCCAGTATGTTATTAAGGACGTTTTCTATGTGCTCAGATTCAGTTAAATGTTCCCTGTTTAGAACCTACATAACACCATTGTACACTGCTCATTTGTGGTCTATGTACAGGTAAAGGAGTATACAGATACTGAAAGTAGCCTACAATGATGCTTTTAGATTGCTACTTAATGTGCCAAGGTGGCATAGTGCTAGTCAGTTGTTTGTGTCTAAGCACGTACCAACCTGTAAGGCAATCCTGAGACAACTGATGTATGGTTTCAATGATGCTTTTAGATTGCTACTTAATGTGCCTAGGTGGCATAGTGCTGGTCAGTTGTTTCTGTCTAAGCACGTACCAACCTGTAAGGCACTCCTGAGACAACTGATGTATGGTTTCATGTGTCGACTGGACAAGTCTGAGAACTGAATAGTAGAGGCCCTGGTCAACCCTCTAAAGAGCTGCTATCGATTACTTGGAACTTAAGACTACATTGGCACAAAAGTCTTCATACTTTTTATGCACTGTATTATCTATGTTTTATGTTTTCGTTTTACTCTCTTTTTTATAGCTCTATGTCTGTTATTTTATGTGGAACTTGGCGTCTGAAATAAAGATTTATATATATATAAATACATATATATATATCAATGTTTCAGGATTTGTATAACTTTTTACCATTGCATACAAAATCGGAAATGCAATACTAAAAAGATCAGCTTTTGTTAAGAGATCCAAGATTACAAGATCCACAAGGCCTTGGCTAGAAACCAAGGAATGAGTGGGGGCTTGGTCAGCCCACACTCTCCTGAAATGTTGCGTGTGCGTCTTGCCAAGCCCGCGCGTGTGTAAGTTAAGGCTGAGTGTGTGAGGATGTGGAGCACGCGCGGGCAGGAGGAGGGGAGACATTCATTGGAAATTTGGCTAGAAATTAGCCAAGCAAGCATGTTTCAAATATTCACCAAAAATCGACCTTTGATCTTACAGTCAACTTTTTCACAGATTTGTGTTATAAACATTCTCAAGAGTCTTCATATGAACTTGTGATTGAATCAGAGTATCAGTTTTTGACTGGCTGATGTGTAAAGCATTATTTTAGCGTTAGCGATAAGTTCAATTTGCTTTATATCAATCATTTTTGGAGATATGAAGTTGCCTTTGCACACGGTAACATGTTGTAGTGTCTTCCATCGATATACCAAGTTTCGTGTTGATATCTCAAAGATTTGCTGAGACAGGACTTCACATCCTGTTTGGCGGCTTTTCTGATGAATTTGATTGGCTGTACCGGACAAACGGTTGTGAGGATCAAAATTCTTTTCGATAACTTTTGTGACGCTTGGTCTGAAGATCATCTCTGGTAACTTTGAAGAAGATATGACAAAAATTGTAGGAGGAGTAGGCTTTCAAAGGTTTTTGATAAAACCGGAAGTAGCGGAAAATCTATATAACCGGAAATTGACGCCATGGGGTGCGTTGAACTCGGCTTGAACCAGGGAATCCAATGGTACCTCATTTTTGAAAATGGGTCATACGGTTCAAAAGTTGCGTGTGTAAACACAAGTCCAACTTTGACCCATTGGTGGCGCTGGAGTGGTCTAATGGGAGACATGAAACTTGGTGTAGGTATAGAATCAACTGTCCTTAATGAGTGTGCCAAATTTCACAAAAAGTTGTCGAAGTGTTCTAGGGGCTGCCATTGACTTCCATGGAACAAGAATAATAATAATAATAAAACTAACAATAACAATAGGTTTCCTCCTGACGGAGGAATCCTAAATATAACTGCAAGCAGTAATGGCGGATTCCTCCAAACATTGCGAACCATTGAAAAATGTATATTCTTGACAAATTGGAACTGTATAGAAAAATCTATGCTGCAGAATTACCAATGGGATACCAAATCTGAAATATAATACCATCAAGATCCACAAGGGCCTTTATTTCAACCCAAGGAGTGAAGGGAGGGGGCTTGGTTAGCCTATCCATTCCAGAAAGCCTTTGTGCTTTAGGGCGTGGAATGTAGCGCCACCTATGGGTAATGGTGGGACAGTTGTGGTGTGGTAATTACCCTTGGTCTATACTTTCAAAAAAGCTCGACCAGAGCATACCCCCCGCTCTCAGGGTACCGAGCTTCAGCTCAGTCATGATGCTGGGATGAATGTAGGCCTATATGTAGAGACCAGGGAGACAGACACACCGGCCAGCTGCCCTGATGGGTCCGTGGTAGATCATTAATGCGGGTTGTATCCTACAACGCTCGTGGCCTCCGAGTAGGACATACTGCTGCTGATAGATCAAGACGTTTGGTGGTGGACACATTGCTGGACGAGAGTGACATTGTCTGCCTTCAAGAAACCTGGATGGCCAAGCAAGATCTGGACAAATTGAACTCCCTACACAAGAACTTTCATGGTGCTGGAGAGTCCACTACCGATCTCAGCATGAGAATGGTTTGTGGGAGGATAGCTGGTGGTGTAGCTATACTGTGGAACATAAAATATGACCCAACGGTAAAGGTGGTGTGGCTTAACGTTGACTGGGCTATTGGGTTGGAGTTTAATCACAATGAAAATAAATTTACTATTGTAAATGTGTACACACCATATGAATCCTATGACCATGAGGATGAATTTCAGAACAGGTTAGCTTTTATTCAGTCCTTCATAGAGGACAATAGTTCATGTTGTGTCTATGTCATGGGTGATTTTAATGCTGACATGTCAGATAAGCGTTTATTCGCACAACATCTGCAGCAGTTCTGTAATGAAACTAAATTAATTATATCAAGCGTTATTGCCTGATACAAGTTTTACCTATATAAGTGAAACGTGGCACACAACTTCCTGGCTAGACCATATTGTAACCACAGCCGATGCTCATGACTCACTGGAAAGTATAGAGATGTGTTATGGGCTGGCCACCACTGATCACATACCAGTTGCTATGCTGCTAAATGTTGAGAGTGTACCCTTGTTGCTGGCCCCCCAAGAAAACTGGACTGGTCAAAATTGACCAAAGAGGTTATGCACAGATATTCTCTATTAACTGACAGCTTACATAGTGATGTTGCATTTTCTAGGGATGCCCTAATGTGCACGGATATGAACTGCAAGGATAAACATCATGCTGAAAAGCTCTGTGCCATGTATGATGATATTGTCAAATGTCTTTATGCTTCCAGTGAACCTTTTATTAATCACAAGAGTAAGGTCCCTAACGCACGGCCTGTCTGGAATGAGTTTGTGTCTGAGCAACATGCTGCTGCTAGAGAAGCCTTTAGAGTCTGGTCAGAGGCAGGCAGACCCAGACAGGGAGTGCTGCTTGATAACAAAAACCTCACAAATGCTAGATTTAAATATGCACTCGTTTCATTAAGAGAAATGAAAACACAATGAGAGCAGACTCGCTGGCCAGAAGATCATAAATAATAACAGAACTCCCCTCCCTTCTGATATCAAAGGGGTTAGTTGTCCAAAGAAGATTGCTGATCTATGGCATGAGCACTACAGTAAACTATTTAATTGTGTTAAAAGTAACACAGTGAGAATTGATAATGAATATAAAGGTATCTCTGCAGACTTGATAGTTAGATCAGTAGATATTTATGATGCCATCCACATGCTAGACAACAACAAAGCTTGTGGTATGGATTGCATTTCTGCAGAGCATCTAAAAAATGCCAGTTATAGACTCAGTCCATTTCTAGCCATGTGTCTCACTGGAATTATGGTTCATGGTGTTCTACCGAACTCTATTATGTCAGTACTGTTAGTGCCTGTTGTTAAAGATAAGGCTGGTAAACTGAAAAGCATAGACAGCTATCGACCCATTGCATTGGCCAGTATCTTGTCTAAAGTGTTTGAGAGAATTATTTGATTGAAATTGGAAATGTATATTCTGACTGCAGACAATCAGTTTGGTTTTAAAAGAAAACATGGTACTGATCTCTGTATCTATGCTCTGAAGGAGATTGTCTCAGGTACACAAGTCTTAATTCATCTGTATTTTTATGCTTTATTGATGCTTACAAAGCTTTCGATCGAATTTGTCATGAAAAACTGTTTATGAAGCTAATAGCGAGAGGTGTCCCTAAACCTCTTGTGAGGATTTTGGTGTTCTGGTATGCCAATCAAACTTTTCATGTTAAATGGGACAATGTTGTATCAGCTCCTTTCCATGTTGGTAACGGAGTTCGACAAGGAGGAATTGGATTTCCCTTTTTGTTTAATATGGATATGGACGACTTGTCAAGCCAGCTGAATAAGACAAATACAGGCTGTCTTGTTGGTGAATATATTGTCAATCATCTGATGTACGCAAATGATCTGGTTCCACTCAGCCTGTTGCAACAGATGCTATGGGTGTGCTCTCAGTATGGCTTAGATCATGATATAAAATATAATGCAAAGAAAAGCCACATTATGATAGTCAGAAGTAATCAGGACAGGAAATTAACCTTCCCTACCTTTTATTTATCTGGCAGTCCCCTTGGTGTTTGTGAGGAAATAAAATATCTGGGCCATGTCATTTCTGATGATTGGACAGATGACAACGATATGTATCAACAGCGCTGTCAAATGTATTCTCAGGCCAGTATGTTATTAAGGACGTTTTCTATGTGCTCAGATTCAGTTAAATGTTCCCTGTTTAGAACCTACATAACACCATTGTACACTGCTCATTTGTGGTCTATGTACAGGAAAAGGAGTATACAGATACTGAAAGTAGCCTACAATGATGCTTTTAGATTGCTACTTAATGTGCCAAGGTGGCATAGTGCTAGTCAGTTGTTAGTGTCTAAGCACGTACCAACCTGTAAGGCAATCCTGAGACAACTGATGTAGGGTTTCAATGATGCTTTTAGATTGCTACTTAATGTGCCTAGGTGGCATAGTGCTGGTCAGTTGTTTCTGTCAAAGCACGTACCAACCTGTAAGGCACTCCTGACAAAACTGATGTACGGTTTCATGTGTCGACTGGACAAGTCTGAGAACTGAATAGTAGAGGCTCTGGTCAACCCTCTAAAGAGCTGCTATCGATTACTTGGAACTTAAGACTACATTGGCACAAAAGTCTTCATACTTTTTATGCACTGTATTATCTATGTTTTATGTTTTTGTTTTACTCTCTTTTTTATAGCTCTATGTCTGTTATTTTATGTGGAACTTGGCGTCTGAAATAAAGATTTATATATATATATATAAATACATATATATATATATCAATGTTTCAGGATTTGTATAACTTTTTACCATTGCATACAAAATCGGAAATGCAATACCAAAAAGATCAGCTTTTGTTAAGAGATCCAAGATTACAAGATCCACAAGGCCTTTGCTAGAGACTAAGGAATGAGTGGGGGCTTGGTCAGCCCACACTCTCCTGAAATGTTGCGTGTGCGTCTTGCCAAGCCCGCGCGTGTGTAAGTTAAGGCTGAGTGTGTGAGGATGTGGAGCACGCGCGGGCAGGAGGAGGGGAGACATTCATTGGAAATTTGGCTAGAAATTAGCCAAGCAAGCATGTTTCAAATATTCACCAAAAATCGACCTTTGATCTTACAGTCAACTTTTTCACAGATTTGTGTTATAAACATTCTCAAGAGTCTTCATATGAACTTGTGATTGAATCAGAGTATCAGTTTTTGACTGGCTGATGTGTAAAGCATTATTTTAGCGTTAGCGATAAGTTCAATTTGCTTTATATCAATCATTTTTGGAGATATGAAGTTGCCTTTGCACACGGTAACATGTTGTAGTGTCTTCCATCGATATACCAAGTTTCGTGTTGATATCTCAAAGATTTGCTGAGACATGACTTCACATCCTGTTTGGCGGCTTTTCTGATGAATTTGATTGGCTGTACCGGACAAACGGTTGTGAGGATCAAAATTCTTTTCGATAACTTTTGTGAGGCTTGGTCTGAAGATCATCTCTGGTAACTTTGAAAAAGATATGACAAAAATTGTAGGAGGAGTAGGCTTTCAAAGGTTTTTGATAAAACCGGAAATAGCGGAAAATCTATATAACCGGAAATTGACGCCATGGTGTGCATTGAACTCGGCTTGATCCAGGGAATCCAAAGGTACCTCATTTTTGAAAATGGGTCATACGGTTCAAAAGTTGCGTGTGTAAACACAAGTCCAACTTTGACCCGTTGGTGGCGCTGGAGTGGTCTAATGGGAGACATGAAACTTGGTGTAGGTATAGAATCAACTGTCCTTAATGAGTGTGCCAAATTTCACAAAAAGTTGTCGAAGGGTTCTAGGGGCTGCCATTGACTTCCATGGAACAAGAATAATAATAAATATAACTGCAAGCAGTAATGGCGGATTCCTCCAAACATTGCGAACCATTGAAAAATGTATATTCTTGACAAATTGGAACTGTATAGAAAAATCTATGCTGCAGAATTACCAATGGGATACCAAATCTGAAATATAATACCACCAGGATCCACAAGGGCCTTTATTTCAACTCAAGGAGTGAAGGGAGGGGGCTTGGTTAGCCTATCCATTCCAGAAAGCCTTTGTGCTTTAGGGCGTGGAATGTAGCGCCACATATGGGTAATGGTGGGACAGTTGTGGTTTGGTAATTACCCTTGGTCTATACTTTCAAAAAAGCTCGACCAGAGAATACCCCCCGCTCTCAGGGTACCGAGCTTCAGCTCAGTCATGATGCTGGGATGAATGTAGGCCTATATGTAGAGACCAGGGAGACAGACACACCGGCCAGCTGCCCTGATGGGTCCGTGGTAGATCATTAATGCGGGTTGTATCCTACAACGCTCGTGGCCTCCGAGTAGGACATACTGCTGCTGATAGATCAAGACGTTTGGTGGTGGACACATTGCTGGACGAGAGTGACATTGTCTGCCTTCAAGAAACCTGGATGACCAAGCAAGATCTGGACAAATTGAACTCCCTACACAAGAACTTTCATGGTGCTGGAGAGTCCACTACCGATCTCAGCATGAGAATGGTTTGTGGGAGGATAGCTGGTGGTGTAGCTATACTGTGGAACATAAAATATGACCCAACGGTAAAGGTGGTGTGGCTTAACGTTGACTGGGCTATTGGGTTGGAGTTTAATCACAATGAAAATAAATGTACTATTGTAAATGTGTACACACCATATGAATCCTATGACCATGAGGATGAATTTCAGAACAGGTTAGCTTTTATTCAGTCCTTCATAGAGGACAATAGTTCATGTTGTGTCTATGTCATGGGTGATTTTAATGCTGACATGTCAGATAAGTGTTTATTCGCACAACATCTGCAGCAGTTCTGTAATGAAACTAAATTAATTATATCAAGCGTTATTGCCTGATACAAGTTTTACCTATATAAGTGAAACGTGGCACACAACTTCCTGGCTAGACCATATTGTAACCACAGCCGATTCTCATGACTCACTGGAAAGTATAGAGATGTGTTATGGGCTGGCCACCACTGATCACATACCAGTTGCTATGCTGCTAAATGTTGAGAGTGTACCCTTGTTGCTGGCCCCCCAAGAAAACTGGACTGGTCAAAATTGACCAAAGAGGTTCGGCACAGATATTCTCTATTAACTAATTCTCGGATATGAACTGCAAGGATAAACATAATGCTGAAAAGCTCTGTGCCATGTATGATGATATTGTCAAATGTCTTTATGCTTCCAGTGAACCTTTTATTAATCACAAGAGTAAGGTCCCTAACGCACGGCCTGTCTGGAATGAGTTTGTGTCTGAGCAACATGCTGCTGCTAGAGAAGCCTTTAGAGTCTGGTCAGAGGCAGGCAGACCCAGACAGAGAGTGCTGCTTGATAACAAAAACCTCACAAATGCTAGATTTAAATATGCACTCGTTTCATTAAGAGAAATGAAAACACAATGAGAGCAGACTCGCTGGCCAGAAAGATGCAGAATAACAATCTTACTGACTTCTGGAAGGAGGTCAAGATCATAAATAATAACAGAACTCCCCTCCCTTCTGATATCAAAGGGGTTAGTTGTCCAGAGAAGATTGCTGATCTATGGCATGAGCACTACAGTAAACTATTTAATTGTGTTCAAAGTAACACAGTGAGAATTGATAATCAATATAAAGGTATCTCTGCAGACTTGATAGTTAGATCAGTAGATATTTATGATGCCATCCACATGCTAGACAACAACAAAGCTTGTGGTATGGATTCCATTTCTGCAGAGCATCTAAAAAATGCCAGTTATAGACTCAGTCCATTTCTAGCCATGTGTCTCACTGGAATTATGGTTCATGGTGTTCTACCGAACTCTATTATGTCAGTACTGTTAGTGCCTGTTGTTAAAGATAAGGCTGGTAAACTGAACAGCATAGACAACTGTAGCGCCTCTCTAGTTTGGTGGATTTGTAATGAGAGGTGGCTAACCTGAGTTCGTTAGTAATTGTTACTAACTTAAACCAATTTAACATATGAAAAAAACAATACAACCAACTGTTAAACAAAAACAGGAAAGATTTACTTCAGACAAAAAATCAGTTCTTCAGTTATTGGTTCAACATTTACATGACATCGTAATGCACATGGACACACAATACAAACTAGCCGGCAATGCTAACTACACGAATACCTTAATTCAGTACAGTTCTACGGTGCAGGCCTGAGTGTAGCTCGTGTGCGTTGTAGCCGTAAACAAAATGGCTGTTTCGCCAGGATGGCACAAAATAACAAGGAGCTGGTACCTCGGATCAGCAGTGCGGTAGCACACGCACTGCGGCAGAAGGGCGGCAGCAGGTGAAGGAGAGACCGACCAAATACTCTCGTGGATTTACGAGACGAACCAACTCAGGAAGAAGACTGAGGACGACGACAATCCCGACCTCCACCGGCTCCAACCTGGCACTCGCTGTCGCTAGTCTGGCGGCAAAGCCCGTGCTTAATCCAAAACCGCCAACAGCCAAACTCCTCTTTCTGGGTTATTGTTGTTGGTTGAGATATTCACCCAACAATATAAACATAACACCACTAATGATAATATAAAATCTTCACTCTTGGTATTTTACCGTACGCTACAATTTTCTTCTCCCTCCAACTCCTCCGCTCGCTCTGTCTTTTTCTACTCCAACCTCATCTACCCCAACTTCCCGTGTTACCCTGCCCTTTGACCTCAAACCGGATTGGCTTAACATCATAATCAAAATTAAAGCAACAACATAGATTCACAAAACATTCATCTTACTCTCTTCATATTTGTAACCGGTACATTTTAACATGCGTTTTTTAAACAACAGATATACATTTCCAAATGCTGTATTCAGTAAAACATGAACAATATGCATTTCTCATCAAATCAAAATCATACTCTCAAACCTTAAAGTCTATTTATTAAACTATGAACTTAAGTATTATGTATTCAAACTTTTATATTTATGTAATAGGATTGTTTCAACAGAAATGTTTACCACCCGGGCTACACAACTATCGACCCATTGCATTGGCCAGTATCTTGTCTAAAGTGTTTGAGAGAATTATTTGATTGAAATTGGAAATGTATATTCTGACTGCAGAAAATCAGTTTGGTTTTAAAAGAAAACATGGTACTGATCTCTGTATCTATGCTCTGAAGGAGATTGTCTCAGGTACACAAGTCTTAATTCATCTGTATTTTTATGCTTTATTGATGCTTACAAAGCTTTCGATCGAATTTGTCATGAAAAACTGTTTATGAAGCTAATAGCGAGAGGTTTCCCTAAACCTCTTGTGAGGATTTTGGTGTTCTGGTATGCCAATCAAACTTTTCATGTTAAATGGGACAATGTTGTATCAGCTGCTTTCCATGTTGGTAACGGAGTTCGACAAGGAGGAATTTGATTTCCCTTTTTGTTTAATATGGATATGACGACTTATCAAGCCAGCTGAATAAGACAAATACAGGCTGTCTTGTTGGTGAATCTATTGTCAATCATCTGATGTACGCAGATTATCTGGTTCCACTCAGCCTGTTGCAACAGATGCTATGGGTGTGCTCTCAGTATGGCTTAGATCATGATATAAAATATAATGCAAAGAAAAGCCACATAATGATAGTCAGAAGTAATCAGGACAGGAAATTAACCTTCCCTACCTTTTATTTATCTGGCAGTCCCCTTGGTGTTTGTGAGGAAATAAAATATCTGCCATGTCATTTCTGATGATTGGACAGATGACAACGATATGTATCAACAGCGCTGTCAAATATATTCTCAGGCCAGTATGTTATTAAGGACGTTTTCTATGTGCTCAGATTCAGTTAAATGTTCCCTGTTTAGAACCTACATAACACCATTGTACACTGCTCATTTGTGGTCTATGTACAGGTAAAGGAGTATACAGATACTGAAAGTAGCCTACAATGATGCTTTTAGATTGCTACTTAATGTGCCAAGGTGGCATAGTGCTAGTCAGTTGTTTGTGTCTAAGCACGTACCAACCTGTAAGGCAATCCTGAGACAACTGATGTATGGTTTCAATGATGCTTTTAGATTGCTACTTAATGTGCCTAGGTGGCATAGTGCTGGTCAGTTGTTTCTGTCTAAGCACGTACCAACCTGTAAGGCACTCCTGAGACAACTGATGTATGGTTTCATGTGTCGACTGGACGAGTCTGAGAACTGAATAGTAGAGGCCCTGGTCAACCCTCTAAAGAGCTGCTATCGATTACTTGGAACTTAAGACTACATTGGCACAAAAGTCTTCATACTTTTTATGCACTGTATTATCTATGTTTTATGTTTTCGTTTTACTCTCTTTTTTATAGCTCTATGTCTGTTATTTTATGTGGAACTTGGCGTCTGAAATAAAGATTTATATATATATAAATACATATATATATATCAATGTTTCAGGATTTGTATAACTTTTTACCATTGCATACAAAATCGGAAATGCAATACTAAAAAGATCAGCTTTTGTTAAGAGATCCAAGATTACAAGATCCACAAGGCCTTGGCTAGAAACCAAGGAATGAGTGGGGGCTTGGTCAGCCCACACTCTCCTGAAATGTTGCGTGTGCGTCTTGCCAAGCCCGCGCGTGTGTAAGTTAAGGCTGAGTGTGTGAGGATGTGGAGCACGCGCGGGCAGGAGGAGGGGAGACATTCATTGGAAATTTGGCTAGAAATTAGCCAAGCAAGCATGTTTCAAATATTCACCAAAAATCGACCTTTGATCTTACAGTCAACTTTTTCACAGATTTGTGTTATAAACATTCTCAAGAGTCTTCATATGAACTTGTGATTGAATCAGAGTATCAGTTTTTGACTGGCTGATGTGTAAAGCATTATTTTAGCGTTAGCGATAAGTTCAATTTGCTTTATATCAATCATTTTTGGAGATATGAAGTTGCCTTTGCACACGGTAACATGTTGTAGTGTCTTCCATCGATATACCAAGTTTCGTGTTGATATCTCAAAGATTTGCTGAGACAGGACTTCACATCCTGTTTGGCGGCTTTTCTGATGAATTTGATTGGCTGTACCGGACAAACGGTTGTGAGGATCAAAATTCTTTTCGATAACTTTTGTGACGCTTGGTCTGAAGATCATCTCTGGTAACTTTGAAGAAGATATGACAAAAATTGTAGGAGGAGTAGGCTTTCAAAGGTTTTTGATAAAACCGGAAGTAGCGGAAAATCTATATAACCGGAAATTGACGCCATGGGGTGCGTTGAACTCGGCTTGAACCAGGGAATCCAATGGTACCTCATTTTTGAAAATGGGTCATACGGTTCAAAAGTTGCGTGTGTAAACACAAGTCCAACTTTGACCCATTGGTGGCGCTGGAGTGGTCTAATGGGAGACATGAAACTTGGTGTAGGTATAGAATCAACTGTCCTTAATGAGTGTGCCAAATTTCACAAAAAGTTGTCGAAGTGTTCTAGGGGCTGCCATTGACTTCCATGGAACAAGAATAATAATAAATATAACTGCAAGCAGTAATGGCGGATTCCTCCAAACATTGCGAACCATTGAAAAATGTATATTCTTGACAAATTGGAACTGTATAGAAAAATCTATGCTGCAGAATTACCAATGGGATACCAAATCTGAAATATAATACCATCAAGATCCACAAGGGCCTTTATTTCAACCCAAGGAGTGAAGGGAGGGGGCTTGGTTAGCCTATCCATTCCAGAAAGCCTTTGTGCTTTAGGGCGTGGAATGTAGCGCCACCTATGGGTAATGGTGGGACAGTTGTGGTGTGGTAATTACCCTTGGTCTATACTTTCAAAAAAGCTCGACCAGAGCATACCCCCCACTCTCAGGGTACCGAGCTTCAGCTCAGTCATGATGCTGGGATGAATGTAGGCCTATATGTAGAGACCAGGGAGACAGACACACCGGCCAGCTGCCCTGATGGGTCCGTGGTAGATCATTAATGCGGGTTGTATCCTACAACGCTCGTGGCCTCCGAGTAGGACATACTGCTGCTGATAGATCAAGACGTTTGGTGGTGGACACATTGCTGGACGAGAGTGACATTGTCTGCCTTCAAGAAACCTGGATGGCCAAGCAAGATCTGGACAAATTGAACTCCCTACACAAGATGTTTCATAGTGCTGGAGAGTCCACTACCAATCTCAGCATGAGAATGGTTTGTGGGAGGATAGCTGGTGGTGTAGCTATACTGTGGAACATAAAATATGACCCAACGGTAAAGGTGGTGTGGCTTAACGTTGACTGGGCTATTGGGTTGGAGTTTAATCACAATGAAAATAAATTTACTATTGTAAATGTGTACACACCATATGAATCCTATGACCATGAGGATGAATTTCAGAACAGGTTAGCTTTTATTCAGTCCTTCATAGAGGACAATAGTTCATGTTGTGTCTATGTCATGGGTGATTTTAATGCTGAACAGATAAGCGTTTATTCGCACAACATCTGCAGCAGTTCTGTAATGAAACTAAATTAATTATATCAAGCGTTATTGCCTGATACAAGTTTTACCTATATAAGTGAAACGTGGCACACAACTTCCTGCTAGACCATATTGTAACCACAGCCGATGCTCATGACTCACTGGAAAGTATAGAGATGTGTTATGGGCTGGCCACCACTGATCACATACCAGTTGCTATGCTGCTAAATGTTGAGATTGTACCCTTGTTGCTGGCCCCCCAAGAAAACTGGACTGGTCAAAATTGACCAAAGAGGTTCGGCACAGATATTCTCTATTAACTGACAGCTTACATAGTGATGTTGCATTTTCTAGGGATGCCCTAATGTGCACGGATATGAACTGCAAGGATAAACATCATGCTGAAAAGCTCTGTGCCATGTATGATGATATTGTCAAATGTCTTTATGCTTCCAGTGAACCTTTTATTAATCACAAGAGTAAGGTCCCTAACGCACGGCCTGTCTGGAATGAGTTTGTGTCTGAGCAACATGCTGCTGCTAGAGAAGCCTTTAGAGTCTGGTCAGAGGCAGGCAGACCCAGACAGGGAGTGCTGCTTGATAACAAAAACCTCACAAATGCTAGATTTAAATATGCACTCGTTTCATTAAGAGAAATGAAAACACAATGAGAGTAGACTCGCTGGCCAGAAAGATGCAGAATAACAATCTTACTGACTTCTGGAAGGAGGTCAAGATCATAAATAATAACAGAACTCCCCTCCCTTCTGATATCAAAGGGGTTAGTTGTCCAGAGAAGATTGCTGATCTATGGCATGAGCACTACAGTAAACTATTTAATTGTGTTCAAAGTAACACAGTGAGAATTGATAATCAATATAAAGGTATCTCTGCAGACTTGATAGTTAGATCAGTAGATATTTATGATGCCATCCACATGCTAGACAACAACAAAGCTTGTGGTATGGATTCCATTTCTGCAGAGCATCTAAAAAATGCCAGTTATAGACTCAGTCCATTTCTAGCCATGTGTCTCACTGGAATTATGGTTCATGGTGTTCTACCGAACTCTATTATGTCAGTACTGTTAGTGCCTGTTGTTAAAGATAAGGCTGGTAAACTGAACAGCATAGACAACTGTAGCGCCTCTCTAGTTTGGTGGATTTGTAATGAGAGGTGGCTAACCTGAGTTCGTTAGTAATTGTTACTAACTTAAACCAATTTAACATATGAAAAAAACAATACAACCAACTGTTAAACAAAAACAGGAAAGATTTACTTCAGACAAAAAATCAGTTCTTCAGTTATTGGTTCAACATTTACATGACATCGTAATGCACATGGACACACAATACAAACTAGCCGGCAATGCTAACTACACGAATACCTTAATTCAGTACAGTTCTACGGTGCAGGCCTGAGTGTAGCTCGTGTGCGTTGTAGCCGTAAACAAAATGGCTGTTTCGCCAGGATGGCACAAAATAACAAGGAGCTGGTACCTCGGATCAGCAGTGCGGTAGCACACGCACTGCGGCAGAAGGGCGGCAGCAGGTGAAGGAGAGACCGACCAAATACTCTCGTGGATTTACGAGACGAACCAACTCAGGAAGAAGACTGAGGACGACGACAATCCCGACCTCCACCGGCTCCAACCTGGCACTCGCTGTCGCTAGTCTGGCGGCAAAGCCCGTGCTTAATCCAAAACCGCCAACAGCCAAACTCCTCTTTCTGGGTTATTGTTGTTGGTTGAGATATTCACCCAACAATATAAACATAACACCACTAATGATAATATAAAATCTTCACTCTTGGTATTTTACCGTACGCTACAATTTTCTTCTCCCTCCAACTCCTCCGCTCGCTCTGTCTTTTTCTACTCCAACCTCATCTACCCCAACTTCCCGTGTTACCCTGCCCTTTGACCTCAAACCGGATTGGCTTAACATCATAATCAAAATTAAAGCAACAACATAGATTCACAAAACATTCATCTTACTCTCTTCATATTTGTAACCGGTACATTTTAACATGCGTTTTTTAAACAACAGATATACATTTCCAAATGCTGTATTCAGTAAAACATGAACAATATGCATTTCTCATCAAATCAAAATCATACTCTCAAACCTTAAAGTCTATTTATTAAACTATGAACTTAAGTATTATGTATTCAAACTTTTATATTTATGTAATAGGATTGTTTCAACAGAAATGTTTACCACCCGGGCTACACAACTATCGACCCATTGCATTGGCCAGTATCTTGTCTAAAGTGTTTGAGAGAATTATTTGATTGAAATTGGAAATGTATATTCTGACTGCAGAAAATCAGTTTGGTTTTAAAAGAAAACATGGTACTGATCTCTGTATCTATGCTCTGAAGGAGATTGTCTCAGGTACACAAGTCTTAATTCATCTGTATTTTTATGCTTTATTGATGCTTACAAAGCTTTCGATCGAATTTGTCATGAAAAACTGTTTATGAAGCTAATAGCGAGAGGTGTCCCTAAACCTCTTGTGAGGATTTTGGTGTTCTGGTATGCCAATCAAACTTTTCATGTTAAATGGGACAATGTTGTATCAGCTGCTTTCCATGTTGGTAACGGAGTTCGACAAGGAGGAATTTGATTTCCCTTTTTGTTTAATATGGATATGGACGACTTATCAAGCCAGCTGAATAAGACAAATACAGGCTGTCTTGTTGGTGAATCTATTGTCAATCATCTGATGTACGCAGATTATCTGGTTCCACTCAGCCTGTTGCAACAGATGCTATGGGTGTGCTCTCAGTATGGCTTAGATCATGATATAAAATATAATGCAAAGAAAAGCCACATAATGATAGTCAGAAGTAATCAGGACAGGAAATTAACCTTCCCTACCTTTTATTTATCTGGCAGTCCCCTTGGTGTTTGTGAGGAAATAAAATATCTGCCATGTCATTTCTGATGATTGGACAGATGACAACGATATGTATCAACAGCGCTGTCAAATATATTCTCAGGCCAGTATGTTATTAAGGACGTTTTCTATGTGCTCAGATTCAGTTAAATGTTCCCTGTTTAGAACCTACATAACACCATTGTACACTGCTCATTTGTGGTCTATGTACAGGTAAAGGAGTATACAGATACTGAAAGTAGCCTACAATGATGCTTTTAGATTGCTACTTAATGTGCCAAGGTGGCATAGTGCTAGTCAGTTGTTTGTGTCTAAGCACGTACCAACCTGTAAGGCAATCCTGAGACAACTGATGTATGGTTTCAATGATGCTTTTAGATTGCTACTTAATGTGCCTAGGTGGCATAATGCTGGTCAGTTGTTTCTGTCTAAGCACGTACCAACCTGTAAGGCACTCCTGAGACAACTGATGTATGGTTTCATGTGTCGACTGGACAAGTCTGAGAACTGAATAGTAGAGGCCCTGGTCAACCCTCTAAAGAGCTGCTATCGATTACTTGGAACTTAAGACTACATTGGCACAAAAGTCTTCATACTTTTTATGCACTGTATTATCTATGTTTTATGTTTTCGTTTTACTCTCTTTTTTATAGCTCTATGTCTGTTATTTTATGTGGAACTCGGCGTCTGAAATAAAGATTTATATATATATAAATACATATATATATATCAATGTTTCAGGATTTGTATAACTTTTTACCATTGCATACAAAATCGGAAATGCAATACTAAAAAGATCAGCTTTTGTTAAGAGATCCAAGATTACAAGATCCACAAGGCCTTGGCTAGAAACCAAGGAATGAGTGGGGGCTTGGTCAGCCCACACTCTCCTGAAATGTTGCGTGTGCGTCTTGCCAAGCCCGCGCGTGTGTAAGTTAAGGCTGAGTGTGTGAGGATGTGGAGCACGCGCGGGCAGGAGGAGGGGAGACATTCATTGGAAATTTGGCTAGAAATTAGCCAAGCAAGCATGTTTCAAATATTCACCAAAAATCGACCTTTGATCTTACAGTCAACTTTTTCACAGATTTGTGTTATAAACATTCTCAAGAGTCTTCATATGAACTTGTGATTGAATCAGAGTATCAGTTTTTGACTGGCTGATGTGTAAAGCATTATTTTAGCGTTAGCGATAAGTTCAATTTGCTTTATATCAATCATTTTTGGAGATATGAAGTTGCCTTTGCACACGGTAACATGTTGTAGTGTCTTCCATCGATATACCAAGTTTCGTGTTGATATCTCAAAGATTTGCTGAGACATGACTTCACATCCTGTTTGGCGGCTTTTCTGATGAATTTGATTGGCTGTACCGGACAAACGGTTGTGAGGATCAAAATTCTTTTCGATAACTTTTGTGAGGCTTGGTCTGAAGATCATCTCTGGTAACTTTGAAGAAGATATGACAAAAATTGTAGGAGGAGTAGGCTTTCAAAGGTTTTTGATAAAACCGGAAGTAGCGGAAAATCCATATAACCGGAAATTGACGCCATGGGGTGCGTTGAACTCGGCTTGAACCAGGGAATCCAATGGTACCTCATTTTTGAAAATGGGTCATACGGTTCAAAAGTTGCGTGTGTAAACACAAGTCCAACTTTGACCCGTTGGTGGCGCTGGAGTGGTCTAATGGGAGACATGAAACTTGGTGTAGGTATAGAATCAACTGTCCTTAATGAGTGTGCCAAATTTCACAAAAAGTTGTCGAAGGGTTCTAGGGGCTGCCATTGACTTCCATGGAACAAGAATAATAATAAATATAACTGCAAGCAGTAATGGCGGATTCCTCCAAACATTGCGAACCATTGAAAAATGTATATTCTTGACAAATTGGAACTGTATAGAAAAATCTATGCTGCAGAATTACCAATGGGATACCAAATCTGAAATATAATACCATCAAGATCCACAAGGGCCTTTATTTCAACCCAAGGAGTGAAGGGAGGGGGCTTGGTTAGCCTATCCATTCCAGAAAGCCTTTGTGCTTTAGGGCGTGGAATGTAGCACCACCTATGGGTAATGGTGGGACAGTTGTGGTTTGGTAATTACCCTTGGTCTATACTTTCAAAAAAGCTCGACCAGAGCATACCCCCCGCTCTCAGGGTACCGAGCTTCAGCTCAGTCATGATGCTGGGATGAATGTAGGCCTATATGTAGAGACCAGGGAGACAGACACACCGGCCAGCTGCCCTGATGGGTCCGTGGTAGATCATTAATGCGGGTTGTATCCTACAACGCTCGTGGCCTCCGAGTAGGACATACTGCTGCTGATAGATCAAGACGTTTGGTGGTGGACACATTGCTGGGCGAGAGTGACATTGTCTCTCTTCAAGAAACCTGGATGGCCAAGCAAGATCTGGACAAATTGAACTCCCTACACAAGAACTTTCATGGTGCTGGAGAGTCCACTACCGATCTCAGCATGAGAATGGTTTGTGGGAGGATAGCTGGTGGTGTAGCTATACTGTGGAACATAAAATATGACCCAACGGTAAAGGTGGTGTGGCTTAACGTTGACTGGGCTATTGGGTTGGAGTTTAATCACAATGAAAATAAATTTACTATTGTAAATGTGTACACACCATATGAATCCTATGACCATGAGGATGAATTTCAGAACAGGTTAGCTTTTATTCAGTCCTTCATAGAGGACAATAGTTCATGTTGTGTCTATGTCATGGGTGATTTTAATGCTGACATGTCAGATAAGCGTTTTTTTTCGCACAACATCTGCAGCAGTTCTGTAATGAAACTAAATTAATGATATCAAGCGTTATTGCCTGATACAAGTTTTACCTATATAAGTGAAACGTGGCACACAACTTCCTGGCTAGACCATATTGTAACCACAGCCGATGCTCATGACTCACTGGAAAGTATAGAGATGTGTTATGGGCTGGCCACCACTGATCACATACCAGTTGCTATGCTGCTAAATGTTGAGAGTGTACCCTTGTTGCTGGCCCCCCAAGAAAACTGGACTGGTCAAAATTGACCAAAGAGGTTCGGCACAGATATTCTCTATTAACTGACAGCTTACATAGTGATGTTGCATTTTCTAGGGATGCCCTAATGTGCACGGATATGAACTGCAAGGATAAACATCATGCTGAAAAGCTCTGTGCCATGTATGATGATATTGTCAAATGTCTTTATGCTTCCAGTGAACCTTTTATTAATCACAAGAATAAGGTCCCTAACGCACGGCCTGTCTGGAATGAGTTTGTGTCTGAGCAACATGCTGCTGCTAGAGAAGCCTTTAGAGTCTGGTCAGAGGCAGGCAGACCCAGACAGGGAGTGCTGCTTGATAACAAAAACCTCACAAATGCTAGATTTAAATATGCACTCGTTTCATTAAGAGAAATTAAAACACAATGAGAGCAGACTCGCTGGCCCGAAAGATGCAGAATAACAATCTTACTGACTTCTGGAAGGAGGTCAAGATCATAAATAATAACAGAACTCCCCTCCCTTCTGATATCAAAGGGGTTAGTTGTCCAGAGAAGATTGCTGATCTATGGCATGAGCACTACAGTCAACTATTTAATTGTGTTAAAAGTAACACAGTGAGAATTGATAATGAATATAAAGGTATCTCTGCAGACTTGATAGTTAGATCAGTAGATATTTATGATGCCATCCACATGCTAGACAAAAACAAAGCTTGTGGTATGGATTGCATTTCTGCAGAGCATCTAAAAAATGCCAGTTATAGACTCAGTCCATTTCTAGCCATGTGTCTCACTGGAATTATGGTTCATGGTGTTCTACCGAACTCTATTATGTCAGTACTGTTAGTGCCTGTTGTTAAAGATAAGGCTGGTAAACTGAACAGCATAGACAACTATCGACCCATTGCATTGGCCAGTATCTTGTCTAAAGTGTTTGAGAGAATTATTTGATTGAAATTGGAAATGTATATTCTGACTGCAGACAATCAGTTTGGTTTTAAAAGAAAACATGGTACTGATCTCTGTATCTATGCTCTGAAGGAGATTGTCTCAGGTACACAAGTCTTAATTCATCTGTATTTTATGCTTTATTGATGCTTACAAAGCTTTCGATCGAATTTGTCATGAAAAACTGTTTATGAAGCTAATAGCGAGAGTTGTCCCTAAACCTCTTGTGAGGATTTTGGTGTTCTGGTATGCCAATCAAACTTTTCATGTTAAATGGGACAATGTTGTATCAGCTCCTTTCCATGTTGGTAACGGAGTTCGACAAGGACTCAAGCATAGATATATATCAATGTTTCAGGATTTGTATAACTTTTTACCATTGCATACAAAATTGGAAATGCAATACCAAAAAGATCAGCTTTTGTTAAGAGATCCAAGATTACAAGATCCACAAGGCCTTTGCTAGAGACTAAGGAATGAGTGGGGGCTTGGTCAGCCCACACTCTCCTGAAATGTTGCGTGTGCGTCTTGCCGAGCCCGCGCGTGTGTAAGTTAAGGCTGAGTGTGTGAGGATGTGGAGCACGCGCGGGCAGGAGGAGGGGAGACGTTCATTGGAAATTTAGCTAGAAATTAGCCAAGCAAGCATGTTTCAAATATTCACCAAAAATCGACCTTTGATCTTACAGTCAACTTTTTCACAGATTTGTGTTATAAACATTCTCAAGAGTCTTCATATGAACTTGTGATTGAATCAGAGTATCAGTTTTTGACTGGCTGATGTGTAAAGCATTATTTTAGCGTTAGCGATAAGTTCAATTTGCTTTATATCAATCATTTTTGGAGATATGAAGTTGCCTTTGCACACGGTAACATGGTGTAGTGTCTTCCATCGATATACCAAGTTTCGTGTTGATATCTCAAAGATTTGCTGAGACATGACTTCACATCCTGTTTGGCGGCTTTTCTGATGAATTTGATTGGCTGTACCGGACAAACGGTTGTGAGGATCAAAATTATTTTCGATAACTTTTGTGAGGCTTGGTCTGAAGATCATCTCTGGTAACTTTGAAGAAGATATGACAAAAATTGTAGGAGGAGTAGGCTTTCAAAGGTTTTTGATAAAACCGGAAATAGCGGAAAATCTATATAACCGGAAATTGACGCCATGGGGTGCGTTGAACTCGGCTTTATCCAGGGAATCCAACGGTACCTCATTTTTGAAAATGGGTCATACGGTTCAAAAGTTGCGTGTGTAAACACAAGTCCAACTTTGACCCGTTGGTGGCGCTGGAGTGGTCTAATGGGAGACATGAAACTTGGTGTAGGTATAAAATCAACTGTCCTTAATGAGTGTGCCAAATTTCACAAAAAGTTGTCGAAGGGTTCTAGGGGCTGCCATTGACTTCCATGGAACAAGAATAATAATAATAATAAAACTAACAATAACAATAGGTTTCCTCCTGACGGAGGAATCCTAATAATAATAATAAAACTAACAATAACAATAGGTTTCCTCCTGACGGAGGAATCCTAAATATAACTGCAAGCAGTAATGGCGGATTCCTCCAAACATTGCGAACCCTTGAAAAATTTATATTCTTGACAAATTGGAACTGTATAGAAAAATCTATGCTGCAGAATTACCAATGGGATACCAAATCTGAAATATAATACCACAAAGATCCACAAGGGCCTATATTTTAACCCAAGGAGTGAAGGGAAGGGGCTTGGTTAGCCTATCCATTCCAGAAAGCCTTTGTGCTTTAGGGCGTGGAATGTAGCGCCACCTATGGGTAATGATGGGACAGTTGTGGTGTGGCAATTACCCTTGGTCTATACTTTCAAAAAAGCTCGACCAGAGCACACCCCCCGTTCTCAGGGTACCGAGCTTCAGCTCAGTCATGATGCTGGGATGAATGTAGGCCTATATGTAGAGACCGGGGAGACAGACACACCGGCCAGCTGCCCTGATGGGTCCGTGGTAGATCATTAATGCGGGTTGTATCCTACAACGCTCGTGGCCTCCGAGTAGGACATACTGCTGCTGATAGATCAAGACGTTTGGTGGTGGACACATTATTGGACGAGAGTGACATTGTCTGCCTTCAAGAAACCTGGATGGCCAAGCAAAATCTGGACAAATTGAACTCCCTACACAAGAACTTTCATGGTGCTGGAGAGTCCACTACCGATCTCAGCATGAGAATGGTTTGTGGGAGGATAGCTGGTGGTGTAGCTATACTGTGGAACATAAAATATGACCCAACGGTAAAGGTGGTGTGGCTTAACGTTGACTGGGCTATTGGGTTGGAGTTTAATCACAATGAAAATAAATGTACTATTGTAAATGTGTACACATCATATGAATCCTATGACCATGAGGATGAATTTCAGAACAGGTTAGCTTTTATTCAGTCCTTCATAGAGGACAATAGTTCATGTTGTGTCTATGTCATGGGTGATTTTAATGCTGACATGTCAGATAAGCGTTTTTTTTCGCACAACATCTGCAGCAGTTCTGTAATGAAACTAAATTAATGATATCAAGCGTTATTGCCTGATACAAGTTTTACCTATATAAGTGAAACGTGGCACACAACTTCCTGGCTAGACCATATTGTAACCACAGCCGATGCTCATGACTCACTGGAAAGTATAGAGATGTGTTATGGGCTGGCCACCACTGATCACGTACCAGTTGCTATGCTGCTAAATGTTGAGAGTGTACCCTTGTTGCTGGCCCCCCAAGAAAACTGGACTGGTCAAAATTGACCAAAGAGGTTATGCACAGATATTCTCTATTAACTGACAGCTTACATAGTGATGTTGCATTTTCTAGGGATGCCCTAATGTGCACGGATATGAACTGCAAGGATAAACATCATGCTGAAAAGCTCTGTGCCATGTATGATGATATTGTCAAATGTCTTTATGCTTCCAGTGAACCTTTTACTAATCACAAGAGTAAGGTCCCTAACGCACGGCCTGTCTGGAATGAGTTTGTGTCTGAGCAACATGCTGCTGCTAGAGAAGCCTTTAGAGTCTGGTCAGAGGCAGGCAGACCCAGACAGGGAGTGCTGCTTGATAACAAAAACCTCACAAATGCTAGATTTAAATATGCACTCATTTCATTAAGAGAAATGAAAACACAATGAGAGCAGACTCGCTGGCCAGAAAGATGCAGAATAACAATCTTACTGACTTCTGGAAGGAGGTCAAGATCATAAATAATAATAGAACTCCCCTCCCTTCTGATATCAAAGGGGTTAGTTGTCCAGAGAAGATTGCTGATCTATGGCATGAGCACTACAGTAAACTATTTAATTGTGTTCAAAGTAACACAGTGAGAATTGATAATGAATATAAAGGTATCTCTGCAGACTTGATAGTTAGATCAGTAGATATTTATGATGCCATCCACATGCTAGACAACAACAAAGCTTGTGGTATGGATTGCATTTCTGCAGAGCATCTAAAAAATGCCAGTTATAGACTCAGTCCATTTCTAGCCATGTGTCTCACTGGAATTATGGTTCATGGTGTTCTACCGAACTCTATTATGTCAGTACTGTTAGTGCCTGTTGTTAAAGATAAGGCTGGTAAACTGAACAGCATAGACAACTATCGACCCATTGCATTGGCCAGTATCTTGTCTAAAGTGTTTGAGAGAATTATTTGATTGAAATTGGAAATGTATATTCTGACGGCAGAAAATCAGTTTGGTTTTTAAAGAAAACATGGTACTGATCTCTGTATCTATGCTCTGAAGGAGATTGTCTCAGGTACACAAGTCTTAATTTATCTGTATTTTTATGCTTTATTGATGCTTACAAAGCTTTCGATCGAATTTGTCATGAAAAACTGTTTATGAAGCTAATAGCGAGAGGTGTCCCTAAACCTCTTGTGAGGATTTTGGTGTTCTGGTATGCCAATCAAACTTTTCATGTTAAATGGGACAATGTTGTATCAGCTCCTTTCCATGTTGGTAACGGAATTCGACAAGGAGGAATTTGATTTCCCTTTTTGTTTAATATGGATATGGACGACTTATCAAGCCAGCTGAATAAGACAAATACAGGCTGTCTTGTTGGTGAATCTATTTTCAATCATCTGATGTACGCAGATTATCTGGTTCCACTCAGCCTGTTGCAACAGATGCTATGGGTGTGCTCTCAGTATGGCTTAGATCATGATATAAAATATAATGCAAAGAAAAGCCACATAATGATAGTCAGAAGTAATCAGGACAGGAAATTAACCTTCCCTACCTTTTATTTATCTGGCAGTCCCCTTGGTGTTTGTGAGGAAATAAAATATCTGCCATGTCATTTCTGATGATTGGACAGATGACAACGATATGTATCAACAGCGCTGTAAAATATATTCTCAGGCCAGTATGTTATTAAGGACGTTTTCTATGTGCTCAGATTCAGTTTAATGTTCCCTGTTTAGAACCTACATAACACCATTGTACACTGCTCATTTGTGGTCTATGTACAGGTAAAGGAGTATACAGATACTGAAAGTAGCCTACAATGATGCTTTTAGATTGCTACTTAATGTGCCAAGGTGGCATAGTGCTAGTCAGTTGTTTGTGTCTAAGCACGTACCAACCTGTAAGGCAATCCTGAGACAACTGATGTATGGTTTCAATGATGCTTTTAGATTGCTACTTAATGTGCCTAGGTGGCATTGTGCTGGTCAGTTGTTTCTGTCTAAGCACGTACCAACCTGTAAGGCACTCCTGAGACAACTGATGTATGGTTTCATGTGTCGACTGGACAAGTCTGAGAACTGAATAGTAGAGGCCCTGGTCAACCCTCTAAAGAGCTGCTATCGATTACTTGGAACTTAAGACTACATTGGCACAAAAGTCTTCATACTTTTTATGCACTGTATTATCTATGTTTTATGTTTTCGTTTTACTCTCTTTTTTATAGCTCTATGTCTGTTATTTTATGTGGAACTTGGCGTCTGAAATAAAGATTTATATATATATAAATACATATATATATATCAATGTTTCAGGATTTGTATAACTTTTTACCATTGCATACAAAATCGGAAATGCAATACTCAAAAGATCAGCTTTTGTTAAGAGATCCAAGATTACAAGATCCACAAGGCCTTGGCTAGAAACCAAGGAATGAGTGGGGGCTTGGTCAGCCCACACTCTCCTGAAATGTTGCGTGTGCGTCTTGCCAAGCCCGCGCGTGTGTAAGTTAAGGCTGAGTGTGTGAGGATGTGGAGCACGCGCGGGCAGGAGGAGGGGAGACATTCATTGGAAATTTGGCTAGAAATTAGCCAAGCAAGCATGTTTCAAATATTCACCAAAAATCGACCTTTGATCTTACAGTCAACTTTTTCACAGATTTGTGTTATAAACATTCTCAAGAGTCTTCATATGAACTTGTGATTGAATCAGAGTATCAGTTTTTGACTGGCTGATGTGTAAAGCATTATTTTAGCGTTAGCGATAAGTTCAATTTGCTTTATATCAATCATTTTTGGAGATATGAAGTTGCCTTTGCACACGGTAACATGTTGTACTGTCTTCCATCGATATACCAAGTTTCGTGTTGATATCTCAAAGATTTGCTGAGACATGACTTCACATCCTGTTTGGCGGCTTTTCTGATGAATTTGATTGGCTGTACCGGACAAACGGTTGCGAGGATCAAAATTATTTTCGATAACTTTTGTGAGGCTTGGTCTGAAGATCATCTCTGGTAACTTTGAAGAAGATATGACAAAAATTGTAGGAGGAGTAGGCTTTCAAAGGTTTTTGATAAAACCGGAAATAGCGGAAAATCTACATAACCGGAAATTGACGCCATGGGGTGCGTTGAACTCGGCTTGATCCAGGGAATCCAATGGTACCTCATTTTCGAAAATGGGTCATACGGTTCAAAAGTTGCGTGTGTAAACACAAGTCCAACTTTGACCCGTTGGTGGCGCTGGAGTGGTCTAATGGGAGACATGAAACTTGGTGTAGGTATAGAATCAACTGTCCTTAATGAGTGTGCCAAATTTCACAAAAAGTTGTCGAAGGGTTCTAGGGGCTGCCATTGACTTCCATGGAACAAGAATAATAATAATAAATATAACTGCAAGCAGTAATGGCGGATTCCTCCAAACATTGCGAACCATTGAAAAATGTATATTCTTGACAAATTGGAACTGTATAGAAAAATCTATGCTGCAGAATTACCAATGGGATACCAAATCTGAAATATAATACCACCAGGATCCACAAGGGCCTTTATTTCAACTCAAGGAGTGAAGGGAGGGGGCTTGGTTAGCCTATCCATTCCAGAAAGCCTTTGTGCTTTAGGGCGTGGAATGTAGCGCCACATATGGGTAATGGTGGGACAGTTGTGGTTTGGTAATTACCCTTGGTCTATACTTTCAAAAAAGCTCGACCAGAGAATACCCCCCGCTCTCAGGGTACCGAGCTTCAGCTCAGTCATGATGCTGGGATGAATGTAGGCCTATATGTAGAGACCAGGGAGACAGACACACCGGCCAGCTGCCCTGATGGGTCCGTGGTAGATCATTAATGCGGGTTGTATCCTACAACGCTCGTGGCCTCCGAGTAGGACATACTGCTGCTGATAGATCAAGACGTTTGGTGGTGGACACATTGCTGGACGAGAGTGACATTGTCTGCCTTCAAGAAACCTGGATGACCAAGCAAGATCTGGACAAATTGAACTCCCTACACAAGAACTTTCATGGTGCTGGAGAGTCCACTACCGATCTCAGCATGAGAATGGTTTGTGGGAGGATAGCTGGTGGTGTAGCTATACTGTGGAACATAAAATATGACCCAACGGTAAAGGTGGTGTGGCTTAACGTTGACTGGGCTATTGGGTTGGAGTTTAATCACAATGAAAATAAATTTACTATTGTAAATGTGTACACACCATATGAATCCTATGACCATGAGGATGAATTTCAGAACAGGTTAGCTTTTATTCAGTCCTTCATAGAGGACAATAGTTCATGTTGTGTCTATGTCATGGGTGATTTTAATGCTGACATGTCAGATAAGTGTTTATTCGCACAACATCTGCAGCAGTTCTGTAATGAAACTAAATTAATTATATAAAGCGTTATTGCCTGATACAAGTTTTACCTATATAAGTGAAACGTGGCACACAACTTCCTGGCTAGACCATATTGTAACCACAGCCGATGCTCATGACTCACTGGAAAGTATAGAGATGTGTTATGGGCTGGCCACCACTGATCACATACCAGTTGCTATGCTGCTAAATGTTGAGAGTGTACCCTTGTTGCTGGCCCCCCAAAAAAACTGGACTGGTCAAAATTGACCAAAGAGGTTCGGCACAGATATTCTCTATTAACTAATTCTCGGATATGAACTGCAAGGATAAACATAATGCTGAAAAGCTCTGTGCCATGTATGATGATATTGTCAAATGTCTTTATGCTTCCAGTGAACCTTTTATTAATCACAAGAGTAAGGTCCCTAACGCACGGCCTGTCTGGAATGAGTTTGTGTCTGAGCAACATGCTGCTGCTAGAGAAGCCTTTAGAGTCTGGTCAGAGGCAGGCAGACCCAGACAGAGAGTGCTGCTTGATAACAAAAACCTCACAAATGCTAGATTTAAATATGCACTCGTTTCATTAAGAGAAATGAAAACACAATGAGAGCAGACTCGCTGGCCAGAAAGATGCAGAATAACAATCTTACTGACTTCTGGAAGGAGGTCAAGATCATAAATAATAACAGAACTCCCCTCCCTTCTGATATCAAAGGGGTTAGTTGTCCAGAGAAGATTGCTGATCTATGGCATGAGCACTACAGTAAACTATTTAATTGTGTTCAAAGTAACACAGTGAGAATTGATAATCAATATAAAGGTATCTCTTCAGACTTGATAGTTAGATCAGTAGATATTTATGATGCCATCCACATGCTAGACAACAACAAAGCTTGTGGTATGGATTCCATTTCTGCAGAGCATCTAAAAAATGCCAGTTATAGACTCAGTCCATTTCTAGCCATGTGTCTCACTGGAATTATGGTTCATGGTGTTCTACCGAACTCTATTATGTCAGTACTGTTAGTGCCTGTTGTTAAAGATAAGGCTGGTAAACTGAACAGCATAGACAACTGTAGCGCCTCTCTAGTTTGGTGGATTTGTAATGAGAGGTGGCTAACCTGAGTTCGTTAGTAATTGTTACTAACTTAAACCAATTTAACATATGAAAAAAACAATACAACCAACTGTTAAACAAAAACAGGAAAGATTTACTTCAGACAAAAAATCAGTTCTTCAGTTATTGGTTCAACATTTACATGACATCGTAATGCACATGGACACACAATACAAACTAGCCGGCAATGCTAACTACACGAATACCTTAATTCAGTACAGTTCTACGGTGCAGGCCTGAGTGTAGCTCGTGTGCGTTGTAGCCGTAAACAAAATGGCTGTTTCGCCAGGATGGCACAAAATAACAAGGAGCTGGTACCTCGGATCAGCAGTGCGGTAGCACACGCACTGCGGCAGAAGGGCGGCAGCAGGTGAAGGAGAGACCGACCAAATACTCTCGTGGATTTACGAGACGAACCAACTCAGGAAGAAGACTGAGGACGACGACAATCCCGACCTCCACCGGCTCCAACCTGGCACTCGCTGTCGCTAGTCTGGCGGCAAAGCCCGTGCTTAATCCAAAACCGCCAACAGCCAAACTCCTCTTTCTGGGTTATTGTTGTTGGTTGAGATATTCACCCAACAATATAAACATAACACCACTAATGATAATATAAAATCTTCACTCTTGGTATTTTACCGTACGCTACAATTTTCTTCTCCCTCCAACTCCTCCGCTCGCTCTGTCTTTTTCTACTCCAACCTCATCTACCCCAACTTCCCGTGTTACCCTGCCCTTTGACCTCAAACCGGATTGGCTTAACATCATAATCAAAATTAAAGCAACAACATAGATTCACAAAACATTCATCTTACTCTCTTCATATTTGTAACCGGTACATTTTAACATGCGTTTTTTAAACAACAGATATACATTTCCAAATGCTGTATTCAGTAAAACATGAACAATATGCATTTCTCATCAAATCAAAATCATACTCTCAAACCTTAAAGTCTATTTATTAAACTATGAACTTAAGTATTATGTATTCAAACTTTTATATTTATGTAATAGGATTGTTTCAACAGAAATGTTTACCACCCGGGCTACACAACTATCGACCCATTGCATTGGCCAGTATCTTGTCTAAAGTGTTTGAGAGAATTATTTGATTGAAATTGGAAATGTATATTCTGACTGCAGAAAATCAGTTTGGTTTTAAAAGAAAACATGGTACTGATCTCTGTATCTATGCTCTGAAGGAGATTGTCTCAGGTACACAAGTCTTAATTCATCTGTATTTTTATGCTTTATTGATGCTTACAAAGCTTTCGATCGAATTTGTCATGAAAAACTGTTTATGAAGCTAATAGCGAGAGGTGTCCCTAAACCTCTTGTGAGGATTTTGGTGTTCTGGTATGCCAATCAAACTTTTCATGTTAAATGGGACAATGTTGTATCAGCTGCTTTCCATGTTGGTAACGGAGTTCGACAAGGAGGAATTTGATTTCCCTTTTTGTTTAATATGGATATGGACGACTTATCAAGCCAGCTGAATAAGACAAATACAGGCTGTCTTGTTGGTGAATCTATTGTCAATCATCTGATGTACGCAGATTATCTGGTTCCACTCAGCCTGTTGCAACAGATGCTATGGGTGTGCTCTCAGTATGGCTTAGATCATGATATAAAATATAATGCAAAGAAAAGCCACATAATGATAGTCAGAAGTAATCAGGACAGGAAATTAACCTTCCCTACCTTTTATTTATCTGGCAGTCCCCTTGGTGTTTGTGAGGAAATAAAATATCTGCCATGTCATTTCTGATGATTGGACAGATGACAACGATATGTATCAACAGCGCTGTCAAATATATTCTCAGGCCAGTATGTTATTAAGGACGTTTTCTATGTGCTCAGATTCAGTTAAATGTTCCCTGTTTAGAACCTACATAACACCATTGTACACTGCTCATTTGTGGTCTATGTACAGGTAAAGGAGTATACAGATACTGAAAGTAGCCTACAATGATGCTTTTAGATTGCTACTTAATGTGCCAAGGTGGCATAGTGCTAGTCAGTTGTTTGTGTCTAAGCACGTACCAACCTGTAAGGCAATCCTGAGACAACTGATGTATGGTTTCAATGATGCTTTTAGATTGCTACTTAATGTGCCTAGGTGGCATAGTGCTGGTCAGTTGTTTCTGTCTAAGCACGTACCAACCTGTAAGGCACTCCTGAGACAACTGATGTATGGTTTCATGTGTCGACTGGACAAGTCTGAGAACTGAATAGTAGAGGCCCTGGTCAACCCTCTAAAGAGCTGCTATCGATTACTTGGAACTTAAGACTACATTGGCACAAAAGTCTTCATACTTTTTATGCACTGTATTATCTATGTTTTATGTTTTCGTTTTACTCTCTTTTTTATAGCTCTATGTCTGTTATTTTATGTGGAACTTGGCGTCTGAAATAAAGATTTATATATATATAAATACATATATATATATCAATGTTTCAGGATTTGTATAACTTTTTACCATTGCATACAAAATCGGAAATGCAATACTAAAAAGATCAGCTTTTGTTAAGAGATCCAAGATTACAAGATCCACAAGGCCTTGGCTAGAAACCAAGGAATGAGTGGGGGCTTGGTCAGCCCACACTCTCCTGAAATGTTGCGTGTGCGTCTTGCCAAGCCCGCGCGTGTGTAAGTTAAGGCTGAGTGTGTGAGGATGTGGAGCACGCGCGGGCAGGAGGAGGGGAGACATTCATTGGAAATTTGGCTAGAAATTAGCCAAGCAAGCATGTTTCAAATATTCACCAAAAATCGACCTTTGATCTTACAGTCAACTTTTTCACAGATTTGTGTTATAAACATTCTCAAGAGTCTTCATATGAACTTGTGATTGAATCAGAGTATCAGTTTTTGACTGGCTGATGTGTAAAGCATTATTTTAGCGTTAGCGATAAGTTCAATTTGCTTTATATCAATCATTTTTGGAGATATGAAGTTGCCTTTGCACACGGTAACATGTTGTAGTGTCTTCCATCGATATACCAAGTTTCGTGTTGATATCTCAAAGATTTGCTGAGACAGGACTTCACATCCTGTTTGGCGGCTTTTCTGATGAATTTGATTGGCTGTACCGGACAAACGGTTGTGAGGATCAAAATTCTTTTCGATAACTTTTGTGACGCTTGGTCTGAAGATCATCTCTGGTAACTTTGAAGAAGATATGACAAAAATTGTAGGAGGAGTAGGCTTTCAAAGGTTTTTGATAAAACCGGAAGTAGCGGAAAATCTATATAACCGGAAATTGACGCCATGGGGTGCGTTGAACTCGGCTTGAACCAGGGAATCCAATGGTACCTCATTTTTGAAAATGGGTCATACGGTTCAAAAGTTGCGTGTGTAAACACAAGTCCAACTTTGACCCATTGGTGGCGCTGGAGTGGTCTAATGGGAGACATGAAACTTGGTGTAGGTATAGAATCAACTGTCCTTAATGAGTGTGCCAAATTTCACAAAAAGTTGTCGAAGTGTTCTAGGGGCTGCCATTGACTTCCATGGAACAAGAATAATAATAATAATAAAACTAACAATAACAATAGGTTTCCTCCTGACGGAGGAATCCTAAATATAACTGCAAGCAGTAATGGCGGATTCCTCCAAACATTGCGAACCATTGAAAAATGTATATTCTTGACAAATTGGAACTGTATAGAAAAATCTATGCTGCAGAATTACCAATGGGATACCAAATCTGAAATATAATACCACCAGGATCCACAAGGGCCTTTATTTCAACTCAAGGAGTGAAGGGAGGGGGCTTGGTTAGCCTATCCATTCCAGAAAGCCTTTGTGCTTTAGGGCGTGGAATGTAGCGCCACATATGGGTAATGGTGGGACAGTTGTGGTTTGGTAATTACCCTTGGTCTATACTTTCAAAAAAGCTCGACCAGAGAATACCCCCCGCTCTCAGGGTACCGAGCTTCAGCTCAGTCATGATGCTGGGATGAATGTAGGCCTATATGTAGAGACCAGGGAGACAGACACACCGGCCAGCTGCCCTGATGGGTCCGTGGTAGATCATTAATGCGGGTTGTATCCTACAACGCTCGTGGCCTCCGAGTAGGACATACTGCTGCTGATAGATCAAGACGTTTGGTGGTGGACACATTGCTGGACGAGAGTGACATTGTCTGCCTTCAAGAAACCTGGATGACCAAGCAAGATCTGGACAAATTGAACTCCCTACACAAGAACTTTCATGGTGCTGGAGAGTCCACTACCGATCTCAGCATGAGAATGGTTTGTGGGAGGATAGCTGGTGGTGTAGCTATACTGTGGAACATAAAATATGACCCAACGGTAAAGGTGGTGTGGCTTAACGTTGACTGGGCTATTGGGTTGGAGTTTAATCACAATGAAAATAAATGTACTATTGTAAATGTGTACACACCATATGAATCCTATGACCATGAGGATGAATTTCAGAACAGGTTAGCTTTTATTCAGTCCTTCATAGAGGACAATAGTTCATGTTGTGTCTATGTCATGGGTGATTTTAATGCTGACATGTCAGATAAGCGTTTATTCGCACAACATCTGCAGCAGTTCTGTAATGAAACTAAATTAATTATATCGAGCGTTATTGCCTGATACAAGTTTTACCTATATAAGTGAAACGTGGCACACAACTTCCTGGCTAGACCATATTGTAACCACAGCCGATGCTCATGACTCACTGGAAAGTATAGAGATGTGTTATGGGCTGGCCACCACTGATCACATACCAGTTGCTATGCTGCTAAATGTTGAGAGTGTACCCTTGTTGCTGGCCCCCCAAGAAAACTGGACTGGTCAAAATTGACCAAAGAGGTTATGCACAGATATTCTCTATTAACTGACAGCTTACATAGTGATGTTGCATTTTCTAGGGATGCCCTAATGTGCACGGATATGAACTGCAAGGATAAACATCATGCTGAAAAGCTCTGTGCCATGTATGATGATATTGTCAAATGTCTTTATGCTTTCAGTGAAGGTTTTATTAATCACAAGAGTAAGGTCCCTAACGCACGGCCTGTCTGGAATGAGTTTGTGTCTGAGCAACATGCTGCTGCTAGAGAAGCCTTTAGAGTCTGGTCAGAGGCAGGCAGACCCAGACAGAGAGTGCTGCTTGATAACAAAAACCTCACAAATGCTAGATTTAAATATGCACTCGTTTCATTAAGAGAAATGAAAACACAATGAGAGCAGACTCGCTGGCCAGAAAGATGCAGAATAACAATCTTACTGACTTCTGGAAGGAGGTCAAGATCATAAATAATAACAGAACTCCCCTCCCTTCTGATATCAAAGGGGTTAGTTGTCCAGAGAAGATTGCTGATCTATGGCATGAGCACTACAGTAAACTATTTAATTGTGTTCAAAGTAACACAGTGAGAATTGATAATCAATATAAAGGTATCTCTGCAGACTTGATAGTTAGATCAGTAGATATTTATGATGCCATCCACATGCTAGACAACAACAAAGCTTGTGGTATGGATTCCATTTCTGCAGAGCATCTAAAAAATGCCAGTTATAGACTCAGTCCATTTCTAGCCATGTGTCTCACTGGAATTATGGTTCATGGTGTTCTACCGAACTCTATTATGTCAGTACTGTTAGTGCCTGTTGTTAAAGATAAGGCTGGTAAACTGAACAGCATAGACAACTGTAGCGCCTCTCTAGTTTGGTGGATTTGTAATGAGAGGTGGCTAACCTGAGTTCGTTAGTAATTGTTACTAACTTAAACCAATTTAACATATGAAAAAAACAATACAACCAACTGTTAAACAAAAACAGGAAAGATTTACTTCAGACAAAAAATCAGTTCTTCAGTTATTGGTTCAACATTTACATGACATCGTAATGCACATGGACACACAATACAAACTAGCCGGCAATGCTAACTACACGAATACCTTAATTCAGTACAGTTCTACGGTGCAGGCCTGAGTGTAGCTCGTGTGCGTTGTAGCCGTAAACAAAATGGCTGTTTCGCCAGGATGGCACAAAATAACAAGGAGCTGGTACCTCGGATCAGCAGTGCGGTAGCACACGCACTGCGGCAGAAGGGCGGCAGCAGGTGAAGGAGAGACCGACCAAATACTCTCGTGGATTTACGAGACGAACCAACTCAGGAAGAAGACTGAGGACGACGTCAATCCCGACCTCCACCGGCTCCAACCTGGCACTCGCTGTCGCTAGTCTGGCGGCAAAGCCCGTGCTTAATCCAAAACCGCCAACAGCCAAACTCCTCTTTCTGGGTTATTGTTGTTGGTTGAGATATTCACCCAACAATATAAACATAACACCACTAATGATAATATAAAATCTTCACTCTTGGTATTTTACCGTACGCTACAATTTTCTTCTCCCTCCAACTCCTCCGCTCGCTCTGTCTTTTTCTACTCCAACCTCATCTACCCCAACTTCCCGTGTTACCCTGCCCTTTGACCTCAAACCGGATTGGCTTAACATCATAATCAAAATTAAAGCAACAACATAGATTCACAAAACATTCATCTTACTCTCTTCATATTTGTAACCGGTACATTTTAACATGCGTTTTTTAAACAACAGATATACATTTCCAAATGCTGTATTCAGTAAAACATGAACAATATGCATTTCTCATCAAATCAAAATCATACTCTCAAACCTTAAAGTCTATTTATTAAACTATGAACTTAAGTATTATGTATTCAAACTTTTATATTTATGTAATAGGATTGTTTCAACAGAAATGTTTACCACCCGGGCTACACAACTATCGATCCATTGCATTGGCCAGTATCTTGTCTAAAGTGTTTGAGAGAATTATTTGATTGAAATTGGAAATGTATATTCTGACTGCAGAAAATCAGTTTGGTTTTAAAAGAAAACATGGTACTGATCTCTGTATCTATGCTCTGAAGGAGATTGTCTCAGGTACACAAGTCTTAATTCATCTGTATTTTTATGCTTTATTGATGCTTACAAAGCTTTCGATCGAATTTGTCATGAAAAACTGTTTATGAAGCTAATAGCGAGAGGTGTCCCTAAACCTCTTGTGAGGATTTTGGTGTTCTGGTATGCCAATCAAACTTTTCATGTTAAATGGGACAATGTTGTATCAGCTGCTTTCCATGTTGGTAACGGAGTTCGACAAGGAGGAATTTGATTTCCCTTTTTGTTTAATATGGATATGGACGACTTATCAAGCCAGCTGAATAAGACAAATACAGGCTGTCTTGTTGGTGAATCTATTGTCAATCATCTGATGTACGCAGATTATCTGGTTCCACTCAGCCTGTTGCAACAGATGCTATGGGTGTGCTCTCAGTATGGCTTAGATCATGATATAAAATATAATGCAAAGAAAAGCCACATAATGATAGTCAGAAGTAATCAGGACAGGAAATTAACCTTCCCTACCTTTTATTTATCTGGCAGTCCCCTTGGTGTTTGTGAGGAAATAAAAGATCTGCCATGTCATTTCTGATGATTGGACAGATGACAACGATATGTATCAACAGCGCTGTCAAATATATTCTCAGGCCAGTATGTTATTAAGGACGTTTTCTATGTGCTCAGATTCAGTTAAATGTTCCCTGTTTAGAACCTACATAACACCATTGTACACTGCTCATTTGTGGTCTATGTACAGGTAAAGGAGTATACAGATACTGAAAGTAGCCTACAATGATGCTTTTAGATTGCTACTTAATGTGCCAAGGTGGCATAGTGCTAGTCAGTTGTTTGTGTCTAAGCACGTACCAACCTGTAAGGCAATCCTGAGACAACTGATGTATGGTTTCAATGATGCTTTTAGATTGCTACTTAATGTGCCTAGGTGGCATTGTGCTGGTCAGTTGTTTCTGTCTAAGCACGTACCAACCTGTAAGGCACTCCTGAGACAACTGATGTATGGTTTCATGTGTCGACTGGACAAGTCTGAGAACTGAATAGTAGAGGCCCTGGTCAACCCTCTAAAGAGCTGCTATCGATTACTTGGAACTTAAGACTACATTGGCACAAAAGTCTTCATACTTTTTATGCACTGTATTATCTATGTTTTATGTTTTCGTTTTACTCTCTTTTTTATAGCTCTATGTCTGTTATTTTATGTGGAACTTGGCGTCTGAAATAAAGATTTATATATATATAAATACATATATATATATCAATGTTTCAGGATTTGTATAACTTTTTACCATTGCATACAAAATCGGAAATGCAATACTCAAAAGATCAGCTTTTGTTAAGAGATCCAAGATTACAAGATCCACAAGGCCTTGGCTAGAAACCAAGGAATGAGTGGGGGCTTGGTCAGCCCACACTCTCCTGAAATGTTGCGTGTGCGTCTTGCCAAGCCCGCGCGTGTGTAAGTTAAGGCTGAGTGTGTGAGGATGTGGAGCACGCGCGGGCAGGAGGAGGGGAGACATTCATTGGAAATTTGGCTAGAAATTAGCCAAGCAAGCATGTTTCAAATATTCACCAAAAATCGACCTTTGATCTTACAGTCAACTTTTTCACAGATTTGTGTTATAAACATTCTCAAGAGTCTTCATATGAACTTGTGATTGAATCAGAGTATCAGTTTTTGACTGGCTGATGTGTAAAGCATTATTTTAGCGTTAGCGATAAGTTCAATTTGCTTTATATCAATCATTTTTGGAGATATGAAGTTGCCTTTGCACACGGTAACATGTTGTAGTGTCTTCCATCGATATACCAAGTTTCGTGTTGATATCTCAAAGATTTGCTGAGACAGGACTTCACATCCTGTTTGGCGGCTTTTCTGATGAATTTGATTGGCTGTACCGGACAAACGGTTGTGAGGATCAAAATTCTTTTCGATAACTTTTGTGACGCTTGGTCTGAAGATCATCTCTGGTAACTTTGAAGAAGATATGACAAAAATTGTAGGAGGAGTAGGCTTTCAAAGGTTTTTGATAAAACCGGAAGTAGCGGAAAATCTATATAACCGGAAATTGACGCCATGGGGTGCGTTGAACTCGGCTTGAACCAGGGAATCCAATGGTACCTCATTTTTGAAAATGGGTCATACGGTTCAAAAGTTGCGTGTGTAAACACAAGTCCAACTTTGACCCATTGGTGGCGCTGGAGTGGTCTAATGGGAGACATGAAACTTGGTGTAGGTATAGAATCAACTGTCCTTAATGAGTGTGCCAAATTTCACAAAAAGTTGTCGAAGTGTTCTAGGGGCTGCCATTGACTTCCATGGAACAAGAATAATAATAAATATAACTGCAAGCAGTAATGGCGGATTCCTCCAAACATTGCAAACCATTGAAAAATGTATATTCTTGACAAATTGGAATTGTATAGAAAAATCTATGCTGCAGAATTACCAATGGGATACCAAATCTGAAATATAATACCATCAAGATCCACAAGGGCCTTTATTTCAACCCAAGGAGTGAAGGGAGGGGGCTTGGTTAGCCTATCCATTCCAGAAAGCCTTTGTGCTTTAGGGCGTGGAATGTAGCGCCACCTATGGATAATGGTGGGATAGTTGTGGTGTGGTAATTACCCTTGGTCTATACTTTCAAAAAAGCTCGACCAGAGCACACCCCCCGCTCTCAGGGTACCGAGCTTCAGCTCAGTCATGATGCTGGGATGAATGTAGGCCAATATGTAGAGACCAGGGAGACAGACACACTGGCCAGCTGCCCTGATGGGTCCGTGGTAGATCATTAATGCGGGTTGTATCCTACAACGCTCGTGGCCTCCGAGTAGGACATACTGCTGCTGATAGATCAAGACGTTTGGTGGTGGACACATTGCTGGACGAGAGTGACATTGTCTGCTTTCAAGAAACCTGGATGGCCAAGCAAGATCTGGACAAATTGAACTCCCTACACAAGATGTTTCATGGTGCTGGAGAGTCCACTACCGATCTCAGCATGAGAATGGTTTGTGGGAGGATAGCTGGTGGTGTAGCTATACTGTGGAACATAAAATATGACCCAACGGTAAAGGTGGTTTGGCTTAACGTTGACTGGGCTATTGGGTTGGAGTTTAATCACAATGAAAATAAATGTACTATTGTAAATGTGTACACACAATATGAATCCTATGACCATGAGGATGAATTTCAGAACAGGTTAGCTTTTATTCAGTCCTTCATAGAGGACAATAGTTCATGTAGTGTCTATGTCATGGGTGATTTTAATGCTGACATGTCAGATAAGCGTTTATTCTTACAACATCTGCAGCAGTTCTGTAATGAAACTAAATTAATTATATCAAGCGTTATTGCCTGATACAAATTTTACCTATATAAGTGAAACGTGGCACACAACTTCCTGGCTAGACCATATTGTAACCACAGCCGATGCTCATGACTCACTGGAAAGTATAGAGATGTGTTATGGGCTGGCCACCACTGATCACATACCAGTTGCTATGCTGCTAAATGTTGAGAGTGTACCCTTGTTGCTGGCCCCCCAAGAAAACTGGACTGGTCAAAATTGACCAAAGAGGTTATGCACAGATATTCTCTATTAACTGACAGCTTACATAGTGATGTTGCATTTTCTAGGGATGCCCTAATGTGCACGGATATGAACTGCAAGGATAAACATCATGCTGAAAAGCTCTGTGCCATGTATGATGATATTGTCAAATGTCTTTATGCTTCCCGTGAACCTTTTATTAATCACAAGAGTAAGGTCCCTAACGCACGGCCTGTCTGGAATGAGTTTGTGTCTGAGCAACATGATGCTGCTAGAGAAGCCTTTAGAGTCTGGTCAGAGGCAGGCAGACCCAGACAGGGATTGCTGCTTGATAACAAAAACCTCACAAATGCTAGATTTAAATATGCACTCGTTTCATTAAAGGGGCAATTGACTGGGTTTTTGGGGTATTTCACACTGTTCCTTAAGGTCTCCGAATAGGGTATGTAACATAGGTTGGGTTGAAAATGGCCCGGGTGCTGTTCTATGCCCTCTGACAGATCCTCTGAAATGTTCCCGGGAAAAAACACTAGCTTTTCTCCTTTTATGGTATGCTCATTAATATTTAGATAAGCTGCGCGCTGATTGGTTGGTTATCAACGAGTGAAGCTGGGAGCAAAAACGCAACACGGCCAACAGCAGCACTCGCTGAAACACCAAAGTTGGAGACTTGAAATAAAAACGCGCAAATAAATCTATTGTGTCTACACAACACTGTTTTCAACAGATTGACTATATATCATTTGAAATGATAACATTACTTGTTTCCACTGCTGTTGTTAAAGCAAACTGGATTGACTTAGGTGGGTAGAACGTTAGGCTACAGCTTAGCAACCAAACCATATCGTGATTCTACTCGGCTTCAGTTAGCTAGCTAGGCTAGCTCTAGATATCTTGCTGTAAAATAACATGACAAAGATCTGGACAAACATGCATCGTGAATTGTAGATTTTCATTACACAGGTTATTTATTTGAATGAAACACAGTCAGGAACATGAATCAACGTTAGCCCCATTGCCAATAAACTAGGCTAAATGATCACACATTCTACCTATGCTCTTGCATTAACTAGCAAGCTAAACTTGTTTACATGCCTACAGTCTAGGTGTTACTAGTAACAGTTACTAGCAATGCTAACGTATCCTGTATCTATAACCTGCCTTTCTCCAGTTCTTTCAAATAGATTATCTGGACAGGCGTTAGCAATAAGCCAGACTGCAGTTCGTTTTCTGGCTATTTTTCGGAAGCTTCCCTTCTAATACCGACTACAGCTAGTCTAGTTAGAGTCATTTGATGTGTGTAGAAACGTATTTAGCATTCTACCTGGTATGCTATATACAGGAAACGTTAGCATTGCTAATAACTGTTAGCACAACATCATACTGTCCTTATAGCTTGCGGTTGCAATGAGCATACGGTTGGAACAGCACCTCTTTCCAGGTTCAGCTTCCTAGCATATCCTGCTTGAAATTGTCCAAGGTTGTCAAAACTGTCTTGGGTGAAATGTTCAGAGCAAATGAATGATTGAGTGTCGACTTCGCCGGGATCTTCTCATAGACAACAGCAGCCATGCCTGTTGAATGTTTGGCTCCTTGGGAAGACTGAGTGTTAGCCTTCCCTGTACAGCCTGGAACACAGCATTTACGACCGTGGTCCATTTTCAATATCCTTGTTATAATTCAAAACGTTCTTCTTTGTAATTCCTTATAAGTAGCCCACACAGAGCAGCGCGCAGCTAAACTAGTATCAGAGATAGACGCTACCTCAGACTGGTCTGTATGTAAATTCTGGGGCGTGACAAAGATACAGACCAGAGCCAATAAGAGGGCGATCACCGGTCCTACGTAGGACCGGTGGCTTTTTTGAAAAGCTAGCGTTTTACAGCCAATTTTTTTCTTTTTGAGATTTGAATAGGAAAGAGGTGTCAATGGACTTTGATATTCACGGTATGTTCAGTTTACCCTCCGAACTGTTGTTTTTCAACAATGACAAGGTAAAATCGGTTTTGCAGTCAATTGCCCCTTTAAGAGAAATGAAAACACAATGAGAGCAGACTCGCTGGCCAGAAAGATGCAGAATAACAATCTTACTGACTTCTGGAAGGAGGTCAAGATCATAAATAATAACAGAACTCCCCTCCCTTCTGATATCAAAGGGGTTAGTTGTCCAGAGAAGATTGCTGATCTATGGCATGAGCACTACAGTAAACTATTTAAATGTGTTCAAAGTAACACAGTGAGAATTGATAATGAATATAAAGGTATCTCTGCAGACTTGATAGTTAGATCAGTAGATATTTATGATGCCATCCACATGCTAGACAACAACAAAGCTTGTGGTATGGATTGCATTTCTGCAGAGCATCTAAAAAATGCCAGTTATAGACTCAGTCCATTTCTAGCCATGTGTCTCACTGGAATTATGGTTCATGGTGTTCTACCGAACTCTATTATGTCAATACTGTTAGTGCCTGTTGTTAAAGATAAGGCTGGTAAACTAAACAGCATAGACAGCTATCGACCCATTGCATTGGCCAGTATCTTGTCTAAAGTGTTTGAGAGAATTATTTGATTGAAATTGGAAATGTATATTCTGACTGCAGAAAATCAGTTTGGTTTTACTGAAAGTAGCCTACAATGATGCTTTTAGATTGCTACTTAATGTGCCAAGGTGGCATAGTGCTAGTCAGTTGTTTGTGTCTAAGCACGTACCAACCTGTAAGGCAATCCTGAGACAACTGATGTATGGTTTCAATGATGCTTTTAGATTGCTACTTAATGTGCCTAGGTGGCATAGTGCTGGTCAGTTGTTTCTGTCTAAGCACGTACCAACCTGTAAGGCACTCCTGAGACAACTGATGTATGGTTTCATGTGTCGACTGGACAAGTCTGAGAACTGAATAGTAGAGGCCCTGGTCAACCCTCTAAAGAGCTGCTATCGATTACTTGGAACTTAAGACTACATTGGCACAAAAGTCTTCATACTTTTTATGCACTGTATTATCTATGTTTTATGTTTTCGTTTTACTCTCTTTTTTATAGCTCTATGTCTGTTATTTTATGTGGAACTTGGCGTCTGAAATAAAGATTTATATATATATAAATACATATATATATATCAATGTTTCAGGATTTGTATAACTTTTTACCATTGCATACAAAATCGGAAATGCAATACTAAAAAGATCAGCTTTTGTTAAGAGATCCAAGATTACAAGATCCACAAGGCCTTGGCTAGAAACCAAGGAATGAGTGGGGGCTTGGTCAGCCCACACTCTCCTGAAATGTTGCGTGTGCGTCTTGCCAAGCCCGCGCGTGTGTAAGTTAAGGCTGAGTGTGTGAGGATGTGGAGCACGCGCGGGCAGGAGGAGGGGAGACATTCATTAGAAATTTGGCTAGAAATTAGCCAAGCAAGCATGTTTCAAATATTCACCAAAAATAGACATTTGATCTTACAGTCAACTTTTTCACAGATTTGTGTTATAAACATTCTCAAGAGTCTTCATATGAACTTGTGATTGAATCAGAGTATCAGTTTTTGACTGGCTGATGTGTAAAGCATTATTTTAGCGTTAGCGATAAGTTCAATTTGCTTTATATCAATCATTTTTGGAGATATGAAGTTGCCTTTGCACACGGTAACATGTTGTAGTGTCTTCCATCGATATACCAAGTTTCGTGTTGATATCTCAAAGATTTGCTGAGACATGACTTCACATCCTGTTTGGCGGCTTTTCTGATGAATTTGATTGGCTGTACCGGACAAACGGTTGTGAGGATCAAAATTCTTTTCGATAACTTTTGTGAGGCTTGGTCTGAAGATCATGTCTGGTAACTTTGAAGAAGATATGACAAAAATTGTAGGAGGAGTAGGCTTTCAAAGGTTTTTTGATAAAACCGGAAGTAGCGGAAAATCTATATAACCGGAAATTGACGCCATGGGGTGCGTTGAACTCGGCTTGAACCAGGGAATCCAATGGTACCTCATTTTTGAAAATGGGTCATACGGTTCAAAAGTTGCGTGTGTAAACACAAGTCCAACTTTGACCCGTTGGTGGCGCTGGAGTGGTCTAATGGGAGACATGAAACTTGGTGTAGGTATAGAATCAACTGTCCTTAATGAGTGTGCCAAATTTCACAAAAAGTTGTCGAAGTGTTCTAGGGGCTGCCATTGACTTCCATGGAACAAGAATAATAATAATAATAATAATAAAACTAACAATAACAATAGGTTTCCTCCTGACGGAGGAATCCTAATAAAACTAACAATAACAATAGGTTTCCTCCTGACGGAGGAATCCTAAATATAACTGCAAGCAGTAATGGCGGATTCCTCCAAACATTGCGAACCATTGAAAAATGTATATTCTTGACAAATTGGAACTGTATAGAAAAATATATGCTGCAGAATTACCAATGGGATACCAAATCTGAAATATAATACCACCAGGATCCACAAGGGCCTTTATTTCAACTCAAGGAGTGAAGGGAGGGGGCTTGGTTAGCCTATCCATTCCAGAAAGCCTTTGTGCTTTAGGGCGTGGAATGTAGCGCCACATATGGGTAATGGTGGGACAGTTGTGGTTTGGTAATTACCCTTGGTCTATACTTTCAAAAAAGCTCGACCAGAGAATACCCCCCGCTCTCAGGGTACCGAGCTTCAACTCAGTCATGATGCTGGGATGAATGTAGGCCTATATGTAGAGACCAGGGAGACAGACACACCGGTCAGCTGCCCTGATGGGTCCGTGGTAGATCATTAATGCGGGTTGTATCCTACAACGCTCGTGGCCTCCGAGTAGGACATACTGCTGCTGATAGATCAAGACGTTTGGTGGTGGACACATTGCTGGACGAGAGTGACATTGTCTGCCTTCAAGAAACCTGGATGACCAAGCAAGATCTGGACAAATTGAACTCCCTACACAAGAACTTTCATGGTGCTGGAGAGTCCACTACCGATCTCAGCATGAGAATGGTTTGTGGGAGGATAGCTGGTGGTGTAGCTATACTGTGGAACATAAAATATGACCCAACGGTAAAGGTGGTGTGGCTTAACGTTGACTGGGCTATTGGGTTGGAGTTTAATCACAATGAAAATAAATGTACTATTGTAAATGTGTACACACCATATGAATCCTATGACCATGAGGATGAATTTCAGAACAGGTTAGCTTTTATTCAGTCCTTCATAGAGGACAATAGTTCATGTTGTGTCTATGTCATGGGTGATTTTAATGCTGACATGTCAGATAAGTGTTTATTCGCACAACATCTGCAGCAGTTCTGTAATGAAACTAAATTAATTATATCAAGCGTTATTGCCTGATACAAGTTTTACCTATATAAGTGAAACGTGGCACACAACTTCCTGGCTAGACCATATTGTAACCACAGCCGATTCTCATGACTCACTGGAAAGTATAGAGATGTGTTATGGGCTGGCCACCACTGATCACATACCAGTTGCTATGCTGCTAAATGTTGAGAGTGTACCCTTGTTGCTGGCCCCCCAAGAAAACTGGACTGGTCAAAATTGACCAAAGAGGTTCGGCACAGATATTCTCTATTAACTAATTCTCGGATATGAACTGCAAGGATAAACATAATGCTGAAAAGCTCTGTGCCATGTATGATGATATTGTCAAATGTCTTTATGCTTCCAGTGAACCTTTTATTAATCACAAGAGTAAGGTCCCTAACGCACGGCCTGTCTGGAATGAGTTTGTGTCTGAGCAACATGCTGCTGCTAGAGAAGCCTTTAGAGTCTGGTCAGAGGCAGGCAGACCCAGACAGAGAGTGCTGCTTGATAACAAAAACCTCACAAATGCTAGATTTAAATATGCACTCGTTTCATTAAGAGAAATGAAAACACAATGAGAGCAGACTCGCTGGCCAGAAAGATGCAGAATAACAATCTTACTGACTTCTGGAAGGAGGTCAAGATCATAAATAATAACAGAACTCCCCTCCCTTCTGATATCAAAGGGGTTAGTTGTCCAGAGAAGATTGCTGATCTATGGCATGAGCACTACAGTAAACTATTTAATTGTGTTCAAAGTAACACAGTGAGAATTGATAATCAATATAAAGGTATCTCTGCAGACTTGATAGTTAGATCAGTAGATATTTATGATGCCATCCACATGCTAGACAACAACAAAGCTTGTGGTATGGATTCCATTTCTGCAGAGCATCTAAAAAATGCCAGTTATAGACTCAGTCCATTTCTAGCCATGTGTCTCACTGGAATTATGGTTCATGGTGTTCTACCGAACTCTATTATGTCAGTACTGTTAGTGCCTGTTGTTAAAGATAAGGCTGGTAAACTGAACAGCATAGACAACTGTAGCGCCTCTCTAGTTTGGTGGATTTGTAATGAGAGGTGGCTAACCTGAGTTCGTTAGTAATTGTTACTAACTTAAACCAATTTAACATATGAAAAAAACAATACAACCAACTGTTAAACAAAAACAGGAAAGATTTACTTCAGACAAAAAATCAGTTCTTCAGTTATTGGTTCAACATTTACATGACATCGTAATGCACATGGACACACAATACAAACTAGCCGGCAATGCTAACTACACGAATACCTTAATTCAGTACAGTTCTACGGTGCAGGCCTGAGTGTAGCTCGTGTGCGTTGTAGCCGTAAACAAAATGGCTGTTTCGCCAGGATGGCACAAAATAACAAGGAGCTGGTACCTCGGATCAGCAGTGCGGTAGCACACGCACTGCGGCAGAAGGGCGGCAGCAGGTGAAGGAGAGACCGACCAAATACTCTCGTGGATTTACGAGACGAACCAACTCAGGAAGAAGACTGAGGACGACGACAATCCCGACCTCCACCGGCTCCAACCTGGCACTCGCTGTCGCTAGTCTGGCGGCAAAGCCCGTGCTTAATCCAAAACCGCCAACAGCCAAACTCCTCTTTCTGGGTTATTGTTGTTGGTTCAGATATTCACCCAACAATATAAACATAACACCACTAATGATAATATAAAATCTTCACTCTTGGTATTTTACCGTACGCTACAATTTTCTTCTCCCTCCAACTCCTCCGCTCGCTCTGTCTTTTTCTACTCCAACCTCATCTACCCCAACTTCCCGTGTTACCCTGCCCTTTGACCTCAAACCGGATTGGCTTAACATCATAATCAAAATTAAAGCAACAACATAGATTCACAAAACATTCATCTTACTCTCTTCATATTTGTAACCGGTACATTTTAACATGCGTTTTTTAAACAACAGATATACATTTCCAATTGCTGTATTCAGTAAAACATGAACAATATGCATTTCTCATCAAATCAAAATCATACTCTCAAACCTTAAAGTCTATTTATTAAACTATGAACTTAAGTATTATGTATTCAAACTTTTATATTTATGTAATAGGATTGTTTCAACAGAAATGTTTACCACCCGGGCTACACAACTATCGACCCATTGCATTGGCCAGTATCTTGTCTAAAGTGTTTGAGAGAATTATTTGATTGAAATTGGAAATGTATATTCTGACTGCAGAAAATCAGTTTGGTTTTAAAAGAAAACATGGTACTGATCTTTGTATCTATGCTCTGAAGGAGATTGTCTCAGGTACACAAGTCTTAATTCATCTGTATTTTTATGCTTTATTGATGCTTACAAAGCTTTCGATCGAATTTGTCATGAAAAACTGTTTATGAAGCTAATAGCGAGAGGTTTCCCTAAACCTCTTGTGAGGATTTTGGTGTTCTGGTATGCCAATCAAACTTTTCATGTTAAATGGGACAATGTTGTATCAGCTGCTTTCCATGTTGGTAACGGAGTTCGACAAGGAGGAATTTGATTTCCCTTTTTGTTTAATATGGATATGGACGACTTATCAAGCCAGCTGAATAAGACAAATACAGGCTGTCTTGTTGGTGAATCTATTGTCAATCATCTGATGTACGCAGATTATCTGGTTCCACTCAGCCTGTTGCAACAGATGCTATGGGTGTGCTCTCAGTATGGCTTAGATCATGATATAAAATATAATTCAAAGAAAAGCCACATAATGATAGTCAGAAGTAATCAGGACAGGAAATTAACCTTCCCTACCTTTTATTTATCTGGCAGTCCCCTTGGTGTTTGTGAGGAAATAAAAATATCTGCCATGTCATTTCTGATGATTGGACAGATGACAACGATATGTATCAACAGCGCTGTCAAATATATTCTCAGGCCAGTATGTTATTAAGGACGTTTTCTATGTGCTCAGATTCAGTTAAATGTTCCCTGTTTAGAACCTACATAACACCATTGTACACTGCTCATTTGTGGTCTATGTACAGGAAAAGGAGTATACAGATACTGAAAGTAGCCTACAATGATGCTTTTAGATTGCTACTTAATGTGCCAAGGTGGCATAGTGCTAGTCAGTTGTTTGTGTCTAAGCACGTACCAACCTGTAAGGCAATCCTGAGACAACTGATGTATGGTTTCAATGATGCTTTTAGATTGCTACTTAATGTGCCTAGGTGGCATAGTGCTGGTCAGTTGTTTCTGTCTAAGCACGTACCAACCTGTAAGGCACTCCTGAGACAACTGATATATGGTTTCATGTGTCGACTGGACAAGTCTGAGAACTGAATAGTAGAGGCCCTGGTCAACCCTCTAAAGAGCTGCTATCGATTACTTGGAACTTAAGACTACATTGGCACAAAAGTCTTCATACTTTTTATGCACTGTATTATCTATGTTTTATGTTTTCGTTTTACTCTCTTTTTTATAGCTCTATGTCTGTTATTTTATGTGGAACTTGGCGTCTGAAATAAAGATTTATATATATATAAATACATATATATATATCAATGTTTCAGGATTTGTATAACGTTTTACCATTGCATACAAAATCGGAAATGCAATACTAAAAAGATCAGCTTTTGTTAAGAGATCCAAGATTACAAGATCCACAAGGCCTTGGCTAGAAACCAAGGAATGAGTGGGGGCTTGGTCAGCCCACACTCTCCTGAAATGTTGCGTGTGCGTCTTGCCAAGCCCGCGCGTGTGTAAGTTAAGGCTGAGTGTGTGAGGATGTGGAGCACGTGCGGGCAGGAGGAGGGGAGACATTCATTGGAAATTTGGCTAGAAATTAGCCAAGCAAGCATGTTTCAAATATTCACCAAAAATCGACCTTTGATCTTACAGTCAACTTTTTCACAGATTTGTGTTATAAACATTCTCAAGAGTCTTCATATGAACTTGTGATTGAATCAGAGTATCAGTTTTTGACTGGCTGATGTGTAAAGCATTATTTTAGCGTTAGCGATAAGTTCAATTTGCTTTATATCAATCATTTTTGGAGATATGAAGTTGCCTTTGCACACGGTAACATGTTGTAGTGTCTTCCATCGATATACCAAGTTTCGTGTTGATATCTCAAAGATTTGCTGAGACATGACTTCACATCCTGTTTGGCGGCTTTTCTGATGAATTTGATTGGCTGTACCGGACAAACGGTTGTGAGGATCAAAATTATTTTCGATAACTTTTGTGAGGCTTGGTCTGAAGATCATCTCTGGTAACTTTGAAGAAGATATGACAAAAATTGTAGGAGGAGTAGGCTTTCAAAGGTTTTTGATAAAACCGGAAGTAGCGGAAAATCTATATAACCGGAAATTGACGCCATGGGGTGCGTTGAACTCGGCTTGAACCAGGGAATCCAATGGTACCTCATTTTTGAAAATGGGTCATACGGTTCAAAAGTTGCGTGTGTAAACACAAGTCCAACTTTGACCCATTGGTGGCGCTGGAGTGGTCTAATGGGAGACATGAAACTTGGTGTAGGTATAGAATCAACTGTCCTTAATGAGTGTGCCAAATTTCACAAAAAGTTGTCGAAGTGTTCTAGGGGCTGCCATTGACTTCCATGGAACAAGAATAATAATAATAATAATAAATATAACTGCAAGCAGTAATGGCGGATTCCTCCAAACATTGCGAACCATTGAAAAATGTATATTCTTGACAAATTGGAACTGTATAGAAAAATCTATGCTGCAGAATTACCAATGGGATACCAAATCTGAAATATAATACCACCAGGATCCACAAGGGCCTTTATTTCAACTCAAGGAGTGAAGGGAGGGGGCTTGGTTAGCCTATCCATTCCAGAAAGCCTTTGTGCTTTAGGGCGTGGAATGTAGCGCCACATATGGGTAATGGTGGGACAGTTGTGGTTTGGTAATTACCCTTGGTCTATACTTTCAAAAAAGCTCGACCAGAGAATACCCCCCGCTCTCAGGGTACCGAGCTTCAGCTCAGTCATGATGCTGGGATGAATGTAGGCCTATATGTAGAGACCAGGGAGACAGACACACCGGCCAGCTGCCCTGATGGGTCCGTGGTAGATCATTAATGCGGGTTGTATCCTACAACGCTCGTGGCCTCCGAGTAGGACATACTGCTGCTGATAGATCAAGACGTTTGGTGGTGGACACATTGCTGGACGAGAGTGACATTGTCTGCCTTCAAGAAACCTGGATGACCAAGCAAGATCTGGACAAATTGAACTCCCTACACAAGAAGTTTCATGGTGCTGGAGAGTCCACTACCGATCTCAGCATGAGAATGGCTTACATAATGATGTTGCATTTTCTAGGGATGCCCTAATGTGCACGGATATGAACTGCAAGGATAAACATCATGCTGAAAAGCTCTGTGCCATGTATGATGATATTGTCAAATGTCTTTATGCTTTCAGTGAAGGTTTTATTAATCACAAGAGTAAGGTCCCTAACGCACGGCCTGTCTGGAATGAGTTTGTGTCTGAGCAACATGCTGCTGCTAGAGAAGCCTTTAGAGTCTGGTCAGAGGCAGGCAGACCCAGACAGAGAGTGCTGCTTGATAACAAAAACTCACAAATGCTAGATTTAAATATGCACTCGTTTCATTAAGAGAAATGAAAACACAATGAGAGCAGACTCGCTGGCCAGAAAGATGCAGAATAACAATCTTACTGACTTCTGGAAGGAGGTCAAGATCATAAATAATAACAGAACTCCCCTCCCTTCTGATATCAAAGGGGTTAGTTGTCCAGAGAAGATTGCTGATCTATGGCATGAGCACTACAGTAAACTATTTAATTGTGTTAAAAGTAACACAGTGAAAATTGATAATGAATATAAAGGTATCTCTGCAGACTTGATAGTTAGATCAGTAGATATTTATGATGCCATCCACATGCTAGACAACAACAAAGCTTGTGGTATGGATTGCATTTCTGCAGAGCATCTAAAAAATGCCAGTTATAGACTCAGTCCATTTCTAGCCATGTGTCTCACTGGAATTATGGTTCATGGTGTTCTACCGAACTCTATTATGTCAGTACTGTTAGTGCCTGTTGTTAAAGATAAGGCTGGTAAACTGAACAGCATAGACAACTATCGACCCATTGCATTGGCCAGTATCTTGTCTAAAGTGTTTGAGAGAATTATTTGATTGAAATTGGAAATGTATATTCTGACTGCAGAAAATCAGTTTGGTTTTAAAAGAAAACATGGTACTGATCTCTGTATCTATGCTCTGAAGGAGATTGTCTCAGGTACACAAGTCTTAATTCATCTGTATTTTTATGCTTTATTGATGCTTACAAAGCTTTCGATCGAATTTGTCATGAAAAACTGTTTATGAAGCTAATAGCGAGAGGTGTCCCTAAACCTCTTGTGAGGATTTTGGTGTTCTGGTATGCCAATCAAACTTTTCATGTTAAATGGGACAATGTTGTATCAGCTGCTTTCCATGTTGGTAACGGAGTTCGACAAGGAGGAATTTGATTTCCCTTTTTGTTTAATATGGATATGAACGACTTATCAAGCCAGCTGAATAAGACAAATACAGGCTGTCTTGTTGGTGAATCTATTGTCAATCATCTGATGTACGCAGATTATCTGGTTCCACTCAGCCTGTTGCAACAGATGCTATGGGTGTGCTCTCAGTATGGCTTAGATCATGATATAAAATATAATGCAAAGAAAAGCCACATAATGATAGTCAGAAGTAATCAGGACAGGAAATTAACCTTCCCTACCTTTTATTTATCTGGCAGTCCCCTTGGTGTTTTTGAGGAAATAAAATATCTGCCATGTCATTTCTGATGATTGGACAGATGACAACGATATGTATCAACAGCGCTGTCAAATATATTCTCAGGCCAGTATGTTATTAAGGACGTTTTCTATGTGCTCAGATTCAGTTAAATGTTCCCTGTTTAGAACCTACATAACACCATTGTACACTGCTCATTTGTGGTCTATGTACAGGTAAAGGAGTATACAGATACTGAAAGTAGCCTACAATGGTGCTTTTAGATTGCTACTTAATGTGCCAAGGTGGCATAGTGCTAGTCAGTTGTTTGTGTCTAAGCACGTACCAACCTGTAAGGCAATCCTGAGACAACTGATGTATGGTTTCAATGATGCTTTTAGCTTGCTACTTAATGTGCCTAGGTGGCATAGTGCTGGTCAGTTGTTTCTGTCTAAGCACGTACCAACCTGTAAGGCACTCCTGAGACAACTGATGTATGGTTTCATGTGTCGACTGGACAAGTCTGAGAACTGAATAGTAGAGGCTCTGGTCAACCCTCTAAAGAGCTGCTATCGATTACTTGGAACTTAAGACTACATTGGCACAAAAGTCCTAATACTTTTTATGCACTGTATTATCTATGTTTTATGTTTTCGTTTTACTCTCTTTTTTATAGCTCTATGTCTGTTATTTTATGTGGAACTTGGCGTCTGAAATAAAGATTTATATATATATAAATACATATATATATATATCAATGTTTCAGGATTTGTATAACTTTTTACCATTGCATACAAAATCGGAAATGCAATACTAAAAAGATCAGCTTTTGTTAAGAGATCCAAGATTACAAGATCCACAAGGCCTTTGCTAGAAACCAAGGAATGAGTGGGGGCTTGGTCAGCCCACACTCTCCTGAAATGTTGCGTGTGCGTCTTGCCAAGCCCGCGCGTGTGTAAGTTAAGGCTGAGTGTGTGAGGATGTGGAGCACGCGCGGGCAGGAGGAGGGGAGACATTCATTGGAAATTTGGCTAGAAATTAGCCAAGCAAGCATGTTTCAAATATTCACCAAAAATCGACCTTTGATCTTACAGTCAACTTTTTCACAGATTTGTGTTATAAACATTCTCAAGAGTCTTCATATGAACTTGTGATTGAATCAGAGTATCAGTTTTTGACTGGCTGATGTGTAAAGCATTATTTTAGCGTTAGCGATAAGTTCAATTTGCTTTATATCAATCATTTTTGGAGATATGAAGTTGCCTTTGCACACGGTAACATGTTGTAGTGTCTTCCATCGATATACCAAGTTTCGTGTTGATATCTCAAAGATTTGCTGAGACATGACTTCACATCCTGTTTGGCGGCTTTTCTGATGAATTTGATTGGCTGTACCGGACAAACGGTTGCGAGGATCAAAATTATTTTCGATAACTTTTGTGAGGCTTGGTCTGAAGATCATCTCTGGTAACTTTGAAGAAGATATGACAAAAATTGTAGGAGGAGTAGGCTTTCAAAGGTTTTTGATAAAACCGGAAATAGCGGAAAATCTACATAACCGGAAATTGACGCCATGGGGTGCGTTGAACTCGGCTTGATCCAGGGAATCCAATGGTACCTCATTTTCGAAAATGGGTCATACGGTTCAAAAGTTGCGTGTGTAAACACAAGTCCAACTTTGACCCGTTGGTGGCGCTGGAGTGGTCTAATGGGAGACATGAAACTTGGTGTAGGTATAGAATCAACTGTCCTTAATGAGTGTGCCAAATTTCACAAAAAGTTGTCGAAGGGTTCTAGGGGCTGCCCTTGACTTCCATGGAACAAGAATAATAATAATAATAAATATAACTGCAAGCAGTAATGGCGGATTCCTCCAAACATTGCGAACCATTGAAAAATGTATATTCTTGACAAATTGGAACTGTATAGAAAAATCTAAGCTGCAGAATTACCAATGGGATACCAAATCTGAAATATAATACCATCAAGATCCACAAGGGCCTTTATTTCAACCCAAGGAGTGAAGGGAGGGGGCTTTTTTAGCCTATCCATTCCAGAAAGCCTTTGTGCTTTAGGGCGTGGAATGTAGCGCCACCTATGGGTAATGGTGGGACAGTTGTGGTGTGGTAATTACCCTTGGTGTATACTTTCAAAAAAGCTCGACCAGAGCATACCCCCCGCTCTCAGGGTACCGAGCTTCAGCTCAGTCATGATGCTGGGATGAATGTAGGCCTATATGTAGAGACCAGGGAGACAGACACACCGGCCAGCTGCCCTGATGGGTCCGTGGTAGATCATTAATGCGGGTTGTATCCTACAACGCTCGTGGCCTTCGAGTAGGACATACTGCTGCTGATAGATCAAGACGTTTGGTGGTGGACACATTGCTGGACGAGAGTGACATTGTCTGCCTTCAAGAAACCTGGATGGCCAAGCAAGATCTGGACAAATTGAACTCCCTACACAAGAACTTTCATGGTGCTGGAGAGTCCACTACCGATCTCAGCATGAGAATGGTTTGTGGGAGGATAGCTGGTGGTGTAGCTATACTGTGGAACATAAAATATGACCCAACGGTAAAGGTGGTGTGGCTTAACGTTGACTGGGCTATTGGGTTGGAGTTTAATCACAATGAAAATAAATTTACTATTGTAAATGTGTACACACCATATGAATCCTATGACCATGAGGATGAATTTCAGAACAGGTTAGCTTTTATTCAGTCCTTCATAGAGGACAATAGTTCATGTTGTGTCTATGTCATGGGTAATTTTAATGCTGACATGTCAGATAAGCGTTTATTCGCACAACATCTGCAGCAGTTCTGTAATGAAACTAAATTAATTATATCAAGCGTTATTGCCTGATACAAGTTTTACCTATATAAGTGAAACGTGTCACACAACTTCCTGGCTAGACCATATTGTAACCACAGCCGATGCTCATGACTCACTGGAAAGTATAGAGATGTGTTATGGGCTGGCCACCACTGATCACATACCAGTTGCTATGCTGCTAAATGTTGAGAGTGTACCCTTGTTGCTGGCCCCCCAAGAAAACTGGACTGGTCAAAATTGACCAAAGAGGTTATGCACAGATATTCTCTATTAAGTGACAGCTTCCATAGTGATGTTGCATTTTCTAGGGATGCCCTAATGTGCACGGATATGAACTGCAAGGATAAACATCATGCTGAAAAGCTCTGTGCCATGTATGATGATATTGTCAAATGTCTTTATGCTTCCAGTGAACCTTTTATTAATCACAAGAGTAAACGCACGGCCTGTCTGGAATGAGTTTGTGTCTGAGCAACATGCTGCTGCTAGAGAAGCCTTTAGAGTCTGGTCAGAGGCAGGCAGACCCAGACAGGGAGTGCTGCTTGATAACAAAAACCTCACAAATGCTAGATTTAAATATGCACTCGTTTCATTAAGAGAAATGAAAACACAATGAGAGCAGACTCGCTGGCCAGAAAGATGCAGAATAACAATCTTACTGACTTCTGGAAGGAGGTCAAGATCATAAATAATAACAGAACTCCCCTCCCTTCTGATATCAAAGGGGTTAGTTGTCCAGAGAAGATTGCTGATCTATGGCATGAGCACTACAGTAAACTATTTAATTGTGTTAAAAGTAACACAGTGAGAATTGATAATGAATATAAAGGTATCTCTGCAGACTTGATAGTTAGATCAGTAGATATTTATGATGCCATCCACATGCTAGACAACAACAAAGCTTGTGGTATGGATTGCATTTCTGCAGAGCATCTAAAAAATGCCAGTTATAGACTCAGTCCATTTCTAGCCATGTGTCTCACTGGAATTATGGTTCATGGTGTTCTACCGAACTCTATTATGTCAGTACTGTTAGTGCCTGTTGTTAAAGATAAGGCTGGTAAACTGAACAGCATAGACAACTATCGACCCCTTGCATTGGCCAGTATCTTGTCTAAAGTGTTTGAGAGAATTATTTGATTGAAATTGGAAATGTATATTCTGACTGCAGAAAATCAGTTTGGTTTTAAAAGAAAACATGGTACTGATCTCTGTATCTATGCTCTGAAGGAGATTGTCTCAGGTACACAAGTCTTAATTCATCTGTATTTTTATGCTTTATTGATGCTTACAAAGCTTTCGATCGAATTTGTCATGAAAAACTGTTTATGGAGCTAATAGCGAGAGGTGTCCCTAAACCTCTCGTGAGGATTTTGGTGTTCTGGTATGCCAATCAAACTTTTCATGTTAAATGGGACAATGTTGTATCAGCTCCTTTCCATGTTGGTAACGGAGTTCGACAAGGAGGAATTTGATTTCCCTTTTTGTTTAATATGGATATGGACGACTTATCAAGCCAGCTGAATAAGACAAATACAGGCTGTCTTGTTGGTGAATCTATTGTCAATCATCTGATGTACGCAGATGATCTGGTTCCACTCAGCCTGTTGCAACAGATGCTATGGGTGTGCTCTCAGTATGGCTTAGATCATGATATAAAATATAATGCAAAGAAAAGCCACATAATGATAGTCAGAAGTAATCAGGACAGGAAATTAACCTTCCATACCTTTTATTTATCTGGCAGTTCCCTTGGTGTTTGTGAGGAAATAAAATATCTGGGCCATGTCATTTCTGATGATTGGACAGATGACAACGATATGTATCAACGGCGCTGTAAAATATATTCTCAGGCCAGTATGTTTTTAAGGACGTTTTCTATGTGCTCAGATTCAGTTAAATGTTCCCTGTTTAGAACCTACATAACACCATTGTACACTGCTTATTTGTGGTCTATGTACAGGAAAAGGAGTATACAGATACTGAAAGTAGCCTACAATGATGCTTTTAGATTGCTACTTAATGTGCCAAGGTGGCATAGTGCTAGTCAGTTGTTTGTGTCTAAGCACGTACCAACCTGTAAGGCAATCCTGAGACAACTGATGTATGGTTTCAATGATGCTTTTAGATTGCTACTTAATGTGCCTAGGTGGCATAGTGCTGGTCAGTTGTTTCTGTCTAAGCACGTACCAACCTGTAAGGCACTCCTGACACAACTGATGTATGGTTTCATGTGTCGACTGGACAAGTCTGAGAACTGAATAGTAGAGGCTCTGGTCAACACTCTAAAGAGCTGCTATCGATTACTTGGAACTTAAGACTACATTGGCACAAAAGTCTTCATACTTTTTATGCACTGTATTGTCTATGTTTTATGTTTTTGTTTTACTCTCTTTTTTATAGCTCTATGTCTGTTATTTTATGTGGAACTTGGCGTCTGAAATAAAGATTTATATATATATATACATATATATATATATCAATATATATATATATATATATATATATATATACAAGGCCTTGGCTAGAAACCAAGGAATGAGGGGAGACATTCATTGGAAATTTGGCTAGAAATTAGCCAAGCAAGCATGTTTCAAATGTTCACCAAAAATCGACCTTTGATCTTACAGTCAACTTTTTCACAGATTTGTGTTATAAACATTCTCAAGTCTTCATATGAACTTGTGATTGAATCAGAGTATCAGTTTTTGACTGGCTGATGTGTAAAGCATTATTTTAGCGTTAGCGATAAGTTTAATTTGCTTTATATCAATCATTTTTGGAGATATGAAGTTGCCTTTGCACACGGTAACATGTTGTAGTGTCTTCCATCGATATACCAAGTTTCGTGTTGATATCTCAAAGATTTGCTGAGACATTACTTCACATCCTGTTTGGCGGCTTTTCTGATGAATTTGATTGGCTGTAACGGACAAACGGTTGTGAGGATCAAAATTCTTTTCGATAACTTTTGTGAGGCTTGGTCTGAAGATCATCTCTGGTAACTTTGAAAAAGATATGACAAAAATTGTAGGAGGAGTAGGCTTTCAAAGGTTTTTGATAAAACCGGAAATAGCGGAAAATCTATATAACCGGAAATTGACGCCATGGTGTGCATTGAACTCGGCTTGATCCAGGGAATCCAAAGGTACCTCATTTTTGAAAATCGGTCATACGGTTCAAAAGTTGCGTGTGTAAACACAAGTCCAACTTTGACCCGTTGGTGGCGCTGGAGTGGTCTAATGGGAGACATGAAACTTGGTGTAGGTATAGAATCAACTGTCCTTAATGAGTGTGCCAAATTTCACAAAAAGTTGTCGAAGGGTTCTAGGGGCTGCCATTGACTTCCATGGAACAAGAATAATAATAATAATAAAACTAACAATAACAATAGGTTTCCTCCTGACGGAGGAATCCTAATAATAAAACTAACAATAACAATAGGTTTCCTCCTGACGGAGGAATCCTAATAAAACTAACAATAACAATAGGTTTCCTCCTGACGGAGGAATCCTAATAATAATAATAAAACTAACAATAACAATAGGTTTCCTCCTGACGGAGGAATCCTAAATATAACTGCAAGCAGTAATGGCGGATTCCTCCAAACATTGCGAACCATTGAAAAATGTATATTCTTGACAAATTGGAACTGTATAGAAAAATCTATGCTGCAGAATTAACAATGGGATACCAAATCTGAAATATAATACCACCAGGATCCACAAGGGCCTTTATTTCAACTCAAGGAGTGAAGGGAGGGGGCTTGGTTAGCCTATCCATTCCAGAAAGGCTTTGTGCTTTAGGGCGTGGAATGTAGCGCCACATATGGGTAATGGTGGGACAGTTGTGGTTTGGTAATTACCCTTGGTCTATACTTTCAAAAAAGCTCGACCAGAGAATACCCCCCGCTCTCAGGGTACCGAGCTTCAGCTCAGTCATGATGCTGGGATGAATGTAGGCCTATATGTAGAGACCAGGGAGACAGACACACCGGCCAGCTGCCCTGATGGGTCCGTGGTAGATCATTAATGCGGGTTGTATCCTACAACGCTCGTGGCCTCCGAGTAGGACATACTGCTGCTGATAGATCAAGACGTTTGGTGGTGGACACATTGCTGGACGAGAGTGACATTGTCTGCCTTCAAGAAACCTGGATGACCAAGCAAGATCTGGACAAATTGAACTCCCTACACAAGAACTTTCATGGTGCTGGAGAGTCCACTACCGATCTCAGCATGAGAATGGTTTGTGGGAGGATAGCTGGTGGTGTAGCTATACTGTGGAACATAAAATATGACCCAACGGTAAAGGTGGTGTGGCTTAACGTTGACTGGGCTATTGGGTTGGAGTTTAATCACAATGAAAATAAATGTACTATTGTAAATGTGTACACACCATATGAATCCTATGACCATGAGGATGAATTTCAGAACAGGTTAGCTTTTATTCAGTCCTTCATAGAGGACAATAGTTCATGTTGTGTCTATGTCATGGGTGATTTTAATGCTGACATGTCAGATAAGCGTTTATTCGCACAACATCTGCAGCAGTTCTGTAATGAAACTAAATTAATTATATCGAGCGTTATTGCCTGATACAAGTTTTACCTATATAAGTGAAACGTGGCACACAACTTCCTGGCTAGACCATATTGTAACCACAGCCGATGCTCATGACTCACTGGAAAGTATAGAGATGTGTTATGGGCTGGCCACCACTGATCACATACCAGTTGCTATGCTGCTAAATGTTGAGAGTGTACCCTTGTTGCTGGCCCCCCAAGAAAACTGGACTGGTCAAAATTGACCAAAGAGGTTATGCACAGATATTCTCTATTAACTGACAGCTTACATAGTGATGTTGCATTTTCTAGGGATGCCCTAATGTGCACGGATATGAACTGCAAGGATAAACATCATGCTGAAAAGCTCTGTGCCATGTATGATGATATTGTCAAATGTCTTTATGCTTTCAGTGAAGGTTTTATTAATCACAAGAGTAAGGTCCCTAACGCACGGCCTGTCTGGAATGAGTTTGTGTCTGAGCAACATGCTGCTGCTAGAGAAGCCTTTAGAGTCTGGTCAGAGGCAGGCAGACCCAGACAGAGAGTGCTGCTTGATAACAAAAACCTCACAAATGCTAGATTTAAATATGCACTCGTTTCATTAAGAGAAATGAAAACACAATGAGAGCAGACTCGCTGGCCAGAAAGATGCAGAATAACAATCTTACTGACTTCTGGAAGGAGGTCAAGATCATAAATAATAACAGAACTCCCCTCCCTTCTGATATCAAAGGGGTTAGTTGTCCAGAGAAGATTGCTGATCTATGGCATGAGCACTACAGTAAACTATTTAATTGTGTTCAAAGTAACACAGTGAGAATTGATAATCAATATAAAGGTATCTCTGCAGACTTGATAGTTAGATCAGTAGATATTTATGATGCCATCCACATGCTAGACAACAACAAAGCTTGTGGTATGGATTCCATTTCTGCAGAGCATCTAAAAAATGCCAGTTATAGACTCAGTCCATTTCTAGCCATGTGTCTCACTGGAATTATGGTTCATGGTGTTCTACCGAACTCTATTATGTCAGTACTGTTAGTGCCTGTTGTTAAAGATAAGGCTGGTAAACTGAACAGCATAGACAACTGTAGCGCCTCTCTAGTTTGGTGGATTTGTAATGAGAGGTGGCTAACCTGAGTTCGTTAGTAATTGTTACTAACTTAAACCAATTTAACATATGAAAAAAACAATACAACCAACTGTTAAACAAAAACAGGAAAGATTTACTTCAGACAAAAAATCAGTTCTTCAGTTATTGGTTCAACATTTACATGACATCGTAATGCACATGGACACACAATACAAACTAGCCGGCAATGCTAACTACACGAATACCTTAATTCAGTACAGTTCTACGGTGCAGGCCTGAGTGTAGCTCGTGTGCGTTGTAGCCGTAAACAAAATGGCTGTTTCGCCAGGATGGCACAAAATAACAAGGAGCTGGTACCTCGGATCAGCAGTGCGGTAGCACACGCACTGCGGCAGAAGGGCGGCAGCAGGTGAAGGAGAGACCGACCAAATACTCTCGTGGATTTACGAGACGAACCAACTCAGGAAGAAGACTGAGGACGACGACAATCCCGACCTCCACCGGCTCCAACCTGGCACTCGCTGTCGCTAGTCTGGCGGCAAAGCCCGTGCTTAATCCAAAACCGCCAACAGCCAAACTCCTCTTTCTGGGTTATTGTTGTTGGTTGAGATATTCACCCAACAATATAAACATAACACCACTAATGATAATATAAAATCTTCACTCTTGGTATTTTACCGTACGCTACAATTTTCTTCTCCCTCCAACTCCTCCGCTCGCTCTGTCTTTTTCTACTCCAACCTCATCTACCCCAACTTCCCGTGTTACCCTGCCCTTTGACCTCAAACCGGATTGGCTTAACATCATAATCAAAATTAAAGCAACAACATAGATTCACAAAACATTCATCTTACTCTCTTCATATTTGTAACCGGTACATTTTAACATGCGTTTTTTAAACAACAGATATACATTTCCAAATGCTGTATTCAGTAAAACATGAACAATATGCATTTCTCATCAAATCAAAATCATACTCTCAAACCTTAAAGTCTATTTATTAAACTATGAACTTAAGTATTATGTATTCAAACTTTTATATTTATGTAATAGGATTGTTTCAACAGAAATGTTTACCACCCGGGCTACACAACTATCGATCCATTGCATTGGCCAGTATCTTGTCTAAAGTGTTTGAGAGAATTATTTGATTGAAATTGGAAATGTATATTCTGACTGCAGAAAATCAGTTTGGTTTTAAAAGAAAACATGGTACTGATCTCTGTATCTATGCTCTGAAGGAGATTGTCTCAGGTACACAAGTCTTAATTCATCTGTATTTTTATGCTTTATTGATGCTTACAAAGCTTTCGATCGAATTTGTCATGAAAAACTGTTTATGAAGCTAATAGCGAGAGGTGTCCCTAAACCTCTTGTGAGGATTTTGGTGTTCTGGTATGCCAATCAAACTTTTCATGTTAAATGGGACAATGTTGTATCAGCTGCTTTCCATGTTGGTAACGGAGTTCGACAAGGAGGAATTTGATTTCCCTTTTTGTTTAATATGGATATGGACGATTTATCAAGCCAGCTGAATAAGACAAATACAGGCTGTCTTGTTGGTGAATCTATTGTCAATCATCTGATGTACGCAGATTATCTGGTTCCACTCAGCCTGTTGCAACAGATGCTATGGGTGTGCTCTCAGTATGGCTTAGATCATGATATAAAATATAATGCAAAGAAAAGCCACATAATGATAGTCAGAAGTAATCAGGACAGGAAATTAACCTTCCCTACCTTTTATTTATCTGGCAGTCCCCTTGGTGTTTGTGAGGAAATAAAAGATCTGCCATGTCATTTCTGATGATTGGACAGATGACAACGATATGTATCAACAGCGCTGTCAAATATATTCTCAGGCCAGTATGTTATTAAGGACGTTTTCTATGTGCTCAGATTCAGTTAAATGTTCCCTGTTTAGAACCTACATAACACCATTGTACACTGCTCATTTGTGGTCTATGTACAGGTAAAGGAGTATACAGATACTGAAAGTAGCCTACAATGATGCTTTTAGATTGCTACTTAATGTGCCAAGGTGGCATACTGCTAGTCAGTTGTTTGTGTCTAAGCACGTACCAACCTGTAAGGCAATCCTGAGACAACTGATGTATGATTTCAATGATGCTTTTAGATTGCTACTTAATGTGCCTAGGTGGCATAGTGCTGGTCAGTTGTTTCTGTCTAAGCACGTACCAACCTGTAAGGCACTCCTGAGACAACTGATGTATGGTTTCATGTGTCGACTGGACAAGTCTGAGAACTGAATAGTAGAGGCCCTGGTCAACCCTCTAAAGAGCTGCTATCGATTACTTGGAACTTAAGACTACATTGGCACAAAAGTCTTCATACTTTTTATGCACTGTATTATCTATGTTTTATGTTTTCGTTTTACTCTCTTTTTTATAGCTCTATGTCTGTTATTTTATGTGGAACTTGGCGTCTGAAATAAAGATTTTTATATATATAAATACATATATATATATCAATGTTTCAGGATTTGTATAACTTTTTACCATTGCATACAAAATCGGAAATGCAATACTAAAAAGATCAGCTTTTGTTAAGAGATCCAAGATTACAAGATCCACAAGGCCTTGGCTAGAAACCAAGGAATGAGTGGGGGCTTGGTCAGCCCACACTCTCCTGAAATGTTGCGTGTGCGTCTTGCCAAGCCCGCGCGTGTGTAAGTTAAGGCTGAGTGTGTGAGGATGTGGAGCACGCGCGGGCAGGAGGAGGGGAGACATTCATTGGAAATTTGGCTAGAAATTAGCCAAGCAAGCATGTTTCAAATATTCACCAAAAATCGACCTTTGATCTTACAGTCAACTTTTTCACAGATTTGTGTTATAAACATTCTCAAGAGTCTTCATATGAACTTGTGATTGAATCAGAGTATCAGTTTTTGACTGGCTGATGTGTAAAGCATTATTTTAGCGTTAGCGATAAGTTCAATTTGCTTTATATCAATCATTTTTGGAGATATGAAGTTGCCTTTGCACACGGTAACATGTTGTAGTGTCTTCCATCGATATACCAAGTTTCGTGTTGATATCTCAAAGATTTGCTGAGACAGGACTTCACATCCTGTTTGGCGGCTTTTCTGATGAATTTGATTGGCTGTACCGGACAAACGGTTGTGAGGATCAAAATTCTTTTCGATAACTTTTGTGACGCTTGGTCTGAAGATCATCTCTGGTAACTTTGAAGAAGATATGACAAAAATTGTAGGAGGAGTAGGCTTTCAAAGGTTTTTGATAAAACCGGAAGTAGCGGAAAATCTATATAACCGGAAATTGACGCCATGGGGTGCGTTGAACTCGGCTTGAACCAGGGAATCCAATGGTACCTCATTTTTGAAAATGGGTCATACGGTTCAAAAGTTGCGTGTGTAAACACAAGTCCAACTTTGACCCATTGGTGGCGCTGGAGTGGTCTAATGGGAGACATGAAACTTGGTGTAGGTATAGAATCAACTGTCCTTAATGAGTGTGCCAAATTTCACAAAAAGTTGTCGAAGTGTTCTAGGGGCTGCCATTGACTTCCATGGAACAAGAATAATAATAATAATAATAATAAAACTAACAATAACAATAGGTTTCCTCCTGACGGAGGAATCCTAATAATAATAAAACTAACAATAACAATAGGTTTCCTCCTGACGGAGGAATCCTAAATATAACTGCAAGCAGTAATGGCGGATTCCTCCAAACATTGCGAACCATTGAAAAATGTATTTTCTTGACAAATTGGAACTGTATAGAAAAATCTATGCTGCAGAATTACCAATGGGATACCAAATCTGAAATATAATACCATCAAGATCCACAAGGGCCTTTATTTCAACCCAAGGAGTGAAGGGAGGGGGCTTGGTTAGCCTATCCATTCCAGAAAGCCTTTGTGCTTTAGGGCGTGGAATGTAGCGCCACCTATGGGTAATGGTGGGACAGTTGTGGTGTGGTAATTACCCTTGGTCTATACTTTCAAAAAAGCTCGACCAGAGCATACCCCCCGCTCTCAGGGTACCGAGCTTCAGCTCAGTCATGATGCTGGGATGAATGTAGGCCTATATGTAGAGACCAGGGAGACAGACACACCGGCCAGCTGCCCTGATGGGTCCGTGGTAGATCATTAATGCGGATTGTATCCTACAACGCTCGTGGCCTCCGAGTAGGACATACTGCTGCTGATAGATCAAGACGTTTGGTGGTGGACACATTGCTGGACGAGAGTGACATTGTCTGCCTTCAAGAAACCTGGATGGCCAAGCAAGATCTGGACAAATTGAACTCCCTACACAAGAACTTTCATGGTGCTGGAGAGTCCACTACCGATCTCAGCATGAGAATGGTTTGTGGGAGGATAGCTGGTGGTGTAGCTATACTGTGGAACATAAAATATGACCCAACGGTAAAGGTGGTGTGGCTTAACGTTGACTGGGCTATTGGGTTGGAGTTTAATCACAATGAAAATAAATGTACTATTGTAAATGTGTACACACCATATGAATCCTCTGACCATGAGGATGAATTTCAGAACAGGTTAGCTTTTATTCAGTCCTTCATAGAGGACAATAGTTCATGTTGTGTCTATGTCATGGGTGATTTTAATGCTGACATGTCAGATAAGCGTTTATTCGCACAACATCTGCAGCAGTTCTGTAATGAAACTAAATTAATTATATCAAGCGTTATTGCCTGATACAAGTTTTACCTATATAAGTGAAACGTGGCACACAACTTCCTGGCTAGACCATATTGTAACCACAGCCGATGCTCATGACTCACTGGAAAGTATAGAGATGTGTTATGGGCTGGCCACCACTGATCACATACCAGTTGCTATGCTGCTAAATGTTGAGAGTGTACCCTTGTTGCTGGCCCCCCAAGAAAACTGGACTGGTCAAAATTGACCAAAGAGGTTATGCACAGATATTCTCTATTAACTGACAGCTTACATAGTGATGTTGCATTTTCTAGGGATGCCCTAATGTGCACGGATATGAACTGCAAGGATAAACATCATGCTGAAAAGCTCTGTGCCATGTATGATGATATTGTCAAATGTCTTTATGCTTCCAGTGAACCTTTTATTAATCACAAGAGTAAGGTCCCTAACGCACGGCCTGTCTGGTATGAGTTTGTGTCTGAGCAACATGCTGCTGCTAGAGAAGCCTTTAGAGTCTGGTCAGAGGCAGGCAGACCCAGACAGGGAGTGCTGCTTGATAACAAAAACCTCACAAATGCTAGATTTAAATATGCACTCGTTTCATTAAGAGAAATGAAAACACAATGAGAGCAGACTCGCTGGCCAGAAAGATGCAGAATAACAATCTTACTGACTTCTGGAAGGAGGTCAAGATCATAAATAATAACAGAACTCCCCTCCCTTCTGATATCAAAGGGGTTAGTTGTCCAGAGAAGATTGCTGATCTATGGCATGAGCACTACAGTAAACTGTTTAATTGTGTTCAAAGTAACACAGTGAGAATTGATAATGAATATAAAGGTATCTCTGCAGACTTGATAGTTAGATCAGTAGATATTTATGATGCCATCCACATGCTACACAACAACAAAGCTTGTGGTATGGATTGCATTTCTGCAGAGCATCTAAAAAATGCCAGTTATAGACTCAGTCCATTTCTAGCCATGTGTCTCACTGGAATTATGGTTCATGGTGTTCTACCGAACTCTATTATGTCAGTACTGTTAGTGCCTGTTGTTAAAGATAAGGCTGGTAAACTGAACAGCATAGACAACTATCGACCCATTGCATTGGCCAGTATCTTGTCTAAAGTGTTTGAGAGAATTATTTGATTCAAATTGGAAATGTATATTCTGACTGCAGACAATCAGTTTGGTTTTAAAAGAAAACATGGTACTGATCTCTGTATCTATGCTCTGAAGGAGATTGTCTCAGGTACACAAGTCTTAATTCATCTGTATTTTTATGCTTTATTGATGCTTACAAAGCTTTCGATCGAATTTGTCATGAAAAACTGTTTATGAAGCTAATAGCGAGAGGTGTCCCTAAACCTCTTGTGAGGATTTTGGTGTTCTGGTATGCCAATCAAACTTTTCATGTTAAATGGGACAATGTCGTATCAGCTCCTTTCCATGTTGGTAACGGAGTTCGACAAGGAGGAATTTGATTTCCCTTTTTGTTTAATATGGATATGGACGACTTATCAAGCCAGCTGAATAAGACAAATACAGGCTGTTTTGTTGGTGAATCTATTGTCAATCATCTGATGTACGCAGATGATCTGGTTCCACTCAGCCTGTTGCAACAGATGCTATGGGTGTGCTCTCAGTATGGCTTAGATCATGATATAAAATATAATGCAAAGAAAAGCCACATAATGATAGTCAGAAGTAATCAGGACTGGAAATTAACCTTCCCTACCTTTTATTTATCTGGAAGTCCCCTTGGTATTTGTGAGGAAATAAAATATCTGGACCATGTCATTTCTGATGATTGGACAGATGACAACGATATGTATCAACAGCGCTGTAAAATATATTCTCAGGCCAGTATGTTATTAAGGACATTTTCTATGTACTCAGATTCAGTTAAATGTTCCCTGTTTAGAACCTACATAACACCATTGTACACTGCTCATTTGTGGTCTATGTACAGGAAAAGGAGTATACAGATACTGAAAGTAGCCTACAATGATGCTTTTAGATTGCTACTTAATGTGCCAAGGTGGCATAGTGCTAGTCAGTTGTTTGTGTCTAAGCACGTACCAACCTGTAAGGCAATCCTGAGACAACTGATGTATGGTTTCAATGATGCTTTTAGATTGCTACTTAATGTGCCTAGGTGGCATAGTGCTGGTCAGTTGTTTCTGTCTAAGCATGTACCAACCTGTAAGGCACTCCTGAGACAACTTATGTATGGTTTCATGTGTCGACTGGACAAGTCTGAGAACTGAATAGTAGAGGCTCTGGTCAACCCTCTAAAGAGCTGCTATCGATTACTTGGAACTTAAGACTACATTGGCACAAAAGTCTTCATACTTTTTATGCACTGTATTATCTATGTTTGATGTTTTCGTTTTACTCTCTTTTTTATAGCTCTATGTCTGTTATTTTATGTGGAACTTGGCGTCTGAAATAAAGATGCATCTATATATAAATACATATATATATATATATATATATATATATATATATATATTAATGTTTCAGGATTTGCATAACTTTTTACCATTGCATACAAAATCGGAAATGCAATACCAAAAAGATCAGCTTTTGTTAAGAGATCCAAGATTACAAGATCCACAAGGCCTTTGCTAGAAACTAAGGAATGAGTGGGGGCTTGGTCAGCCCACACTCTCCTGAAATGTTGCGTGTGCGTCTTGCCAAGCCCGCGCGTGTGTAAGTTAAGGCTGAGTGTGTGAGGATGTGGAGCACGCGCGGGCAGGAGGAGGGGAGACATTCATTGGAAATTTGGCTAGAAATTAGCCAAGCAAGCATGTTTCAAATATTCACCAAAAATCGACCTTTGATCTTACAGTCAACTTTTTCACAAATTTGTGTTATAAACATTCTCAAGAGTCTTCATATGAACTTGTGATTGAATCAGAGTATCAGTTTTTGACTGGCTGATGTGTAAAGCATTATTTTAGCGTTAGCGATAAGTTCAATTTGCTTTAAATCAATCATTTTTGGAGATATGAAGTTGCCTTTGCACACGGTAACATGTTGTAGTGTCTTCCATCGATATACCAAGTTTCGTGTTGATATCTCAAAGATTTGCTGAGACATGACTTCACATCCTGTTTGGCGGCTTTTCTGATGAATTTGATTGGCTGTACCGGACAAACGGTTGTGAGGATCAAAATTCTTTTCGATAACTTTTGTGAGGCTTGGTCTGAAGATCATCTCTGGTAACTTTGAAGAAGATATGACAAAAATTGTAGGAGGAGTAGGCTTTCAAAGGATTTTGATAAAACCGGAAATAGCGGAAAATCTATATAACCGGAAATTGACGCCATGGGGTGCGTTGAACTCGGCTTGATCCAGGGAATCCAATGGTACCTCATTTTTGAAAATAGGTCATACGGTTCAAAAGTTGCGTGTGTAAACACAAGTCCAACTTTGACCCGTTGGTGGCGCTGGAGTGGTCTAATGGGAGACATGAAACGTGGTGTAGGTATAGAATCAACTGTCCTTATTGAGTGTGCCAAATTTCACAAAAAGTTGTCGAAGGGTTCTAGGGGCTGCCATTGACTTCCATGGAACAAGAATAATAATAATAATAATAAATATAACTGCAAGCAGTAATGGCAGATTCCTCCAAACATTGCGAACCATTGAAAAATGTATATTCTTGACAAATTGGAACTGTATAGAAAAATCTATGCTGCAGAATTACCAATGGGATACCAAATCTGAAATATAATACCACCAGGATCCACAAGGGCCTTTATTTCAACTCAAGGAGTGAAGGGAGGGGGCTTGGTTAGCCTATCCATTCCAGAAAGCCTTTGTGCTTTAGGGCGTGGAATGTAGCGCCACATATGGCGCTACATTCCACGTACTTCACGTACTTCTTGTTTTTGACTACCCGCAATGCTGTGGGGCTATCTTGTTGTTATTATCAGTGACCTATGCACTTTGTGAAGCTCTCTCTTGGAAGTCGCTTTGGACAAAAGCGTCTGCTAAATGAATAAATGTAAATGTAAATGTAAATATGGGTAATGGTGGGACAGTTGTGGTTTGGTAATTACCCTTGGTCTATACTTTCAAAAAAGCTCGACCAGAGAATACCCCCCGCTCTCAGGGTACCGAGCTTCAGCTCAGTCATGATGCTGGGATGAATGTAGGCCTATATGTAGAGACCAGGGAGACAGACACACCGGCCAGCTGCCCTGATGGGTCCGTGGTAGATCATTAATGCGGGTTGTATCCTACAACGCTCGTGGCCTCCGAGTAGGACATACTGCTGCTGATAGATCAAGACGTTTGGTGGTGGACACATTGCTGGACGAGAGTGACATTGTCTGCCTTCAAGAAACCTGGATGACCAAGCAAGATCTGGACAAATTGAACTCCCTACACAAGAACTTTCATGGTGCTGGAGAGTCCACTACCGATCTCAGCATGAGAATGGTTTGTGGGAGGATAGCTGGTGGTGTAGCTATACTGTGGAACATAAAATATGACCCAACGGTAAAGGTGGTGTGGCTTAACGTTGACTGGGCTATTGGGTTGGAGTTTAATCACAATGAAAATAAATGTACTATTGTAAATGTGTACACACCATATGAATCCTATGACCATGAGGATGAATTTCAGAACAGGTTAGCTTTTATTCAGTCCTTCATAGAGGACAATAGTTCATGTTGTGTCTATGTCATGGGTGATTTTAATGCTGACATGTCAGATAAGTGTTTATTCGCACAACATCTGCAGCAGTTCTGTAATGAAACTAAATTAATTATATCAAGCGTTATTGCCTGATACAAGTTTTACCTATATAAGTGAAACGTGGCACACAACTTCCTGGCTAGACCATATTGTAACCACAGCCGATACTCATGACTCACTGGAAAGTATAGAGATGTGTTATGGGCTGGCCACCACTGATCACATACCAGTTGCTATGCTGCTAAATGTTGAGAGTGTACCCTTGTTGCTGGCCCCCCAAGAAAACTGGACTGGTCAAAATTGACCAAAGAGGTTATGCACAGATATTCTCTATTAACTGACAGCTTACATAGTGATGTTGCATTTTCTAGGGATGCCCTAATGTGCACGGATATGAACTGCAAGGATAAACATCATGCTGAAAAGCTCTGTGCCATGTATGATGATATTGTCAAATGTCTTTATGCTTTCAGTGAAGGTTTTATTAATCACAAGAGTAAGGTCCCTAACGCACGGCCTCTCTGGAATGAGTTTGTGTCTGAGCAACATGCTGCTGCTAGAGAATCCTTTAGAGTCTGGTCAGAGGCAGGCAGACCCAGACAGAGAGTGCTGCTTGATAACAAAAACCTCACAAATGCTAGATTTAAATATGCACTCGTTTCATTAAGAGAAATGAAAACACAATGAGAGCAGACTCGCTGGCCAGAAAGATGCAGAATAACAATCTTACTGACTTCTGGAAGGAGGTCAAGATCATAAATAATAACAGAACTCCCCTCCCTTCTGATATCAAAGGGGTTAGTTGTCCAGAGAAGATTGCTGATCTATGGCATGAGCACTACAGTAAACTATTTAATTGTGTTCAAAGTAACACAGTGAGAATTGATAATCAATATAAAGGTATCTCTGCAGACTTGATAGTTAGATCAGTAGATATTTATGATGCCATCCACATGCTAGACAACAACAAAGCTTGTGGTATGGATTCCATTTCTGCAGAGCATCTAAAAAATGCCAGTTATAGACTCAGTCCATTTCTAGCCATGTGTCTCACTGGAATTATGGTTCATGGTGTTCTACCGAACTCTATTATGTCAGTACTGTTAGTGCCTGTTGTTAAAGATAAGGCTGGTAAACTGAACAGCATAGACAACTATCGACCCATTGCATTGGCCAGTATCTTGTCTAAAGTGTTTGAGAGAATTATTTGATTGAAATTGGAAATGTATATTCTGACTGCAGAAAATCAGTTTGGTTTTAAAAGAAAACATGGTACTGATCTCTGTATCTATGCTCTGAAGGAGATTGTCTCAGGTACACAAGTCTTAATTCATCTGTATTTTTATGCTTTATTGATGCTTACAAAGCTTTCGATCGAATTTGTCATGAAAAACTGTTTATGAAGCTAATAGCGAGAGGTGTCCCTAAACCTCTCGTGAGGATTTTGGTGTTCTGGTATGCCAATCAAACTTTTCATGTTAAATGGGACAATCTTGTATCAGCTGCTTTCCATGTTGGTAACGGAGTTCGACAAGGAGGAATTTGATTTCCCTTTTTGTTTAATATGGATATGGACGACTTATCAAGCCAGCTGAATAAGACAAATACAGGCTGTCTTGTTGGTGAATCTATTGTCAATCATCTGATGTACGCAGATTATCTGGTTCCACTCAGCCTGTTGCAACAGATGCTATGGGTGTGCTCTCAGTATGGCTTAGATCATGATATAAAATATAATGCAAAGAAAAGCCACATAATGATAGTCAGAAGTAATCAGGACAGGAAATTAACCTTCCCTACCTTTTATTTATCTGGCAGTCCCCTTGGTGTTTGTGAGGAAATAAAATATCTGCCATGTCATTTCTGATGATTGGACAGATGACAACGATATGTATCAACAGCGCTGTCAAATATATTCTCAGGCCAGTATGTTATTAAGGACGTTTTCTATGTGCTCAGATTCAGTTAAATGTTCCCTGTTTAGAACCTACATAACACCATTGTACACTGCTCATTTGTGGTCTATGTACAGGTAAAGGAGTATACAGATACTGAAAGTAGCCTACAATGATGCTTTTAGATTGCTACTTAATGTGCCAAGGTGGCATAGTGCTAGTCAGTTGTTTGTGTCTAAGCACGTACCAACCTGTAAGGCAATCCTGAGACAACTGATGTATGGTTTCAATGATGCTTTTAGATTGCTACTTAATGTGCCTAGGTGGCATAGTGCTGGTCAGTTGTTTCTGTCTAAGCACGTACCAACCTGTAAGGCACTCCTGAGACAACTGATGTATGGTTTCATGTGTCGACTGGACAAGTCTGAGAACTGAATAGTAGAGGCCCTGGTCAACCCTCTAAAGAGCTGCTATCGATTACTTGGAACTTAAGACTACATTGGCACAAAAGTCTTCATAATTTTTATGCACTGTATTATCTATGTTTTATGTTTTCGTTTTACTCTCTTTTTTATAGCTCTATGTCTGTTATTTTATGTGGAACTTGGCGTCTGAAATAAAGATTTATATATATATAAATACATATATATATATATATCAATGTTTCAGGATTTGTATAACTTTTTACCATTGCATACAAAATCGGAAATGCAATACTAAAAAGATCAGCTTTTGTTAAGAGATCCAAGATTACAAGATCCACAAGGCCTTGGCTAGAAACCAAGGAATGAGTGGGGGCTTGGTCAGCCCACACTCTCCTGAAATGTTGCGTGTGCGTCTTGCCAAGCCCGCGCGTGTGTAAGTTAAGGCTGAGTGTGTGAGGATGTGGAGCACGCGCGGGCAGGAGGAGGGGAGACATTCATTGGAAATTTGGCTAGAAATTAGCCAAGCAAGCATGTTTCAAATATTCACCAAAAATCGACCTTTGATCTTACAGTCAACTTTTTCACAGATTTGTGTTATAAACATTCTCAAGAGTCTTCATATGAATTTGTGATTGAATCAGAGTATCAGTTTTTGACTGGCTGATGTGTAAAGCATTATTTTAGCGTTAGCGATAAGTTCAATTTGCTTTATATCAATCATTTTTGGAGATATGAAGTTGCCTTTGCACACGGTAACATGTTGTAGTGTCTTCCATCGATATACCAAGTTTCGTGTTGATATCTCAAAGATTTGCTGAGACATGACTTCACATCCTGTTTGGCGGCTTTTCTGATGAATTTGATTGGCTGTACCGGACAAACGGTTGTGAGGATCAAAATTCTTTTCGATAACTTTTGTGACGCTTGGTCTGAAGATCATCTCTGGTAACTTTGAAGAAGATATGACAAAAATTGTAGGAGGAGTAGGCTTTCAAAGGTTTTTGATAAAACCGGAAGTAGCGGAAAATCTATATAACCGGAAATTGACGCCATGGGGTGCGTTGAACTCGGCTTGAACCAGGGAATCCAATGGTACCTCATTTTTGAAAATGGGTCATACGGTTCAAAAGTTGCGTGTGTAAACACAAGTCCAACTTTGACCCATTGGTGGCGCTGGAGTGGTCTAATGGGAGACATGAAACTTGGTGTAGGTATAGAATCAACTGTCCTTAATGAGTGTGCCAAATTTCACAAAAAGTTGTCGAAGTGTTCTAGGGGCTGCCATTGACTTCCATGGAACAAGAATAATAATAATAATAATAATAAAACTAACAATAACAATAGGTTTCCTCCTGACGGAGGAATCCTAATAAAACTAACAATAACAATAGGTTTCCTCCTAACGGAGGAATCCTAATAAAACTAACAATAACAATAGGTTTCCTCCTGACGGAGGAATCCTAATAATAAAACTAACAATAACAATAGGTTTCCTCCTGACGGAGGAATCCTAAATATAACTGCAAGCAGTAATGGCGGATTCCTCCAAACATTGCGAACCATTGAAAAATGTATATTCTTGACAAATTGGAACTGTATAGAAAAATCTATGCTGCAGAATTACCAATGGGATACCAAATCTGAAATATAATACCATCAAGATCCACAAGGGCCTTTATTTCAACCCAAGGAGTGAAGGGAGGGGGCTTGGTTAGCCTATCCATTCCAGAAAGCCTTTGTGCTTTAGGGCGTGGAATGTAGCGCCACCTATGGGTAATGGTGGGACAGTTGTGGTTTGGTAATTACCCTTGGTCTATACTTTCAAAAAAGCTCGACCAGAGCATACCCCCCGCTCTCAGGGTACCGAGCTTCAGCTCAGTCATGATGCTGGGATGAATGTAGGCCTATATGTAGAGACCAGGGAGACAGACACACCGGCCAGCTGCCCTGATGGGTCCGTGGTAGATCATTAATGCGGGTTGTATTCTACAACGCTCGTGGCCTCCGAGTAGGACATACTGCTGCTGATAGATCAAGACGTTTGGTGGTGGACACATTGCTGGGCGAGAGTGACATTGTCTCTCTTCAAGAAACCTGGATGGCCAAGCAAGATCTGGACAAATTGAACTCCCTACACAAGAACTTTCATGGTGCTGGAGAGTCCACTACCGATCTCAGCATGAGAATGGTTTGTGGGAGGATAGCTGGTGGTGTAGCTATACTGTGGAACATAAAATATGACCCAACGGTAAAGGTGGTGTGGCTTAACGTTGACTGGGCTATTGGGTTGGAGTTTAATCACAATGAAAATAAATGTACTATTGTAAATGTGTACACACCATATGAATCCTATGACCATGAGGATGAATTTCAGAACAGGTTAGCTTTTATTCAGTCCTTCATAGAGGACAATAGTTCATGTTGTGTCTATGTCATGGGTGATTTTAATGCTGACATGTCAGATAAGCGTTTTTTTTCGCACAACATCTGCAGCAGTTCTGTAATGAAACTAAATTAATGATATCAAGCGTTATTGCCTGATACAAGTTTTACACAACTTCCTGGCTAGACCATATTGTAACCACAGCCGATGCTCCTGACTCACTGGAAAGTATAGAGATGTGTTATGGGCTGGCCACCACTGATCACATACCAGTTGCTATGCTGCTAAATGTTGAGAGTGTACCCTTGTTGCTGGCCCCCCAAGAAAACTGGACTGGTCAAAATTGACCAAAGAGGTTATGCACAGATATTCTCTATTAACTGACAGCTTACATAGTGATGTTGCATTTTCTAGGGATGCCCTAATGTGCACGGATATGAACTGCAAGGATAAACATCATGCTGAAAAGCTCTGTGCCATGTATGATGATATTGTCAAATGTCTTTATGCTTCCAGTGAACCTTTTATTAATCACAAGAGTAAGGTCCCTAACGCACGGCCTGTCTGGAATGAGTTTGTGTCTGAGCAACATGATGCTGCTAGAGAAGCCTTTAGAGTCTGGTCAGAGGCAGGCAGACCCAGACAGGGAGTGCTGCTTGATAACAAAACCTCACAAATGCTAGATTTGGTGTTTGGTGGTTAGGTGTTTGTGAGGAAATAAAATATCTGGGCAATGTCATTTCTGATGATTGGACAGATGAAAACGATATGTATCAACAGCGCTGTAAAATATATTCTCAGGCCAGTATGTTATTAAGGACGTTTTCTATGTGCTCAGATTCAGTTAAATGTTCCCTGTTTAGAACCTACATAACACCATTGTACACTGCTCATTTGTGGTCTATGTACAGGAAAAGGAGTATACAGATACTGAAAGTAGCCTACAATGATGCTTTTAGATTGCTACTTAATGTGCCAAGGTGGCATAGTGCTAGTCAGTTGTTTGCGTCTAAGCACGTACCAACCTGTAAGGCAATCCTGAGACAACTGATGTATGGTTTCAATTATGCTTTTAGATTGCTACTTAATGTGCCTAGGTGGCATAGTGCTGGTCAGTTGTTTCTGTCTAAGCACGTACCAACCTGTAAGGCACTCCTGAGACAACTGATGTATGTTTTCATGTGTCGACTGGACAAGTCTGAGAACTGAATAGTAGAGGCTCTGGTCAACCCTCTAAAGAGCTGCTATCAACTACTTGGAACTTAAGACTACATTGGCACAAAAGTCTTCATACTTTTTATGCACTGTATTATCTATGTTTTATGTTTTTGTTTTACTCTCTTTTTTATAGCTCTATGTCTGTTATTTTATGTGGAACTTGGCGTCTGAAATAAAGATTTATATATATATATAAATACATATATATATATATATATATCAATGTTTCAGGATTTGTATAACTTTTTACCATTGCATACAAAATCGGAAATGCAATACCAAAAATATCAGCTTTTGTTAAGAGATCCAAGATTACAAGATCCACAAGGCCTTTGCTAGAGACTAACGAATGAGTGGGGGCTTGGTCAGCCCACACTCTCCTGAAATGTTGCGTGTGCGTCTTGCCAAGCCCGCGCGTGTGTAAGTTAAGGCTGAGTGTGTGAGGATGTGGAGCACGCGCGGGCAGGAGGAGGGGAGACATTCATTGGAAATTTGGCTAGAAATTAGCCAAGCAAGCATGTTTCAAACATTCACCAAAAATCGACCTTTGATCTTACAGTCAACTTTTTCACAGATTTGTGTTATAAACATTCTCAAGAGTCTTCATATGAACTTGTGATTGAATCAGAGTATCAGTTTTTGAGTGGCTGATGTGTAAAGCATTATTTTAGCGTTAGCGATAAGTTCAATTTGCTTTATATCAATCATTTTTGGAGATATGAAGTTACCTTTGCACACGGTAAGATGTTGTAGTGTCTTCCATCGATATACCAAGTTTCGTGTTGATATCTCAAAGATTTGCTGAGACATGACTTCACATCCTGTTTGGCGGCTTTTCTGATGAATTTGATTGGCTGTACCGGACAAACGGTTGTGAGGATCAAAATTATTTTCAATAACTTTTGTGAGGCTTGGTCTGAAGATCATCTCTGGTAACTTTGAAGAAGATATGACAAAAATTGTAGGAGGAGTAGGCTTTCAAAGGTTTTTCATAAAACCGGAAATAGCGGAAAATCTACATAACCGGAAATTGACGCCATGGGGTGCGTTGAACTCGGCTTGATCCAGGGAATCCAATGGTACCTCATTTTTGAAAATGGGTCATACGGTTCAAAAGTTGCGTGTGTAAACACAAGTCCAACTTTGACCCGTTGGTGGCGCTGGAGTGGTCTAATGGGAGACATGAAACTTGGTGTAGGTATAGAATCAACTGTCCTTAATGAGTGTGCCAAATTTCATAAAAAGTTGTCGAAGGGTTCTAGGGGCTGCCATTGACTTCCATGGAACAAGAATAATAATAAAACTAACAATAACAATAGGTTTCCTCCTGACGGAGGAATCCTAATAAATATAGCTGCAGGCAGCAATGGCGGGTTCCTCCATAACATTTCAAACCATTACCAAATTGACATGACACAGACATGTATTCCATACATGTACACAACATTTCAAGACAACTGGCTCAATGGCTGATTTTAAGTCATTTTCTGAAATTCTTCACAAATTGTCACTCTAGAGAAATATCCATGCTGCCGACATTATGGGTTCTTGACACTCTTTTGTTCCCCATGAGCAATATAAGGCATGCGTACCAACTTTTAGACATTTTGGACAAACAGGGTTAAAATGCCACCCTTTTGAAAGTGACAACTTTGAAGCGTGTTCTGTCAGGCCACCCGTGCTCTGGTCAGGCCCACCATGCAGAGATCCATTCTTTAAAAGCTTTGATTACAACAATAACTTTATGAAAGGGAAGATACACTTTAGTAAAGGACGAGTATGTAATGGTAGGACGACAACTACATTAAGGCCTATAAGTATAGTAATATATGTATTATATGTAAAGTAGCCCAATATTTGTTGGGTGTACAACAAAGGAGTTACCACTAGTTCCAATAGATGCCTCGATATTTGAAATGTAAAAATGACTGGCGGATTAATATTTTCCTTGTTTTCTGCTGTTTTTGGGGACTTTCCACATCAGCACCCATTTCCCAGTGTCATGTAACTGGATCTAGTTAATGGCGTAATGTTTTGGGCATGGAGATGAGGCTACTACAAGGGGCCGGGGAGCAGGGCGGTAGAATAAGGCAGGGCGAGACGTTATATACTGGAAACACACCACGAATAAAGGGAGCCTTCTCAAGTTTTATAAAACATGTCACGGAGCATTCATTCCGCAAGCAGAAGCTTGTACACCCAGTTCCTCTATTCTACGCTACTACACTTTGACTTTGAAACATTCATGTTGTCCCATACTATACCAGTTACAGATATACAACACAGATGAGAGTGAATAAGAGATAATGGTAGTGGGATGGTGTTCCACTGTTCTGCTTCTCTTTTTCACCACTCCTACGAAACATTTCTGGGTACCACTGCTTTTATTAGTGTCTGCAATGCTGGGAAGAAAACTGTATGACAAAAATAATGTTTAATGTAACTGGCCTTTCTAACAGTACAACTGGGCCCAGCTTGGCACCCCATAGTTGCATTGCAAATTAAAACAAGAGCCTTTTCAATAGGCCCAGTGGCAGACTCATGCTGTTTGAGGTTGTCAAATATCACCAGACATGGACTTCTGCCTAAATTGACATGCACCAACTCAGAGCAATGAGTTTCAACAACCATTAGCACAGTTATTCAATTTGTTGACTCTACTCTTAATGCAAGACTATGTTTAAGTTATTATCTGAAATTCTTTGTCACCAACTGTTTATGTAGGAACCCGCCCTCACCAAATTGCTTTGGTCATGCTTTCTTAAAAGTCTAGTCCTTAGTTTAGATGTGCCAACGAAGGTGATAACATGACCAAGCTGTGTTTGGTTGATTCAACTGTATAGTTCTGAAGAAGAAGACCTTCTGTTTATTTTAACAGTAGAATTAGCTGTGGCCAAACTAACCACACAATGCCTACTAGTCTAAAATGGCTACTAGACTAAGGAGTGAAGGTGGGAGCTTGGTACTGTTGGGGCCATGTACTGTTATGGTTTTTGAGTCAAACAACTTGCTAAATGATTAAATGTCTGTTAAATGTCAAATCCAACTTTAAATGTATAAAAGAGAGAATTAAACCTAGAGGTTTAAAAGGCTATGTTTGTTTAAACAAATTACAGATAGGATTTGGGGAAAAAGCATTAGAAATTAGCCAAGCATACATATTTTAAATATTCACAATGAATCTAATTTTCATCTTACATTGAACTATTTTTCAGATTTGTGTGGGTGCCGTTATAGGTTCTAGAGGCTTTTTTGTTCCTCATGAGAAATAAAGCATATGTAATGAATTTCAGAATTTTGGGACAAATGGGATGCAAATGGCAGCACTTTGAAAATGGACAATTGGGGGGTGGCCATAGCGCCACCTATGGATAATGGTGGGTCTTTTGTGGTGTGGTAGTTACTCATGGCCTATACTATCAATGTTTCAGGATTTGGAGAACTGTTTACCATTGCATACAAAATCGGAAATGCAATACCAACAAGATCCACATGGGCTTTTGTTAAAGTGTTTCTTGGCCTATACTATCTATGTTTCAGGATTTTGAGACCCTTTTACCATTGCATACAAAATCGGAAATGCAATACCATCAAGATCCACATGGGCCTTTATTTCAAGCCAAGAAGTGAAGGGAGGGGGCTTGGTGAGCCTATCCATTCCAGAAAGCCTTGTATCTTGTGCTTTAGGGCGTAACCTGTAGCGCCACCTATGGGTAATGGTGGGCCATTTGTGGTGTGGTAGTTACTCTTTATTACTCTTTACTCTTACTCTTACTCTTTATTCACTTCCTGTTTGGTGGCTTTTCTGCTGAATTTGATTGGCTTTCACGGACAAACGGTTGTGGGGATCAAAATGCTCTACCATAACTTTTGTGCGGCTTGGTCTGAAGAGCATATCTGGTAATTTTTAAGAAGATTTGACAAAAATTGTAGGAGGAGTAGGCATTCAGAGGTTTTTGATAAAACCGGAAATAGCGGAAAATCTATATAACCGGAATTGACGCCATGGTGTGCATTGAACTCGGCTTGATCCAGGGAATCCAATGGTACCTCATTTTTGAAAATCGGTCATACGGTTCAAAAGTTGCGTGTGTAAACACAAGTCCAACTTTGACCCGTTGGTGGCGCTAGAGTGCCCAAGTATGGGACATGAAACTTTGTGAATTGGCCAGGGGACTGTCCCCAATGAGTGTGCCAAATTTGACAACTTTCGACCAAGCGCTTATGGGGGCTGCCAAAGACACCCAGTCCTAAGAATAATAATAATAATAATACTAACAATAACAATAGGTGCCTCGCAGCTTCGCTGCTTGGCCCCTAATAATACTAACAATTACAATAGGTGCCTCGCAGCTTCGCTGCTTGGCCCCTAATAATACTAACAATTACAATAGGTGCCTCGCAGCTTCGCTGCTTGGCCCCTAAATATAGCTGCAAGCAGCAATCAAAGGGGCCAAGCATCATTCGATATGGAGATTCAGTAGCTAAAAAGCAAATTTTCATAAAAAACATTCATGTCATTTTGAGACAAAATGCGCTTGCTACATGTAGCAGCGTTATATCTACAAAGCACAATAAATCCGCTTCTTCTTGACTATAAATCCCCTGACAATGAAACGTTATCGTTACCATTATGATTATACTGCTAGACAGCTACTGTGGCATACCTGGCTTCGATAAACAGATAATCCAGTGTCACTACATGCTTGACGACGGTGGCTGGATTTGATCCTACGACCTTGCGTTTCAAAGCAGCCCGTCTTCTCCCAGTGCGCTATTCTCGCTGCTGGAAAATGCTGTGTTCGGTTACTTTATAAAAAAAAGGAAGCCGTTTCTCCCGTGGCGCACTTTGTCAGATTTGACCCAAGTATAAACAGCTGTAATTCAGTCATATTTTGACATATCAAGGTTATTGTGGTAAGAAGATGATTAGATTGCATGCTCGTGATGACATTTCCAAAGTTTCGACTCCATACGGTAAACCGTCACAGAGTCAAGGCCTCACGTCCGCTTTGGCGTCCTCTTTGTCAAAATTGTTTGCGCGTTATTCGTGAACGATTTGGCTCATCGATAAACTTTTGATAACTTTTTGTCGGCATGGTCTGAAGATGATCTGTTGCAATGTTCATGAAAATCGGAGCAACAGCCTCGGACGAGTTCGAAAAAGTAGCAATTTCTTAAAATACAAATGACGTAAAAACCATCATGACGACAATGACGTCACAGGGTTCAATCGAATCGTCTGCATCCAAGGAATCCAATGATACCTCAATTAAGAAAAACGGTCTCACAGTTCAAAAGTGGTGGGCATAAACGCACCTCCAACTTTGACGCCTTGGTGGCGCTATAGAGCTTCAGGGATCAACATGAAACTTGGTGACGATAATCATGAGACCGTTCCAAATCAGTTTGCCAAATTTCAAAACTTCGCACCAATCGGTTCTATGGGCTGCCATAGACTCCTAGTCCTAAGCATAATAATAATAATAATCACAAAAACAATAGGTGCCACAACAATTGGCCCCTAAATAAAGCTGCAAGCAGCAATCAAAGGGGCCAAGCATCATTCAATATGGAAATTCAGTAGCTAAAGCAGCAAAGCAAAACTTTTCATAAAAACATTCATGTCATTTTGAGACAGAATGCGCTGGCTACATGTAGAAGCGTTGTATCTACAAAGCACATAAATCAACTTCTTCTTGACTATAAATCCCCTGACAATGAAACGTTATCGTTACCACTATGATTATACAGCTAGACAGCTGCTGTGGCATACCTGGCTTCGCTAAACAGATAAACCAGTGTCATGACATACTTGATGACTGTGGCTGGATTCGATCCTACGACCTTGCATTTCAAAGGAGCACGTCTTATCCCAGTGAGCTATTCTCGCTACTGGAAAATTCTGTGTTCAGTTACATTATAAAAAAAAGGAAGCCAATTCTCCCGTGGCGAGCTTTGTCAGATTTCACCCAAGTATAAACGGCTGTAATTCAGTCCTATTTTGACATATCAAGGTTATTGTGGTAAAAAGATGATTAGATTACATGCTCGTGATGACATTTCCAAAGTTTCGACTCCATACGGTAAACCGTCACAGAGTCAAGGCCTCACGTCCACTTTGGCATCCTCTTTGTCAAAATGGTTTGCGCATTATTCGTGAACGGTTTGACTCATTGATAACATTTTGATAACTTTTTGTCGGCATGGTCTGAAGATGATCTGTTGCAATTTTCATGAAAATCGGAGCAACGGCCTAGGACGAGTTCGAAAAAGTAGCAATTTCTTAAAATACAAATGACGTAAAAACCATCATGACGACAATGACGTCACAGGGTTCAATCGAATTGTCTGCATCCAAGGAATCCAATGATACCTCAATTAAGAAAAACGGTCTCACAGTTCAAAAGTTGTGGGCGTAAACGCATCTCCAACTTTGACTCCTTGGTGGCGCTATAGAGCTTCAGGGATCAACATGAAACTTGGTGACGATAATCAGGAGACCGTTCCAAATCAGTGTGCCAAATTTCAAAACTTTGCACCAATCGGTTCTATGGGCTGCCATAGACTCCTAGTCCTAAGTATAATAATAATAATAATAAAAATCACAAAAACAATAGGTGCCACAGCAGCTTCGCTGCTGCTTGGCCCCTAATAAAACCACCAATAACAATAGGTTTCCTCCTGACGGAGGAATCCTAATAATAAGAAAAGGTAGAAACACTTAAGTGGCTTCGCCGCTTCGCGGCTTGGCCACCATATATAGCTGCAAGCAGCAATGTGGTGGCCAAGCAGTCAAATGACCCATAAAACACTTTTGAAATCCTCAGAACAGGGTTCCGAGTGCATGAAGCAAGTTTGGTGTGAATCCATCAAAGATTTGCTGAGATACGACCCAACTTCCTGTTTGCTGGATTAATGGCACATTTTGACTGCCTGTACCGGGCAAACGGTTCTGAAAATCAAAAAATCATGTGAAGCCCTTTGTGAGGCTTGGTCTGAAGATACTCTCTGCCAAATTTTGTGAAGATTGGACAACATATGTAGGAGAAGTAAAGAAAAAACGTTTTTCAATGAATTAAAAATGGCGGCCGGATCAATTCGGCTATTATCACAAGTTATCATGTATCACACACGGGATGTCCCAACATATCATGTCAAAAGGAATATCAAAGGAATCAGAATCCATGGACTTACACATTCTTCTTTTTAGTCAGAGATGGACTTACATGTTCCACTTATCACAGGACTTGTGTTCATTTTCTAAATGAGAAATCTTACATGCTCAACTTCTTAATGAGAAATGTCCAACTTTTTATTTAGAAAGCATTAACAACATGTTGGCTTGACTTTTTAAAATCTTTTTATTAGGTATTACAGGTTTCTTCTCCTTCTTCATAAAGTTCATAAAATTCATAGATAAATATAAATATTGGGCTTGACTTTTTAATGAGAAATCTGGGGCTGTTTCTTTTTTACAAGTCTGTCAACATTTGGGGTGATTGAATTGATTCAACGTTCAGTTTGTTTCTGCTTTTGTTCAAGCAGAAAGTCACTCTGCTAAATGACTAAATGTAAACGTAAATGTTAAGCAGTGTGAGAGCACAAAATCCAACTTTGCATTAAAAAGTGGTGCTGAAAGGCAAAAGAACTCTGATTGCATTTGCCTGAAAGGCAAAAGGACTCTGATTGCATGGTGAGCAAGGGTAGAATACTCGTGCGCAACACTGCACCAAAACTGAGGGAGAGTCAACTCTAAGAACTTCTTTGGTAGGCTATGATCACATGATAGGTCCACCAGTTGAGATTCCTCTTCTGATGATAAAGTCACCGTCTCCACGTCAATTCCAAAAGATTCCCTTATCCAATATTTGTCCGGCACCTTCTGCTCTGGAAAATAATCACAAAAGCGCACGTGCAGCTTTTCCAAATGTGCTCGCTCCGATCTGTAAGTAGGCCTATCCGTCAGGTTTACTACCTCTTGACTCACGTTCGTGAACAAGTCCAATCTGTCGCTGGAAACATGCTTGGTCCACAGACTCAACTTTTTCTTGAAGGAGTCGATGTTGTCCATCTGTTCAAATCTGTTCTGCCCCCTGCTTGTAATGACACATTCAAAGTGTTCAAATGATCAAAAATGTCGGCAAGATATGAGAGACGTGCAATTCGTTTCAGAGTTCGTAAACTCTGGATAACACTTTGCCCCTGGATAACCAGCGGACCTCGGCATGATACAGCAATTGTTTGTGATCGCTCCCCATCTCTTTGCAGAAGGCTTGGAAACACCTTGCATTCTTTGCGCTATGCTTGATGTAATTCACAACTTTCACAACCTCTTTCAATATTCCTTGAAGCTCCGGTACTATGTCTTTAGCAGATAATGTTTCCCCATGTAAAAAGCAGTGATTCCACGTAGCGTTTGGTGCAGCTACATCCAAAATTCTTTTGACAATACCTGAATGTTTTCTTGTCATCGAGGCTGCCCCATCCATTGTCACACCAACACACTTTGACCAGGAGAGCCCCACTGAGTTTAGGTATGTGGCCATTGCAGAAAAAATCTCTGCTGCAGTTGTTGATGTTGGTAAATCTGCATTAAATAAGAACTGCTCTTCAACGTCACCATTCTGCACATACCGCACATAAACCAAGAGAATGGCACGGCTTGTCACTTCTGTGGATTCATCCAGTTGTAAGGCGAAATAGTCACAAACGCAGAGACGTTCAGTGAGGTGCTGCTCAACATCTATGAAGTGTCGTTTGACAGGGGAATTGTCTTTTTTTTGCTCCTTCGCTTTGCTTGGAATTTTGCTCCTTCTTTTTCACCTATGTGTGCAGTGCACATATCGATGGCACAGGGGAGGATAAGCTCTTCTGCAACCGTATGGGCCTTTTTGCATTTAGCTAGCCGTTAGGTACCAGATAGGATGCACGTAGTGCTGGCTCCTGAATAATGATGGCACGTTCAAATGTTTTTGGGGATGCCTCAAGGTTTTGGCTCATACGATTGAAAAAATCAAAATCTTTGTCTTTGTAATTGGCACAGGATTTTCTAATGGACAGAAGGAGCATGGCTAATGGATAAAAAGGTTAACATTTAGAATTTGTCTCGCGACCCTTTCAGAAACTCCCAAATGTTGAGAACCGCTGATTTAGATGGTGGTTAGCTCAAGCTCACCCCAGAAAAGTATCGATAGTGGTATCGATAAAGACTCGGATCGTTAAGCATTCTTGAAAATGGTATCGATAAATATAAATACAATTTAATGATCCCCATCCCTCGTTAAAAAAGGGCGTGTTCAGGGGGGGGATACGATGCTGATTCACGTAGGCTACGCACACTTGTGGGTAATCTGTGATTTATAAAGGGAACATTTCTTACAGCGTATGCACCGTTTCATGAGTCAGAATTTTGGAATGGATTGGATTTATTATCATCAACAGACTGCAGACATTACGTTTAACCACAAGGTGGTTTACGTATACATGGGAGTAAAAATAGGCCCTGAACTTTGATCCAGACCGGCCCACCAGAACTGGCCCCGTATACGCCACCACAGCTGCCCTGCCAATGCATCCACATTCTGTGTTTGATGTGATTCTAGTTCGGGAGTTGGATAGTAAATGTGCGAGCGCACATAATGCGTGAGCCACATTTTTTGGCCTTTATTTGAGCGCAAAATAGTTTTTGAGCTTTGTGTAAAATAAACATAGCCGTTTTACAATTGATAAAACCTTGTCTAGTGAAGGTGATGTCTTTTTGTCAAAAAATTTCAGCCCCACCCTTACGTTTCTTAGCCTGGTTTCCATCGTTATTCTTCTCCCGGTGCTCCCGATGGCCAGTCCGCTACTGCGGGGCAAATCATATTATTTTTAATTCTCGTAATGTCAAGGGGTGCTGCAGCATCCTTAGCACCCCTATTTCCCGCGGCCATGGGTATTCCCTCTCCACTGAAATCCAAAACTCAGCCAGTGTCTTGGCTGAGAACGCTGCCTTTAACGTTCGGTCGCTTGACAGTTCAACTAATGCGTCCTCCTGGTCGTATGTCAAATGGTTTGCCGTACTTACAGTGAATGGAAAATCAAAAGGCTGAAGTTTTTTTTATTTGCATGCATGTTTGCATGTTGCATGTTTATTTAACTACTATTTTGAACTTTGGCAACAATATGCTATTTCTAATTGTTTTAAAATGTTCCTTGATTTTCTGGAAATCCACTGTTCTAAGGGTTCACCACCTAGCCTGGCTCTGCTCTCCTAAGTACTCGCTGCTCAATTTTCATTTTGCTTCTGTACTAGGTCTGGCCATGAGGTACGTAAGTCAGATGTCTCCGGTTAATTTTCTACCGGCCAATCAGCAAACAGAGGTAGTGGCTGAGAACGATGACGTTGATGTCGTGCGCTAGTTTGTGTTGTTATTCCGTAATGGCGGCGGAGAAAGATGCGAGCGAAGCCATTCGGTCCGTTGTGGCAACGCTGCCGAATCTCCATAAACTAAAGCCGGAGCAAGAACAAGTTTCGCTGAGTTTTGTTGGTGGCCATGATGTTGAGGCCCTCTTCCTTACGGGGTTCGGGAACATTTTTATTTTCCAGCTGTGGCAGCTAGCTCTCTTACAGTAGTGGTGAAGGAATTGGCTAAAGTAAGGCGAACGCTAGCGATTGGTTATGGCAGATCAGTGTGGCTCTAGGCAGATCCAATAGTTTTCAACTTCGACAGACTACCTGCCTACAAGGAAGTCAATGCTTGTCAATGTAGCGAGCCCAGACTCTCTGTACAAATGAAATGTACGAGAGTCTGGTTCGGACCAGGCTATTCACCACCTTCAAAACCCTACACAATGTTATCCAGCATGTCAAACATTTTGCGTGGAACAGTTTTTTCAGTATAGTACATGTTTATTCATATAAAATTGTGATGTGTTAACTTTAACAATTAGACACAACATGCCAGTTTTACATAGGCCCAAACCAAATAAAATGAGAGGCTGTATTCATTTTCATTAATATTCATGTTAGACACATTCTATGAATACAAAGAAATAATCCAGGCTGAAAGCACCCATTTCAGCACTAAGTGATTAGTCTCTAAATTAATTTCAATAATGGACATTATATTAACCGACATTGTAAGATTTTTTGGTAACTTAGTCGGTCAGTTAGGTTACCAGGCACATGACATCTCAGAGGCTGCATCACTGTTGCGTCGTGTACGAATGGAGTTCCAGCCATTCTCTGAGTGGGCATCATCTGCAAGCTGAAGCCGGGCCCAAAGAGTGCCATCCCTGGATCCCTGCTTCCTTCCCCACATACGAGCTTTTGGGTTCGTCTGTAGAAGCAATATCACATATTTGAAAACTCATGAAACAACACACAATTAAAGATGCAGTCTCAAGTGGGTGTGAAAATATCTTTTTTATTTTTCTTGTGTTCTGTCTGGGTCCATGTACCTGGTGGCCATTGTTTTTTCAATTTTGTAACCCATGTTGACAAACTCAAAATAGGGCCGTAATATTGTTTTGTCACTTTAGTAACCCTAACACACATTCAAGTTTAACTGCTTGGGTTTGGTTGTTTTGTTTTTGGGGGAATAATGAAATAACCAGATAACACAAATGGTATAACGACCCATTAATCGTTGTTTTGATTATTCCATATCCTTTATGCTGGTATCTGCAAAAAAATGAAAAATAGGCTCGTATATCGTTTTGTACATTTCCGATATCAGAACTGGATTATGGGGAAATACTCGGTTGTTTTTTTAATATTTTGGAATAACGGAATAACCATACAACACAAATGGTATAACGAGCCATTTACTCGTTTGTTTGATTGGCCATTAAACATTAAAACAGACCTATTGGCCAACTACAATTGTAAATCTCTTATGACTTCTGCTCCAATTGGGCCTTGATGCAATACCATCTAATATTTTCTGCAACATTTTTGGGGACTTTCCATACCAACACCAGTTACAGTCAGCCCCACACTGGAGCCCCGTCTTGTAATGTTTCTAATATATATTAAACTTGGGTTTATCAATGATTATTGTTTATTAACTAAGTAGCAACTAGCAAACTCGGGCAACATGTGCATCCAGCTTGGTGTGTGTCTTCTACTAAAGAACCTGCTCTGTGTCGTCAAGATAGTAGGCCTACAGATCACAGGTTAAAAAAAAATAGATAGTCGTTGCTGTCCTCTGGTGTTCCGAAATAATAACACCTCCAATCATTGCACATCTCTCTCCCCCCCCTCTCTCTTTTTCATAGTGCCAATGTGCATAATACGGCCAATTGTACACACATGACTGCCTTGCCTCTTCCTCCTCCAATCTCATTGTCAAATTGTGCTTGACAATTGACAATTGTGACAATTGTGCTTGTCAGTGCTCGGTCTCATTAACAACAACAATGAGAATGCCTATAGGAATGAGGTGCAACATCAACGTCATGGTGCTACTGCAATAACCTGGTCTTGAACATCAAAAAGACCAAGGAGATTGTTGTAGATTTTCGAAAATTGGACACTCTCTATTGGCGCAGTGGAAGTAGAGATGGTGCCCAACTTTAAGTTCCTGGGGGTGACCATGACTGAAGATCTGTCCTGGGGTACTCACATTGCCTTAGCTGTGAGAAAGGCCCAACAACGCCTATACAATATGAGGAAACTGAGGAGCGCCAAAATCCCGAAACCACTGATGGCAAACTTTTACACCTGTGCCATCAGCAGCGTTTTAACATATGGATTCTTAGTGTGGTTCTCCAGCTGCACTAAGGCTGAACAGCAGGCACTCCCAACAGGTGGTAAAAACTGTAGGGATAATCATTGGGACGACTCCCCCCGAGATCAGTACCGTCTACGCCACCCGCTGTCTGAGTAGAGTGCACAACATCCTGCGGGACTGTCACCACCCAGCTCACCATCTGTTCCACCTGCTGCCCTCAGGTAGAAGGTACAGGTCCATACAGGCCAGAACATCAAGACTGACCAACAGTCTGTATCCTCAGGCTGTGAGGCTTCTGAACAGTGCCCCCTCCCCTTTTCTGCCTCCCTCTCATGGACAGTAACCACACCCACCAATACCATGACAATGAACTGGACTTTGCATTGTTGCACAAATTACAAAATACTCCACATTTCTTGACTGTACCGCCCTTGTTAATGTTCCTGTTATGTTGTCTATGCTGTTAAAGCCCTTCACAATGCTGCTAATGACTGAAGATTGTTACTGTTGAGAACACGCGTCTTGATTGTGCTAAGGTTTAAACAGAGGTTATTAATGAGAAGTTTATTGGAGGGATGTTGCACCTTTGTATTGTACTTTCTACGTCAAAACTATGCAGTGTTTGAATGCTCTAAACATAATTTCGTTGTTTTTCTATGACAATGACAAATAAATATTGAATTTAATTGAAAACAACGATTAATGGCTCATTATACCATTTGTTTTATATGGTTATTTCATTAATCCCCCAAAAAACAAAACAGGCAAAAACAAGCCCGGTAACACTTTACTATAAGGGCGCATTAATGAACGTTCATTGATGCTTTAATTAATGCATGAATCATCATAAGTTAATACATAACTCACAAGGTAGGCTATTGAATTATGCATTGATCTTTAACACATCCTTTGTTAATAGGGAGTCACATATGATTTACTATTAATTAAATCCGGAATCATGGATCAATTCCTATCGATATTAACACATGAACTGATACGTGAGTTAACTACTTCAGTGAAACATGTTAACTAATACTGTTAGTTAACTGTGTGAACTAAAACCCTGAGTTAACAGGGTAAACTAATGGTAATACCGTTAACTCGTGTGTTAATTACCACAATGGCTGTTTAGCAGAGAGTCAACAGACAAAGCATGGTACCATCCACACCTTTCTCCTACCCCTGACAAGGGAAGGGTCTTTCCCCCTTTGTCCTTATCTCCCAGAGCAGGAGTTTCAAAGCCCTGACCCACATGGTCTCACAGTATCAGACAAAGGATTATAAGGAAGAACTTTCTTTTGTGGATTGACAAACATATTCTCAAGGACTACATGGCTCATGGACACTAATTCATTGACAGTAGTCGATGTGTTATAATGTGTGTTTTTCTCATTTACCTAGAACATTGTTTAATTGATGTTTGATCATAACTCCCTTTCAGATATAGTTAAATCAGTAAATCTCTGTATCAAAATAATTGTATCATACTAACAAAACCAGTTATGAACGTTGTATAGTTATATTCTGAAGTTTAAGCATTCCATGGACATTTGAGATAACGGAACTCAAAGCTATCAGCCACTTCACACCTCTGGGCAGATCCCAGGACGACGCCCAGGTGGAAGTAACTGACCAATGAGAGAGGTCACCTTCACACGGATAACCCCCTGTTCTTTGGAGTATAAAACCCCCAAACGTACAATCACCCCCGCTTGTTCGTAGGATTAACCTGAGATGAACGCGTCACTCTCTAACCTATTCCTCTTACCCAGGACAATCACTGAGCGCCCGGAACTTTGACGAGAGATTCCGTTTTCTATTAGTTGGACATATCGAACCATTGACTCCGTCCTTCAAACCGACAAAAGTAACCGCGATTTGCAATATTTCTTACTTGTGACACGTGATGGAATTGTTGATGTTTGATTGTATTTTACAAATTATTTAACTTAACCATCGTTAGGTCAGTTGCCATTGATCGTCCATTGTTACTATAGAAGCCTCTTCCTCTCTACCTCTTCCTCACTCTCTCTCCCCTCCCCCTCCACACGTGCTCTACGCAGCCATTGTGTAGTGCACTCTCATTAGAATTAAGGCCTACTGTACTACTTTAGCCCAACTAACACGTAACTTATCTGGTACGTGTTCACTATAATTACATTCTCTTAAACAAATAATTGTGTATAATACTCGCTTATCTCTCACGTTATATGATCTGCTGTACTTTCATAGAATTCACTACTTAAAATTAGACTGATTATTACGAGTGCTATTATTCAATATTATTAAATAAGGTTCCTCTGCTCCTTTCACAAATCAGAGGTGGTGCCCCCAAGAACTACTATACTTTACTATAAACTAAGTATTGCTAATCTTAAACGTGCAAACCACGCTACAGCTGCATCCATGGATTGAGACGGTACTTAATCATTTGTTAATAGTCATGTGCCTCCCCAGGGAAAGTCATAACATAATGATACATTCACAAATCATTTTGTAATGATCAACCAATTATTCACGAAATCAAATACGTTTTTTCAGGGAGACAACATTTAAATAAACACTATTTTTAGTTGGAATCCTGCTTTACAGTCAAAATTACTTATTTGACGAATTGATGACTACTATGCAGGGGCGCCATATAGGGGGGGGGAAAGCTAGGACGATTCTAAGGGCCCCTGACTGACAGGGGCCCCAAAAAATAGAAAAATGTATAGAAATCATCAAAAAATATAAATATATATTTTAATTTTCATGGGGCCCAAAATTCCTGACGGTGCCCCTGCTACCATGCCTTTGCAAATCTTTTTATTTCACTCGGACAACACATTCAAGGCCACCTTTTGATTAAGTAAACTCAAAGTTTCAATCAGATCTTCTGTAGAACATGCCTGGCTGCAACAAATCCTGGAGTCTGGACCGATTCATGACGGTGAACTTCTATCTTCAAATGTTAACTTTCCACTATCCCCTAAGCTCAGCATTAACTTGAAAAGGGTGAAAGCTGACAGAGAAGAATTTACACTTTGAAGGGTAAAGACAAACTACATAGAGCTGACTGCCCTCCTCAACTCATACAAACTTAACAATGCCCCCCCCCATTATAGTTAGAGCTATACTAGCTAGCTAGTCAGCCAGGCTAGCTGACAGGCTAACCTCTCCATTTAGAGACGCTGAGGTGATTGAAATTATAAAAAACAGTAGTTACTAAAATGATTGGTAAATACTGATTATAACAGTACAATACAAGTATTTGTTTTATTCAATAATTATTCATTAGTAGGCTATGCAGTGGCATAGCTACATCTCTGACGTTGATAACAAACCAAACCGTTTAAAAATCGGTTGAAAATTGAGCAAGTTATGGTTATTTAAAAAGTACATGTAGCACCAACTCAATGTTGTGGGTGAACGAGTTCACTGTAACAAGATGGCCGCCATGTGCAGACGTTCTAGACTCCGCCTTAAAACATCTAGCCTTTATATATATCTATGGTTCTACCCAGAGCCATATACTTTTTTTTTTCTATGGCTCTGGTTCTACCCATATTAGACATTTTCTGGAACAGAGGACAAGCACAAAAGGGAACATCAGCAAATCGCTGATTTACCTGAGCTGAATGAGAACAAGGAGAAAGGATTTGATAATCTACAGTTGCCTGCCTTTATTGTAGCAAGTTTTACAAATAGTTGCACACATTGTTGACGGTTGTTTGTAGAGTTTATTTCTGTTATTTTATGCTCATGGCATGACGAACGTCATTATAGGCAAATATAATTTGTTATAATATCGTGGCATGTTACGGCATCATTTTAGATTGTCGACATGTTATTCTGGAGCAAAGACGAAGATGTATAAATCATGTCTGATAACCACAATATTGTTATGGTCGTTATATTCTTAGAACATTATGTCAGTTAACACCACAACAATGGCATTAACAATAAGATAGTAATAGTAAGCATCACTCATCATCATTATAATAGTCACATATGTAGGCTTAATTTAGCTTGCTTTACAGAGCTAGAACAACAACGGAGCCAGATATTCAAGTTTACAGTTTCTTCCTGTTAAAAGACAGACAGTCCGTCTGTCGAATCAGGAGGGTCCGTCTTCTGTTAGATAGGCCCTACCTTTTCCGTCTGAAGTTAATGTTGTTGTGTTTTCCTATTTGCGGTTGTGTTTTCCAATTTGCCGTTGCGTTTCCTATTTGCCGTTGTGTTTTCCTATTTGCCGTTTGTGTTTTCCTATTTGCCGTTGTGTTTTCCTATTTGCCGTTGCGTTTTCCTATTCGCCGTTGCGTTTTCCTATTCGCCGTTGTGTTTCCTATTTGCGGTTGTGTTTTCCTATTTGCGGTTGTGTTTTCCTATTTGCCGTTGCGTTTTCCTATTTGCCGTTGTGTTTTCCTATTTGCCGCAGTGTTTTCCTATTTGCCGTTGTGTTTTCCTATTTGCCGTTGTGTTTTCCTATTCGCCGTTGTGTTTTACTATTTGCTGTTGTGTTTTTATTTGCCGTTGTGTTTTGCTATTTGCCGTTGTGTTTTGCACCTCAGGGCCACCTTAGCTTTTTGATCTGACTTGTACCACATTCTGACAGTTTTCTGCAATGCCTTAGCTCCAGCTCACAAGCTCGCGACTAGTTGTCGCAAAGTATGACGTGTACAGTAGTGATGGGAAGTTCGGTTCATTTTACTGATTCGGTTCTTTGAATATCGTTCAGTAAAATGAACAAATCTTTTTTCGAGTCATTCGTTCATTTCAACGGGGGGGGGGGGGGGGGGGGGGGGGGGGGGGGGGGGGGGGTATACGTCCACTGCAAACACGTATCATATTCTCATGTAGGTTAGTGCATGACGTGCACCAGTAGATACTGTTTCCAAAGAAATTCCTGCATTAAAATATTGTATCATGACAGTTTGTATGATTTGGTCATTTATTATCACACTAGCATTTAATCATCACGGCAAACAATTATATTGCACTAAACTGTAAGTGTAAATGTAAAGTGAAAATAACAAAACCAGTCAGTATTATGACTTGAGCGAATATCATTCACGTCCTACTAAAACAGCTGCCACGCGAAAGGGAATGAGGAAACTGTTTCCTCTACTGAAAAATACAATGCGGGTCACGGGAAAAAAGGATCCAAAGACTCGTAGAAAGACCGAGTCGGGAAATTAATGAATCGTTTGTTTCCTCTAGCTACCAGTACAGAGCCTATGCAGGTCACGTGAAAAATGATCCAAAGAATCGTACCCGAAGACCGAGTTGGGAAATGACCGAAACATTTCTGTTTACTTGGACGAGCCTATGCAACAGTCCCGATGCGCGGCAACGAGAAAATGAACGAATCACTCTTTGAGAGGACTCGTTACTCCCGAGTTCTTGTAAGGATTCGTTCAAAATGAACGAATCGTTCACGAACGACACATCACTAGTGTACAGCTAGTTGCAAGCATTTACAAGTTTTGGAGCTAGCTAGACAATTATATTCAATTTCATCTGGAAAAATAAGACACATTATATAAGAATGACTGTTCTTATGGATTCCTATGAAAATGGTGGACTAAATGTATTGGATTTTTGTACTTTAAATAATACTTTTAAAGGCCACAAGACAGGAAGACATCTTAATTTTATTTTCGCTGGAAATGCGCCAACACAACCTCTCAAAGTTTTGCATGTCTGCGCCAAACATTTCAGCCACCACTGTTTCCTTAACTTGAGCCAATACAAAGTTGGCCTTGCTGACCGTCTGAAATTAAATTCTGGATCAGTACACCTTGGTCCAGCTACAAACCTCGGACAAGGAAGTCAACTAATACTATATCATTTGTTGCTTACTATATGGTTACCTAGCTTGCGACCCTTCTGGCTGTAACATTAGCTATGTAGCTATCAGCTGAGGTACTGTCGCTAATGTAAAGGTAGATAGCATCAAGTATGTGTGTGAATACACATTCTGTAACGCTGTGTTGTACGCTTTGTTATTATGTGGATAACGTTCTGCTATTGGTGTTATGGCGCGATATCCGCCTTTTCCCACATTGAAATGACTGAGTGTGCAGCTCTGCAAACCAGGGTTATCATATGAGAATGGGCAAATTTGAGCCATCTTACAGCAACGGGTCTACGAGCCATTGCGATACATCCACTGTAAACATTAGCGCATGGTGCTGCCTCTCTCCTCCTCATTTAGCATTTAAAGCTACAGACACAGAAACAGCGCGTTCTGAGGAAAGCTCATTGTGGGACTACTCGTAGTGGCTATAATTCTGTACCAAGGCTGAATTTCGGGAAAGAGAGTTCAGATACAGTATTAGGGGACCACTAAGGCCTATACAAAAGCATCCAAAAACAGCATTTCATGTGACCTTTAAGATAAATTGGCTGAAATAATTTTTTGGAAACCCCTCTTCATTTTGGAATATGATATCTCTCCATGTGTTGTCTTTCATATATAAACACAATTTTCCTCCTCACAACTATTTGATCTGGAATAAAAAAAACATTTTATACAAACACAACTTTCTATTTTTGGAAAATTGGGTCTGTAATAATATCTTGCTGGTAGATCAATTATTTAATGAGAAGGGTCGTCCTTTCACTTATGAAAAGTTTCTTGCTAAATACAGGATTCCAGTGACACCTGGGGATTATGCAAAAGTCTTTGGAGCAATACCCACTGGTATTTATATGCTCTGTATTTCTCAGCCAAGGGTTACACTCCAACGTCGGCCCGTTGTGTATAATCTTGTTACAGACTCCCCTATAGGCAAAACCTGCTTTTCCAATATTGGTAGAAATAATAATAGATCTATTCGAACTTTGTTTCAGAGAGATATAACTACGATGTTATTCCTTACTGGAATCGTTTTGTCAATGATATTGTTTGGAAGAACGTCTGGCTTTTACCTGATTTATTGTGTCACAAATAAAGTAAAGGAAATTTCATTTAAACGTATCCATGAATGTTGTCCGGCAAAAAGCTATATTAAGAAAAGATTTAAGAAAAACATTGATGTTGTTTGCACTTTTTGTAATGAATGTGGAGAAACGGTTGTGCATTTATTCTGGCATTGTCCAATTGCAAAATAATTTGGCAAAAACTTTGTAAGTTTATTACAGAAAATATTGAGGCTGATTTTGGTTTATTTTGGAAGGATGTATCGTTTGGGCTATTATATTCCAGGAAAAACGTCAGCCATGATGGATTTTCCTGTACAGTGATAATTTGGGAAAACATTCAAAATTCCTCTTCTCTTGAACCAAAGGTCTAATTGACTTGAAATTTGGTACATATATGTATCATTGACATATTTTTTTTTTTTTACTTAAGGCAATTGACTCAAGTACAAAATGGCTGAAAGGGGTGTATTTATGTAAATGTCCACATTAACTCAATATGTTTGTGTCACTAAATCAAATGTCATTTTGAATGATGGTTTTTCAAACCTAATAGGCTTTAAAGTGACATCACTCTGACGTACCGTACACAATTTCACCTTGGTATGTCAAAATATGATTGAATTAGAGCTGTTTCAACTTTCGCTTACCACAGGAGAAACAGCTAACTTTTTTTATACAGTAACTGAACGTGACAATATTCAACCCTAAGATTAGCTCACTGGGCTGGGTCGGCAACCTGCAAAGTATAAGGTCGCAGGATCGAATCCAGCCACAGTTGTTTAGCCCGTCTTAAATTTGAATATCTGTTTAGTTGAACAGGATTACATCGTTCTGAAGTACCATGTGCAATTTTACCTTGATATGTCAAAAGATCATTGAATTCCAGCTGTTTAAACTTGGGCCGAATCAAACAATCCGTGCTACAGGAGAAACGTCTTCCTTTTTTTGTACAGTAACTGACCACATATCCTCATTCTTGAGGGTAGCTCAATGGGTTGAAACAGTGTCCTATAAAGTGCAAGGTCACAGGTTTGAATCAAGGCACAGTCTTTTGGCCTGTCATCATTTTGATTACTTGTTTAGTTAAACAGGCAGACATCCTTCTGAAATACCATGCGCAATTTCATGTAATTTCACCTTGAAATGTCAACCGTTTCTTAACCTTTGTCCCAAAGCTGACCAAAAACTAATACTCATATCACGCAGTCGGAGCACAGCTAGATAATCAGCGTCGGCACACTTGGGTACCCAGCATGCAGTGCGACATGGAAAATAGTTTGGTTACAAAAGCCGTGCCAGGGATTTCAGTTGTTGTATTCGTTCAGTTGGATGTTTGTAATGTTATTGTTGGTTAGTTAATATAATCTTGTTGGTCACCCTGATTGTGCATGTTGTGTAGTTTAATCTCACCAGAGAGTCGGCTGCTGACCTGTCACAGGCTATTCTCGCAAGGAGTTGAATATGTGCTCTGCCCTAGCCCAGTTGCCCACATGACTAATGTTAGTTGTGCATTGACTGAGAGTCTGGAAAGAGATCAACTCAAGAAGAGTTTCAATAGTGTATGGAAAGTTAATAATCAGCCCTTAATAATCATAAAATCTCAGCGGTTGGTGTGTAGCAGAGAGGCTCGAGACACTGACATGTAACCTTATGATCATGAGTTCAAATCCCCGTTCAGCCTATTGTTGTTGGCCAAACATGAAGTAGTTTTGCTCTCTTGTTGTCCAAGTTTCGATCTTCTACAGTGTACTAGGGATGGGCGAACGATGCCTTATGAAGCTTTGGTGGTTTCTTCCGGATTGTGCCGGCCCTAAGAGCCGAACTATCGGCGCATTGAAAATGAACAGCATCATCTAGCAGCCGTTTAAACTGGCTGAAAGAGGCGTAGTGGTTGTCTCCGACGGTAGACTACCCTACGTTATTTAATATTTTAATTAAGGCTACATGTGTTCATTTTGATCTGATATTAGTGCTCACACATTAAAATGTTGTGATACATCTGTAGGCCGTTAGAATTATAACATTTTCTCACAGTTAAAGTAAAAGAATATCGTACGAGGGTCCCGCACTGGGGCGCGAACTCGGGAGCCCAGATTCGCATCATCAGTATTTTGTCGTATAACGCTTTAACCAACTACACTACCGAAAAAGCTGTTACTTGTCGATGCGGGTGGACGGTATTTATACGATATGGTCTTCATATCAATTAAACTAGGTAACACTGATTTTTTTGTGATATGTAGGTCTTGTGATATGTAGGACTGAACTGGGGGGACTTTTTTTTTTACAAATTATTATTGCTGTTGACAATGTTGACGAATCGTCAACATTTATTTTCTGGGCACTGTATAGACATACCTAGTCCTATCATGTTACATTTTATTTCAATAAAATAACACAACACAAGTGCACGGATTTATAATTATTACTAAACGGATTTGGCTAAATAATAATGACTGATGGAATAAACTCGAGCGATGCCTGGTGCTGCTTCTCTGACGACTGTGAGATTTGTCTTACCAAGAAGCGGTGGCTTCGTTCCTTCTATGGCTCTGCTTCAGAAGAGCGGAAAAACTTCGAACCAGTTTGTGACATTTGGAGCATTGAACGTCATCTATCACGTGGTTTCGTAATTTGATACAAGCTCCAAAACACTTATTCGAAACTGTGCGTATTGGTTTTGAGACACAAGCATCGATGCGTCAGTGCCATCCGTCCCATCCCTACAGTGCACATGTTTATAATATTTTGCCATTTTGCGGAGGAACCCGCATCGCTGCTTGCAGCTATATTTCTTATTATTCTTGTAATTTATCTCATGAACACATTGGTAAAAAGTTTATAAATTTGGCATATTGATACATGCCACAACTACGGCCCAAACACAGACTGGCCCACATCAGACCATAGGGGGCGCCACAGGCAACGCCCAAATGTCGACTTTTCAGAATGATTGCATTTCCACCCCATTGCTCCAATTCTTTTGAAAATTGGTGTGCATGCCTCATATTTCATGAGGAACAAAAAAGCTTCAAGGACCCATAAAGTCCACCACGATGGATTGTCCTGTACAGTGATAAATTGGGAAAACCTTCAAAATAGATCTCCTCCTACAAAAAAGGTCAAATTGACTTGAGATTTTGTACAGATATGTATCATTGACACATTTAAAATTTTTACCTAAGACAGTTGAATCAAATACAACATTTGTGTAAATGTCCACATTGCCTCAATAAGTTTGTGTCACTAAATCAAATGTCATTTTGAATGATGGTTTTTCAAACCTAATAGGCTTTAAGATGACACCACCCTGAAGTACCCTGCAAAGTTTCACCTTGATATGTGAAAATATTAGGGCTGTCCCCGACTAAGATTTTCTTTGGTCGACCAACAATCGACTAAAAGGTCTGAAAATCGACTAATCAAACTTTAAAATGCTTAAAAAATAAATAAAAAAACTAACATTTTCGCAATCTCACTCAACGACTGCTGGACATTGCAGATTCAGCCACTAATAGCCTACTAATAAGACTCGTATCACCAGTCCTGTTGTAACCGAATGCCGATGGTATTTAGTATCTCTTACAATGTACTACAAATTAAAAATATTGTTTGTTTAACATGCAAATCATCAAAGCGCGCTTATCACTGCCTGAAAACTTGCAGCATGCGAACTTAAGTAGAAGCTGAGTGGGGAACGTTGCAACATAGACAATTTTTGTTGTCTTGGCTGGAGAAGATGTCATTCGATTTGGATCCGTCCGTCCGTCATCTGCCGCTTGTCCGGGGATCGGGTCGCGGGGGCAGCAACCTAAGCAGGGAGGCCCAGACTTCCCTCTCCCCGGCCACTTCCACCAGCTCTTCCTGGGGGACCCCGAGGCGTTCCCAGGCCAGCCGAGAGACATAGTCCCTCCAGCGTGTCCCGGGTCTTCCCCGGGGCCTCTTCCCAGTGGGATGTGCCCGGAACACCTCACCAGGGAGGCGTCCAGGAGGCATCCTAATCAGATGCCCAAGCCACCTCAGCTGGCTCCTCTTGCCGCGGAGGAGCAGCGGTTCTACTCTGAGCCCCTCCCGGATGACCGAGCTTCTCACCCTATCTCTAAGGGAGAGCCCGGACACCCTGCGGAGAAAGCTCATTTCGGCCGCTTGTATTCGCGATCTCGTTCTTTCGGTCACTACCCATAGTTCGTGACCATAGGTGAGGGTAGGAACGTAGATCGACTGGTAAATAGAGAGCTTCGCCTTTCGACTCAGCTCCTTCTTCACCACGACGGACCGATGCAGAGCCCGCATCACTGCGGACGCCGCACCGATCCGCCTGTCAACCTCGCGCTCCATTCTTCCCTCACTCGTGAACACAACCCCGAGATACTTGAACTCCTCCGCTTGGTTCAGGATCTCCTTCCCGACCCGGAGATGGCACTCCACCCTTTTCCGGTCGATTACCATGGCCTCAGATTTGGAGGTGCTGATTCGCATCCCAGCCGCTTCACATTCGGTTGCGAACCGCTCCAGTGAGAGCTGAAGGTCACGGCCCGATGAAGCCAACAGGACCACATCATCCGCAAAAAGCAGCGACCCGATCCTGAGGTCACCAAACCGGATCCCCTCAACACCCTGGCTGCGCCTAGAAATTCTGTCCATATAGGTAATGAACAGAATCGGTGACATAGGGCAGCCCTGGCGGAGTCCAACCCTCACCGAAAACAAGTTTGACTTACTACCGGCAATGCGGACCAAACTCTGGCACCGGTCGTACAGGGACCGGACAGCCCCGATCAGGGAATCCGGTACCCCGTACTCTCGCAGCACCCCCCACATGAGCCCCTGAGGGACACGGTCACACGCCTTTTCCAAATCCACAAAACATGTGTAGACTGGTTGGGCGAACTCCCATGTACCCTCCAGGACTCCGCGGAGGGTATAAAGCTGGTCCACTGTTCCACGGCCAGGACGAAAGCCACATTGCTCCTCCTGAATCCGAGGTTCGACAATCCGACGGACCCTCCTCTCCAGGACCCCTGAATAAACGTTCCCAGGGAGGCTGAGGAGTGTGATCCCCCTAAAGTTGGAGCACACCCTCCCGTCCCCCTTTTTAAAGAGGGGAACCACCACCCCGGTCTGCCAGTCCAGAGGCACTGTCCCCGATGTCCACGCGATGTTGCAGAGTCGTGTCAACCAAGACAGCCCTACAACATCCAGAGCCTTAAGGAACTCCGGGCGGACCTCATCCACCCCAGGGGCCCTGCCACCGCGGAGCTTTTCAACCACCTCGGCGACTTCAGCCCCAGAGATAGAAGGGCCCCCCCTCCACGTCGGAAAGCGTGTTGGTGGAATTAAGGAGGTCTTCGAAGTATTCCTTCCACCGAGCCATGACGTCCCCCGTCGAGGTCAGCAGCGCACCATCCCCACCGTATACAGTGTTGACAGAGCACTGCTTCCCCCTCCTGAGCCGCCGGATGGTGGTCCAGAACCTTTTTGAAGCCGTTCGGAAGTCATTCTCCATGGCCTCGCCGAACTCCTCCCATGCCCGGGTTTTTGCCTCTGCGACCGCCAAAGCCGCGTTCCGCTTGGCCTGCCGGTACACATCAGCTGCCTCTGGAGTCCTACCAGCCAATAAAGTCCGATAGGCCTCCTTCTTCAGCTTGACGGCATCCCTCACCTCCGGAGTCCACCACCGGGTCCGAGGGTTACCGCCGCGACATGCACCGACCGCCTTGCGGCCGCAGCTCCGGTCAGCCGCTTCAACAATGGAGGCCCGGAACATGGCCCATTCGGACTCAATGTCCCCGGCTCCCCCCGAGACATGATCGAAGCTCTCCCGGAGGTGGGAGTTGAAGCTCCTTCTGACAGAGGGTTCCGCCAGCCGTTCCCAGCAGACCCTCACATTACGTTTGGGCCTACCAGGCCTGACCGGCGTCCTCCCCCACCATCGAAGCCAACTCACCACCAGGTGGTGATCAGTTGACAGCTCCGCCCCTCTCCTCACCCGAGTGTCCAAGACATGCGGTCTCAAGTCCGACGACACGACTACAAAGTCGATCATCGAACTGAGACCTCGGGTGTCCTGGTGCCAGGTGCACATATGGACACCCTTATGCTTGAACATGGTGTTTGTTATGGACAAGCCGTGTCTAGCACAGAAGTCCAACAACAAAACACCACTCGGGTTCAAATCGGGGGGGCCGTTCCTCCCAATCACGCCCCTCCGGGTCTCACTGTCATTGCCCACATGAGCATTGAAGTCCCCCAGGAGGACGAGGGAATCCCCAGGAGGAGTGTTTTCCAGCACCCCCCCCAGACTCCAAAAAGGGTGGGTACTCTAAGCTGCCGTTTGGTGCATAAGCACAAACGACAGTGAGGACCCGTCCCCCCACCCGAAGGCGGAGGGAGGCTACCCTCTCGTCCACCGGGGTGAACCCCAATGTACAGGCGCCGAACCGAGGGGAAACCAGTATTCCCACCCCAGCTCGATGCCTCTCACCAAGGGCAACTCCAGAGTGGAAGAGAGTCCAGCCCCTCTCACGGAGACTAGTTCCGGAGCCTATGCTGTGCGTCGAGGCGAGGCCGACTATATCTAGCCGGAAACTTTTTACCTCGCGCACCAGCTCAGGCTCCATTCCCGCCAGCAAGGTGACGTTCCACGTCCCTAAAGCTAGCTTCTGCAGCCGAGGATCAGACCGCCAAGGCCCCCGCCTTCGGCCGCTGCCCGTCTCACACTGCACCCGACCCCCATGACCCCTCCTGCGGATGGTGAGCCCACTGAAAGAGGGTCCCACGTTGTCTCTTCGGGCTGTGCCCGACCGGGCCCCATGGGAGGCCCGGCCACCAGGCGCTCGCCATCGAGCCCCACCCCCTCCAGGGGGGGCCCTCGATTTTTTGTGATTCTTATAATGGACATATTAATTTTTCAACCCAAAACGTTAGCATGAGGTAAGTAGAAACTTACGTTTTTCAGGTGGTAGGCTACATCATATTCAACGTTGAACTATGAAAAATAAACCGTTGTTAGCAGAGTTTGCATTCAACGTTTTTCGAGTCACCTGGTACTTTGTAAATGTAAATGTACTTTAATGAAATGCTGCCATACCACAGATTTCTTTGCCATTTTGACTAATAACACCGACAAAGTAGGCTATGGCAGTTTGTAGTTCTGCAGCCAATTGTGCTCGTGCCGTGTGCAAAATACCAAAACAAAACAAAGCGCAGATTAACGAAAGGGAAAACAGTGACACCTTTTCTATACATTTTTTGAGTTGGTTTATTTGTCTTAAATAATATGATCTACAATTTCTGTTGAACATTTTGTTAATTCAGCAATGATGACACAAGCGGGAATCAGATCTCACACTGCCATATGGCAGCTTGACTAAAAAAATCTTAGTCGACCAAGAGCATATAAACCAGAAAATCGACTCGTCGATTAAGTGGGGACAGCCCTAGAAAATATGACTGAATTACAGCTGTTTGAGCTTACACCAAATCTGACAATGCTCGCCATTGTAGAAACATCTTATTTTATTATCCAGTTGATGACTGAACATGGCAGAGTCTAGATCTGGCAATGGCTCAATTGGATGTGATATTGTGCTGGTAATCGTAGAGTTGTAGGTTCAAAACCAGTCAAAGGCTAAACATTTCTTTTTTGACAGAATGGTTTCTAGTCTTCCGGTCAATCCTCCGGTTGTAAAACATAGCAATGAGTGTTTATTTGAGCCCATAACAACACTCCGATCATCTATTTAGCGAGACTGTGTAAACCACTGCAAAACAAGCCAGGTTTACAACAGTAGCTAGCTACTTGGAGTCTACGCATTGTAGTGTCAGATTCACAACCGAATTAGCTCGAATCAAGTATATTGATTGTTCAATCTGTTGCGCAAATTCATTTCAGGAACCAAAGTTGGGCTGCCACTAACGACTATTTTTCTATCGATTAATCTGTAGACTATTTTTCGATTAGTCGATTAATCGAAACGATTAATTTTCCTCCCAAATTTTATGTATTTTTCTTTGATTTTTTACCATTTCAGTAAATTTTATTTTGAAAACAACAAACTGTATGTCATTGACAAACAAACAAAGGCTTACAAATTAAAGTGCAAAACTGTAGATTTAAACTATCAACTCCAACGTTAATTAAAATATTTAGATAAGGTACATAACATATCCCAACATACACGAACACACACCCCTTTTAAACCAAAAAACCAAGGTGCTGGTTCTGGACTGGTGCTTATGCCAGTTTGGTAATGATTCGATAGCCAGGTAGTGTAAATTTACCACACACTATAGCCGGAGTAGGGCTAACGTCTTTAAATCACTTTATAAGCCTCCATTGTCCTAGCAACGCGTCATGGTTACGGTTAACAAGTTAGCTAAATAGCAAGAGAAAGGAAACTTACGGAGCCGGCGATTGTCATGGTAACGCTCATAAACAGTCATTGCGGTAATCTAATTCTGATGCGAAATAAAACATGTGGGAACACAGCCTGTTACACCTGAATCTGGACAATTTGATCATACCTTTGCCTTCTACTATCGAGGGATGGGAGGCCGACCTGAAAAAAGGCCTCAAATAACGTAAACAAGCAAATTTAGCTACTTTATTAACTCTGTTGCTACGGACGACGGGTGAAGCGATGAATAACCTGAAAAGCTCAAAGTTTAATCAGTAGCTAGCTACCTCCACAGCAATAAAGTTGGTCGCGTTTTAATAACGGAGGTGGGACACAACCTTGTCTACCTTAAAGCAGACAGAGCCTAGTCAAAGCCACAAAGTCCCACATCACCGGTCCTGGGTTTTAGTTTCATCGTCAGGTGAAATAGAAACGACTGGGTGCTCATGTGTTGCTGGACCAGGACACTACTAACCCACAAAAAATCCTATATGAACACTTGCATCCCACCTTTACTGGCAGTACTGCAACTAAATCTGTCGAGTTTGGTGGCCCTGAAGTGCAAATGACACCCCCTAATATGAGTACATCCCCCAAATGAAAATACTCCCCCCCAATACGAGTCAACTCCCCCCAAATCGGATGACTTGTTCACCTCCCCCCAATACAAAAACGCGCTCCCCCAAATGGAAAATGACATTACATTAACTCAAAAACACATTACATTAACTCTGAACAGAAAGGGTAGGTACTACACTTTAGCGCTGATTGGATGCAGTAGGTTAACTAACAAGAAATAATAAATTAATCGATAAAAGTACAAAATGCAATAGCCTGACAGAGTTACGTGCACCAGGACATTTATTTGGGTATCGAAGCATGTAGCATAGGCTACGTATGCAAAAGCATAAATTGCGTGTTAAACGTAAACATCGATAGCCAAACAACTAGTCCACGTAACTCTGTCATTATCATGAACTTAATCGTTTTGATTGGAAGGAAAGAGGAAACATTAATGTTTACAATTCAGAGTCATTACACTACTCTTTATTTTAATCAGGGTCATTCCTATGAAATAATCTTAGATCTGCTGTTAACGTTTCACAATATAAGTAGCCTATGCGCACGCTAAAAACGCAGTTGAAGGAAGCAGGACTTTTCAGAAGAAAAAACTAATAGTCCACTACAGAAGAATGAAATGCCACAATGACAGAGTAACGTGGACCAGGATAGTTTACATTTAGTCATTTAACAGACGCTCTTATCCAGAGCGACTTACAGTAAGTACAGGGACATTCCCCCGAGGCAAGTAGGGTGAAGTGCCTTGCCCAAGGACACAACGTCATTTGCCACGGCGGAGAATCGATCCGGCGACCTTCTGATTACTAGCCCGATACCCTCACCACTCAGCCATCTGACTCCTACATAGTTGTTTGGCTATCGATTTTTACATTTAACACGAAATACTTTTGCCTCAGTAGCCTACTATTTGTACATTCTTCGATAGCCAAACAAATGTTCTGGCGCACGTAACTCTGCCAGGCTATTGCATTTTGTACTTCTGTAACTGCATCCAATCAGCGCTAAAGTGTAGTACCTACCCTTTCCGTTCAGAATTAATGTAATGTGTTTTTGAGTTTTTGTATTGGGTGGGAGTTGACTCGTATTGGGGGGGAGTGTTTTCATTTGGGGGATGTACTCATATTAGGGGGTGTGGTTTGCACTTCAGGGCCACCGTAGTGGAGGTCTTTCGTAGCCCAAACACAAAGTAGGATGCGGATTTCCTCCGTCAGCTTTTTGTCCACAAAATGAAATGAGTACACATACGATAGTGTTTTGGGTGGTCTCTTTAAGGCTAGGTTTTTCAGCTACATTCTTTTGTAGTACTCATCTGTTGGCAGGCGATGGAAACTGTACCGTTTGTCACAAGAACAATTCCTTTTTGTTGTGGGTGTGTGTTCAACACACTGTCGTTGAAGCCACAGATTTAGCTAAATCTGGTTGTTAGCTGTAGTTAAGCCGCAAACAGCACAACAGGTAGCCTACCAGAGCTTCGCAATGACATTTTATAACAATAATAATAACAATCAAATGACAACATATGTTAAGAAACAAACCAGTTTTAGTTAAATTATAGTTGAAATTACTTTAGAAAGAATCACTGTTGATGGCTGGCTGGGACTAACGTATAGCAAACCGCAACTTCCGCTACTCACCGGAAGCTGCACCCATAATCATTTCTACAGTAGACCCCCTGAGAATAAGGTGGATAATGAATTGAAGCGTTTTTTGTATTTTTTATAATAAAAAATTATAAAGATTTGTCGATAATATTGATGTTGACGCATTTTCAGCGACGTCGACAAATTGCGGCAGCCCTAAACCAAAGCCAGGACAAATCGCCACTGATGCTAGGCATGTTTTGAAATTCCCTTACATGACAAGTTTTGGCACCACAAGCAACCTTTTTAAAGCACTACGAGTAAACTATTCTTTACAGCAGCACCCAGTCTTCCCGTTGTCCCGTTTTTACGTCCCATATATAAATAGGACAAAACTACAGCAGTTTGAACTTTAACCATATCTGACAATGAGTGCCATTGGAGAAATGTCTTATTTTCTGATACAAAAACTGATTGATCAAAGGTTTAAGTCTGTGAATGGCTTAGATGGATGAGACGCAGTGCTGACAAGTGAAGTGTGGTGGGTTCGATACCAGTCAGAGGTACAAACTTATTTTTTTATTCTGACAGAAATTACAGTTGCAAGTCTCCTGGTAAATCCCAGTGTAACTATCTATTATGTCAATTTTACAACATATTGCCATTTTCAAGGAGGAATCCCCCATTGCTGCTTGCAGCTATATTTAATCTTATTATGGCCAAGTATCATATTCATAGAAGCAAATTCATGGGAAGACAAATTGCCTTGAATGGATAGCTCAGACAGTATATTTTTTCAATAAAAAAAAAAAATTAACAAAAGGCAATTAAAACAGTAACAATATGTAGTAATTAAAATATATTTATGTCAAGTTTTATATCCCCAAGCATTAATTTTATTTATTTTAATTTGTATTGATACTTTTTTACTCTGAATGTAAATTATGTTTTTTTACTTTATGTATCTTGTAAACCCAAATGCATTTGACACTGTTGAAATTGCTAATAAAATATTAAATAGAAAATTAACAAAAAAAGAGTTTCTGAGCTAGGAACAAGCTTCTGCGTAAGACCAGACGAGTCGGTCTGGAAAGATGGCGCGGTCCATTTCGCGCTTTCGGTTGCCTCACTGCGCCACTGAGCACTTTTCATAGAAATGAATGGGGACGCCATCTTGGAAGAAAAATAGCTGTGTCTATTAATATATAAGTCTATGCTCTAAATAGATAGGTTAGCCTGTCAGCTAGCCCGGCTGACTAGCTGGGAGGGGTGGGGGGGATTGTTAAGTTTTTATGAGTTGAGGAGGGCAGTCAGCTCTACGTAATTTGCCTTTACCCTCAAAGGCTAAATTCTTCTCTGTTAGCATTCACCCTTTTCAAGTTGATGCTGAGCTTAGGGGATAGTGGAAAGTTAACATTCGAGGATAGAAGTTCACCGTCATGAGTAGGTCCAGACTCCAGGATGTGTTGCAACCAGGCATGTTCTACTGAAGATCTGATCGAAACTTCAAGTTGAATTTATCGTCTTAGAAAAGTGGCCTTGCATGTGTTGTTTTGCAAACGGCATGGTTGTCATCATTTTGTCAACAAGTAATTTTGACTGTAATGCAGGATTCCAACTCATAAGTTAATTTAAATGTCGTCTCTCTGAAAAAACAGTAAGTATTTGTTTTAGTGAATAATTAATTAATGATTTGTGAATGTATCATTATGTTAGGACTTTACCTGGGGAGGCACATTACTACCGTATTTCTTCGATTAAACGCCGCCCCCGAATAAACGCAGCACCAAAAATAAACACCAAAAAAGATCAATGTGTGATAAACGCTGCAGCATTTGTTCGAAGAAATATGGTATTAACAAATGATTAAGTACCGTATCAATCCATGGATGTCACCATTGTGGTAATTAACACACAAATTACCGGAATTACCTTAGGGGGGTCAGAAGCTGAGCGGTAAGGGAGTCGGGCTATTAATCAGAAGGTTGTTGGTTTGATTCCCGGACGTGCCAAATGCCGTTGTCTCCTTGGGCAAGACACTTCACCCTACTTGCCCTTAGGGGGAATGTCCCTGTACTTACTGTAAGTCGCTCTGGATAAAAGCATCTGCTAAATGACTAAATGTACCCTGTTAATTTAGGATTTTAGTTCACACAGTTAACTAATTGTATTAGTTCGCACGATTAACTTAAGTAGTTAACTCACCTATCAGTTCATGTGTTAATATCGATAGGAATTAATCCATGATGCCGGATTTAATAAATAGTAAATCATATGCGACTCCCTACTAACAAATAATGCGTTAAAGATCAATGCATAATTAAGTAGGCCTACCTTCTGAGTTATGTATTAGGCTAACTTATGATGATTCATGCATTAGTTAAAGCATTCATGAACGTTCATTAATGCACCCTTATTGTAAAGTGCTACCACAAGCCGTTATACTTAAGTGTGTTTGAGTAACTAAAGTGACAAAACGATATTACGGCCCTATTTTGCCAACACGGGTTGCAAAATAGACCAATGGCCACCAGGTCCACGGACCTGTCTGGAGCCTCACCTGAACAAAGACAGTTGTGTTCATCTGAATATTATCCAGTCTCTCAGACAGCTGATGCAGCCAGTGTAGATGGTTTTCAATAGATTGATTTAGCTCATCAGTACTCTGCAATGGCAAAACCAATATCTTTGGACAAACGCATGCTAAATGACTTCATGTAGCCTACTAAATCAGGGGTTCGAACAAACAAGTCACAATGTCATTGATTGACATACAAAAATGTTTTGCAAATGATGGCCTACATTTTTGAAGCGTAAGGTAAATCTTATGTCAGGCATTTTGCTCAAAGTTAACTATTGAGACCTAACTATATTAGTCAACTCTTTTTTGTCTTGACCTGCAGTTACATTATCAATATTTAGTCGTGAGCAGTTTAACGCTAGCTGTGTAAAAATGGTAGGCTATATTTTCATGGTTTGGCTATGTGAATTTACCCCAGATAAGTTGTCTTTCAGTTCAGTGGTCGAGAAACGAACATGTTCCAGTTTGTCAATTTGCTCCTTCAAGCGGTCGTCCAATTCCTGCATCATCGTCAGGCCTTCAACTGGCCTCATTGTTCCTTTGCCTGGCATCTTAACACAAAATAAGTTCAGCCGAAGTACTCTGACCATTTCTTGAAACAATTCGCATGTTGTTGTAGCGCGGTCTTATCAAGTAGGCCCTAGACCTAGACCAATTTGGAAACAGTGTTTCCACATGTATTCATGTTTGATCAATTCAGACTAGTGTTTTCAGATTGGTATAATTCATAATATTTCTAAAAAACGATTAACTGTTACGCCTACCAATAGGTAAAAGGCACGAAAACTTTTAATGGCAGGGCAATGGTTTCGGGAAGTGAAAGCAAAATGGAGCCTCCAATCCCGACACATTAAGGGGAAAAGTATTTCTAAAACGATGCAATTTTACCTTAAACCTTATTTTTCGTCAAAATCTCAGTTCGTTTCCGAAAACAAAACGTATCCTGCACTCCTTGTATGTTATCCAAACTCCAGACAATTCGAGGGGAATTCGACACTTGTGACGTCTACGTTCCCCTTTTTTCTGGTGAACTGATTCAGAAAATCTAGCAGGAATAATACAAGTTGAACCCTAACAGGTATTTCAAGCATATTGTCAAAAGTAAACTTTTACTACAATTTCACTGCTATAATCCTAAATTAATAAATACATTGATCATGGACAAACGGTTTGATAAAGCACAACTGCTTTATTTTCACTTTTGCTCTTTTTTAGCATGGAAAGAGCGAACAATGATCAGACATGGATAATAGAAGGAAAAATATTTGGTAGGATGAATACTGTAATCAGTTCCAGAGAGCACTGATCCTTTGACAAAAAAACTTAAAAGTCGAGAAAAAAATGCACCTGGATGAAATCTTGCTGTGTAGTTACAGGTATGAGTGTAGATAACAGGAAAACCCCTCAAAACAGTTTATGGTGTATGTAAGCAGTTTCTGTACACTGAACTACTGGATGAGTGCAAAGACGTCAATCCACAATAAGAAACTGTAGCAGAAACTGTAAAAAAAAAAAAAAAAAACTTCTGAACAGTGAAAACAGTTCACCCTATAAAAACAAGGGCCTTTTAACATTAAATCCTTTTATTTGTGATACAATATCTAAATCAAGCAGTAGCCTATATATCAGGTGTCACCCATGGATCAAGTCTGAATATAACTGTACAAGTATGCAATGCATGTACACAGTATACCAGTGAAACACAACCCATATAGATGAAGCTGAACATGTTTTAGTGTCATGAAGCATTACCATAAGAATCTGTAACATTTCAGTTATGATCGCACTGAGTAGTGAATTTCAAACCAAGTGTCCATTTGACCATTAAAAGAAGAAATCTTTCCAACAACAGAAATCTAATATACTTTCTTCAGTCTGTTGCAACTGCAGTGCTCACAAAATAAGCTTAAGCGAAGTACATCAATTCATCAATCTATTCTAAGTCATGTTTGAAGTCAAATCATACATAAAAATATATATTTGGACCCTAATTTAGATTATAGATTTTTCTCTCTCCTTGCAACACCAGAGACCTGACATGGGAAAGAATATAGAAAGATGTTCACTCATTCCTTCACAACACCCCTCAAAATTGTATTAAATGGAAGAAATACAAATTGTTTTTATGGGGAGAAAAAAAAACATTAAACACTGAAGAGGAATAGAAAAATCACGTTAGGCAAGTCATACATTTCCAACTCATCACAACCAACAATTAAGCAATAAAGATCAAAGCAAAATTTCTATTGGCTAGTTTGATTTGATTTTACACTAATAATTAAATGAAGTTCACCCTCAGCTTCCTGAAAACAGAACAGCCAAATTATGACAACCACACATTATGCATAAGCTGCATTATGTCTAAAAACTTCTGGTAGTCTTTTCTAGAAATGTCTCTGCAGGTCCCGTGGAAAGGCTCTGCGGTTTACACATGTTCAGCATGTCACATGCACACAGCATCAATGCCAGAAAAGCTTGAGGCAACATGATTTTGCTTAAAATGTCCCAACTTTTGCTTTTGTTTACAAAGTACATAAACAGAATAACAAAACTGAAAAGCAAAAATAATAAAGACCATAATTTTATACTAATAATCTAAGCAGTTTAGTCAGTCTTTGAGCTGTACCCTATAAGGACTGCCAAAAGATTCCCTCATCAGATCAAGCTTCCCATGTTAAGCCACAATAATGTCCTCAAAGTTGAGTTTGAAGGATTTTTATTGAATAAAAGTAGTCCTTTAATAATGGAGCAAGCAGGCAATGATATTTAAAAAAAAGTTAAAACTGTCCACTTTTATCAGCATATAAATCGCATATCATGTGAAATGTGAAAAGGAGAGTGGGGAAAGATGAACAGGTGCCACTTAAAAGAAAACACTATACATATTTTGCTTTCTTGTCTCAAGTGTCAGCCTCCTTTTATGGGCGCAAGTCCCAAAAATAGGTCTTGGTACAGTTTGGCAAAAATGGTGTGGAGAATGGACTGTGCAGGGGCTGGCGGTTTCTTTTTTTTCTTCGGACTGATCCAAGAACGACAAAACAAACACATTTATTTTCCTCTATCATTATTCTTCTTGCAAAAAAAGGACAGATAAATGTTAATAAATAAAAAGGACATTGAAGTCTGCTTAGAAGTGTCCCAAACGATGGTGTCTATGCATTTATATATATAACAACACTTGTTGTTATTCCTTCACACCACATACAGATATATCTGTATGTGGTGTGAAGGAATAACAACAAGTGTCCGTTTTGACAGTTCAGGGAGGGTTCATTATGCCTGCCAACCAGTCGGGTCCTCTGTTCAATGCCGGTTCTGGGTGGTGGAGGGGCAATGGAGGGCTCAGAACTGCTTCTGCTGGCAAGCTGGGTGGGAAAGTGGAGGTTTAAGGTCCGTTGCTATGCCTTGCCCTCCTCTATTCTGATGGCATGGGGTTTGATGGCTCCGGTGCGTGATTGTTTGTCCTGCCTGACCGAGATGAGGGGCTCCTGGAGTTTGCTGGTCAGGCCCCCAAAAGGAGCCTGGGCCTCACCCACTACCTGGCACACGCCATGCAGGCCTTTACTCTGCAACATACACACACATCGAAGAGGCAGCGTGTCAAGTCAATTTCTATGCATCACTAACAATCATCTATTTAAACAATCTTTTGGTGGCCAATTGATTAGTTTATTATTGTTGTTGTGGTCGTGGTTAGCAGTGTATGCCATTGAAGGGTCTTTCTTTTCAGCTCTGAAATGTACAAGGTAACACCAGTCTAGTGGGTTGGTGGAATTACTGAATTGCAACCAAAAATGCATAGACAATTTTGCACAAAATCTCCTAGAATACTTTGGTAGGGTGAAAAATGCCTTTGGCGGGTCACGTAAGCCTTTTCAATGCAAAAAATAAATAAAAATAACCTGGATAAGCAAAATCTTTAACTTGTCTATGAAGTCACTCGACAAAATTATTCTACACAGTATTCTACACATTTTTGCAAAGTTGGCTAGCATAAAATTTAAAACATAACACTATCACAATTCATTTACTGTATGTATCAGAATACTACAGATTTTCTTACGGCATGAATGTTTAAAAAAGAGAAAGAAAGTCAAGACACTTGTCACAACAGATAGGCCTACTTGTTATAGAGACACTTGTTGCAATGTGGCCATCGATGGACCAGACCAAGAGGCCTTTGACCGTTTCTTGAATAGTTTCATCACTTTTACCTAATAATACACAATCACCAACTACAGCCAGTTATTATTCTTAAGAACACCATTTGCACACAGCAGGCTTTCATTAGGAAAACAAAAAACAAGAAAATTCATAAATTTATAAATTACCTATCGGTTTTACAGTGGGTGGCTCACCTTCATGCCATCCTCCGGCCCTTTGACAGGGGGTTCAGGGGCAGAGGGTGGGGTGGAGTGGAGAGGTTCACGGCCAGGGTTGGGATAAGGGGGAGAGCGTATGATGACTGCCTTGTTGACCTGCATGACAGGTCGCTGGATGGGGGTGGGGAAAGGGCCAGTGGTGGGAGGGCGCATGTGCATCACCATGCTACCCTGTGGAGGGGGCACCTGCAGAGAGGGGGCAACGAGACAGAGAGAATGTTAGCATAGTAATGCTATTTGTTGCATTGTACATTTTTTTCTTGCCTCAGTCTCAAAGACTGGAGATGTGTGCAAGCTCATCTAGAACACAGTTCACAAATGCTACACATTTTTTGTTTTATTTCAAAATTGAAATGATGTCAAAATGACCAATACATTTATCTATTATCAAGATTGATCCTCTGACAACTGGTGCAACATTATGGTTGTGTGTGTGGAGGTTTCTATGACCTTCCTGTGGAGGGGGCACAGCGAGGGCTCAAACCAGCCCGGGTGTGTGTTGTAGCAGGTGCTACAGGAAAGGAGAGAGCCACTGGAGGCCCCACCTTGCTGCACGGTCTGCATGGGAGAGATCCTCTGTGTCCAATGAAATGGGAGGGGAGAGGGCTATATGTAAGTGTGTATAAGGGCAGGGATGGACTATGAGAGGATGGGCTGTGTCTTGTTTGGGGAGAGTGTGGGTCAACGTGCGTGGCAGTCATTTTTGTAATCCTAATTTATTGTGGCGTGTGAGCAGTACATGTAGTGTTTGTGTGTTAAGTCATACCTGTTGAGTGTAATGTCCAGACAGTGGGCCCATAGACCCCCCAGGACCAGAAGGCTTCCCACTGGGGCTGGCAGACCCAGGCCTGAGGACAGCAAAACATCATAATGTGTTCTTTAGCCATCAGAACAAACCTTTCCAGTTAGTATGCATTGGGCTTGCTATATAGAAGGGAGTTCACCTGTAGGAGCCTGGCATGCCTGGAGAGTGATTGGACTTGTCAGAGAACTGGAATCCTTTCATCTCCATCTGAGAAGCCTGGGAAAAAAAGTAACTGGTTAACGGGAATGGGGGGAAAAGCAGCTTTTAGTGCTCATTGTGGAAAAACATCCAACAATGAATATTAACAACAACTTTTGTTAATATTCATATTTTGAAAACATGTATTTAGTTATTATTGTTCCCCATTAAATATCAATTCAAATTTTGATAAATACCACAAAGTGTGTGACATCATAGAGATAGTTCACCTAAGTGACAAAATTGCACACATTTTTTCTATCCATTTGACTTACCTTGAAAGCAGTATATGGACCAGTAGACATTGAGAAATTCTGCAAAACATTCAAGTCATTTTGTAATTTAGGTGAACTATCCCTACTTGTCAATTGGGAAAACAATCCCTTAAATTCATTCCCGCTTTCAATCTTCCCATGTTAAATTTAACAGCGCTTGTCAACCCATATGAAATCAAACAGCTAGACTGATTTATCCAGGTGCATAGACGGTGCTCACCTCTCGGTTGCCTGTCAGGACAGGAGGCTGGGAGACGGGGGGCATCATGCGGCGCGGAGCTCCCACAGTCAGGTTCTGGCCTTGCTGGAGCTGGATAGACTGGGGCAAAATGAGGTGCTGCTGGGCCGAGCCGTAGCGCAGCTGGGAGCCTGGTAAGGGCATGGTCACCTAGGAGGTAGGATACATTGTCATATTCAATAGGGCTGTAGGTATATCCACAAACTCCTAAAATGTTCAGGTAAATGGTTTATCCACCACCTAATCCTTGTATGGAAGAGTGGGCTCCACTGACCTGAATGAGCTGGGAATCCATGAGCTGGGAGGAGCCCATGCCTGCGCCCTGGTTCATCTGTCCGTCGTACACCAGAGGCTGGCTTCCATTCATAGGTTGATAGTGGGAACCTGACTGCGGCTTGACCATGTCAGAGGGCTGCATGGCTGGGAAGGCTGAGTAAGGGCCCTTCAGTGGAGCTCCGCCAGACAGCACCATGGGGCTGGGCTGGGATAGGTTGGGGTGCATGTACACCTGGGACCTGGAGAAAACAAAGATAAATAACGAGTTGGACAGTTGAGTTCTGTGGAGGGGAAAAGGACATTTTAACTGGTTTCTTGGGTTTGTATTACTTAAGTAAGTGGACAGCACGTGATGCACTTGGTGATTACGATGTCAGCGAAACACACAGATTACTTGAACTATAAACAGTGCCCGTGATATCGTGTGGCCACGCACACACACATTGAATTATAGATGGGGCACAATGGCCACGATAGTGTTGGTGACAGATTTCTGGAATTATGGACAGTGCAGTGCCTGTGATGCAGCCAGTTCTTCTAAGTGGCTTTGGTAGGCTAACCATATTTCTCAGATCACAATTGAAATTCTCTGAAGTACTTGTTCAACCTCCCCATCATCTATTCTAGTCACTTATGCACATCATAAAAGGAATTTCTCATTACTTTATCTCATTATGCCAATGCACTGGTATATTCATGCAAATTAATGTATAGCTTATGTTATGTTGACCAAAATGTGTTATATTGGCTCTCTGTTAAATTGTCTTGCCACCACAAACATCTAGACATTTAGTTCATAACAGAAGTCATTACATGTACAATTCACTTTCACTATCTGGGGTTGCCACCGTTACAGGTTGAGACAGTTAACATACAGCGCTTGCATGTACAGTTCTGCCTAAAGGGTGTTTGCTATGTTTCCATTAACGTTTGTATTTTTTCCTTTGTGCTATGCAATGCTGTAAAAATAGTGATATATTCTGTATTGCATTCACATAAATAAGACACGACAAGGTCCGAAGAGACAAAATTTGTAAAAATGTGTAACTTGAACATTGTGTCTGTCGTAAGCCGATTAGTGAATCGCTATATTCATGCCCTAAGAAACCGTCCAAGAAGGCTCCAGTAGTAGCAGGGCTCCAGATAAACTTTTTACTAGGAGCACTGTAGCCCCTAACTGAAAATTTAAAGGGCACAGGCAGAAAACTTGACCTGCGACTCAATTTTTCCCCATTTTAAATATATGATAATTTGCTGTTTTAGTTCACAGTAGGGCTGTGCGATATGAGCAAAATCTTATATCCTGACATATCCCAATAACCATAGATATCACGATATGGCGAATTTTCTTTAATTCATTAAAAAAATTGTTTATATAAAATGACCACAGAGGCCAATTTCTTCGTAAGTTTTTTTAATTATGCACTCGAAAAATGAATATGACTTATTCTAGTTCTAATTCTTTAAGAGTCAAAATGTATCCTTTTGGTTGCATATACACCCGAAATCTATTCTGTGCAACCTCAATATTTGGGAGTGTAGCAGACTACTTGTACATAATTCACAATCTGCTGCCCCAAAATCTAATTTAAATAAATACAGACACACACACAGATTCCTGTCATTATTATAGAGATAAACATCCCTTGTTCCAAATGAAAAGTTGGTCAGAAGACTTAACAGTATGTTAACTCCTTCGGGTCGGTGATCGCGCCGGCGCGATCAGAGCGCAGGTCAGCTTTCGGACTACGCAGCATATAAACAAAGACACTCAGAGGGCAGCCGCCGATTTCATGCGGAAGTGCAGACCTGAAGCTACATTTGAGTGCCTGGTTTGTGTAAATACACCAAGTAAAACTTAAGATACGATCATTTCAATTCCATGAAAAAAGTGCGTCCAAAAAATGCGCTCTTTTATGCGCGCGTTGCATTTATTGTAATATTTTTCTAGTTTTTTGTCCAAAAATGAAACAGAGAAAAACGGGTGATTCTACTGACTCATAGCTATAGGATGCACGAGAAAACGAGAGGACAAAGAGACGTCTAAGAAAAAACTAATTTGGTTTATTATGACTAGTTTTCGAAGTATTTTGAGTAGTTTAGCTAAACATTTGGACTTATTTGGGGGGAAATGAGTCGGACACGCTGTCCAACATGCCGGCGACTTGTTATTTCTACCTCAGAGCAAAAAAAAAAAAAAAGATGGACGACCAAGATTTTTTGTTTACAACGAGAGGTAAGAAAAACATTCATTGCTTTCGTTTATCTTATTATATTATTCTATTCTACTTCACTGTAATACAAATACCTCAGAACATATTGATTTTTGAATCTTATAGATCTTTTTTTTTTTTTACGTTTTATTGACATAAAGAGAAAAGAGCCATTGTGGCATAGACGGAGGTTCTGCGGTGGTCAAAGAGAAGGTTATAAATGAGCCAAGGGTGACATCTAGTGGAGAAAAAAAATATATATATTTTTTATTTTTTGAATATTGTGAATAATTTTTTATTATGGGACAAATATGGATGAATAACAGTGCATATGGATAGACCTGCTCTCTTTGTAAATAGCTTAATTATAAATCAACTTTACCTTTTTATGTTCACATATACAACTTGTGCTTCAATTTCAAACTTTTGAAATGCTTGATTGAGCATATGTGTGTGTATTATAGTCAAAAAACCATAATTTTTCCACACGGAGCTTGTGTTTTTGTGTCTGTTTGGGTCCAGTATGTTGAAAAGTATGCCAAAGTGAAAATCTTAATTTAACTGGTCATGTAGGTGAGATTGTGCTGAAAAAAAAGATACCAAACATTGGTATGATAAACATTTCTTTATGTAGTATATCAAGGCCAAATCAAAGGTACTCAAAAACGGACAAAATAACTCCAGACTCCATAGAGTTAAGGTCCCATTACCTGAAGGGAGGGATGGAGTTGAACATCTCTTGAGACTGGGAGACAGGCAGGCCTCCACGGAGCCCAAGCTGGGCCTGGGCCTGCAGGGACGTGTGCAGGGAGATGGGAATATGCTGTGCCGCAGCCGCCTGAAAACAAAAAATATACATACCAGCATTTAAATACAGATGGCTGTTTATCATTCCTCGCTTTGCTTCCATTTTTGTTTTCTCTTTGTGCAGAAACAAGCACCAGGCTCTCAGTTTCTTGCACCAACTGCCAAAAGGCCTGCCGTCTCTACCTTCTTCTATCCACGCCCAGTGCCATTTATTTGAGTCCTTTGTCTATGGGTAGGACATCATCCCCAGGCTTCATGAATTTGCGCTCCATGCTTTCACCGACAACGCTAATGTGACGTATGGATCTCATTCACACTGTGTTGCCAGGACCCGCCCTGCTATGCTTCTGATAGGCTTGTAACGTTAGTTATAGCTCCGTTCCTCTCATATGATTGGTAGGTGAAATCCATTGACTCAACAACAGGGCCGCCCCCAAGGCATAAGCCACCAGAGGGCCCCCAAGAGCACATGAAATTACAGTTTAATGTGCCATGTTTCTTCGATTCAACGCTGCCCTCGATTAAACGCCGCACCAAAAATGAACATTGTGTAATAAACGCCGCCCCAGAAATACGGTAGGAGCAGCATGTCCTGAATTACCTAGTAGCAGCATGTCATTTTTATAAACATTCTGTTGTGTTGCACTCGGTTATCTAGTTAGCTGTTCTTGCATTCCTTGCAAATCAGTGTTAACAAAAAGCAGATGAGATAGAGCTAGCTAGTCTAACTAACATTGACATTTGATTGTTGCTTAGAAGACCTTAATGTTCAAACTATCTTAACAAACATTTAATGTAGCAAACTAACACGTTAGCATGCTAGCGCAGACAGCCTAGAGGACCATATTTCTTAGATTAAACGTCACCTCAAATAAACGGTATAAATGTAATCAAATAAATAAGGTAATTAAGAAAAAATTAAAATAATTGGCGAAGCCGAGGGGCCCCCAAATCAATTCTGCTTAAGGCCCCATAAAGGCTTGGGCCGGCCCTGCTCGAAAATATTAAACCGCATGCAAGTCCCCCAATTTATTTTAATTTTTTATAGCCTCACGCCAGATATCTGGCCCGGTACCGGAATCTTTAAACCCTGCATACATTTGTGCGAGTAACGCAGTTCCAACATCATGAAATTATCATAAAGTGTACATTTGTGTGGAAAACACAGCAGCGTAACTGGGGTTAATCTGAAGCTGACTTGCTAGTGTGTCCCATACACAGTATAATGAAATTCCAGGACTTTTCAAGCACTATTTTGGGAGTTTTCAAGGACTACAATCAGATCTCATTTATCAAACGTATACTTTATTTATTTTAAATTAATCCTTATTAACGCTACAAATGTTATTCAATCAAGAGCAGCAAGGTATTGTCTCTTTTTCTTTTGTTCTTTGATTAACATTAATGAGACAGCAGTGGGTTTATTAGACGGCTGTCTCTTTAAGACCTGACACATATGTCGCGGATCTGGCACAAATCCAGTTTTCTTCCAGCTCTTCACCTTCATTTAAGACTTTGAAACTCATTTAAGACTGAACATTTTCTCTTTCGTCCATAGGTAGGCCTAATCAATACGAAAAAACAGATTGTGCTTTAAATTAGCAGGGGGGGGGGGGGGGGGGGGGGGGTTATTTTGAGCAAAAATACTTTCATAGAAAAAATTGAACACTTCAAAATTACTTTGGAAATGTATATACAGTGCCCTCCAAAAGTATTGGAACAGTGAGGCCAATTCCTTTATTTTTGCTGTAGACTGAAAACATTTGGGCTTGACATCAAACGATGAATGTGAAACCAGAGATCAACGTTTCAGCTTTTATTTCCAGGTATTTACATCAGGATCTGATGCACAAATTAGAAAATATCACCTTTTTGTTCGAACCCACCCATTTGTCACGTGAGCAAAAGTATTGGAACATGTGACTGACAGGTGTGTTTTGTTGCCCAGGTGTGTCCTATTACATACATTATTCAATCAATAAATACCACTGAATGTCTACACTCAGGTTCAGATTGGGTAAGATAGGTTTTGTCTATGCAGACTGTATTCAGAGGTGAAAACAACATGAAAACCAGAGCGCTGTCTTTGGGTGAAAAACAAGCAATTGTGAGTCTTAGAGAAGATGGAAAATCAATCAGAGCCATTGCAGAAACATTGGCCATAGCCAGTACAACCATTTGGAATGTCCTGAAGAAGAAGAAAACTACTGGTGTACTAAGTAACAGACGTCGAACAGGTAGACCAAGGAAAACATCAGCAGTTGATGACAGAAACATTGTGAGAGCTGTAAAGAAAGACCCTAAAACAACTGTTAGTGAGATCAGCAACAACCTCCAGATGGCAGGAGTGAAGGTATCACTATCTACTGTTCGCAGAAGACTTCATGAACAAAAGTACAAGGGCTACACCAGAAGATGCAAACCACTCATTAGCAAGAAGAATAGGAAGGCCAGGCTGGAATTTGCCAAAAAGTACAGAGATGAACCTCAAAAATTCTGGGACAAAGTTTTATGGACTGATGAGACAAAGATTAACTTTTACCAAAGTGATGGAAAGGCTAAAGTTTGGAGAAAGAAAGGAACTGCTCATGATCCCAAACACACAAGCTCATCTGTGAAACACGGTGGAGGTAATGTCATGGCTTGGGCTTGCATGGCTTCTTCTGGGACGGGCTCATTAATCTTCATTGAGGATGTAACACATGATGGCAGCAGCAAAATGAACTCGGAAGTCTACAGAAACATTTTGTCTGCCAATTTAAGGAAAGATGCAACCAAACTGATTGGCAGAGCCTTCATCATGCAGTAAGATAACGACCCAAAACACACTGCCAAAACAACAAAGGAGTTCATCAGGGGCAAGAAATGGAAGGTATTAGACTGGCCAAGTCAATCTCCAGACTTAAACCCTATAGAGCATGCATTTTACCTGCTTAAGAGGAGACTGAAGGGAGGAACCCCACAAAACAAACAACAACTGAAAGAGGCTGCAGTGAAAGCCTGGGAAAGCATCAAAAAGGAAGAATGCAAAAGTTTGGTGACGTCAATGGGTCACAGACTTGCTGCAGTTATTGAAAGCAAAGGATTTGCAACTAAATATTAAGTCTTATTCACTTAAATATGTTTTAAGTATATCTGTTCCAATACTTTTGATCACATGACAAATGGGTGGATTCAAACAAAATGTGATATTTTCTTAGTTGTGCATCAGATCCTGATGTAAATACCTGGAAATAAAAGCTGAAACGTTGATCTCTGGTCTCACGTTCATTATTTGATGTCAAGCCCAAATGTTTTCAGTCTACAGCAAAAATAAAGGAATTCGCCTCACTGTTCCAATACTTTTGGAGGGCACTGTATATAAATCACCGACACACACCAGATAGTTAGTTAGTTTTCTGAGCTGTGCTCCCCCAGAAAAGTTTCCTTAAATTGAAAGCGCATCCTTGTGCACTTTAATTTGCATAAATACACGCCCCGACAGCTCCTTATAAAGGCACACAACAGCAGTGACGTGTGCAGTCAGAATCGACACAATCAGGAAAGCAACAGGAACGCAAGTTATGTCCAAGCGAAAAGCAACCGGTGCACAGGTGCATCATCATGATCATACCAGTAAGATGAGCAGTGGAATTGTTCTCCAATGGATCTAACAGTGTGCACACTAAGCAAGATAAATTGTTATAATTATTTCAATCCGAGGATGTCTGTAGAGTTGATGTGAATGCAATCACCAATGATTTCCCACAAATTCATTAACACTTCTAGAGTTTTCTTAAATGCGATTCCCCTTGTGTTTTTTTAAGGAATTGCATATGAGACAACTCTGGCCGATTTCCGACTGCTATTTTGAGTTCGGAAAGTCTTCTGCTAGTCCAACGTAATGTTTAGACAACCTAAATCTCAAAACCATTTTGCGCTCAAATTGATGCAATAAAAATTCTCACATCACTTGTTCAGGTCCCTATGTATACTCACATCAAACTGGTACAAGGACCTAGGTTTGGGCTAAGCCCCTAATGTTTACAACGTCTGGCTCCGCCCTTGCCTACCACAACAAATATAATCTTATTCTGTGTGAAACACTGCTTGCTGTTTAAGTCCTTGATAGACAGGGGGAATAAATAACAGACTAGAAATTGTAAATTAAAGTAAACTGTTACATTAATTTGGTTAAAATATATATATATTTTTTATCACAGCAAACAGAAACCCATTTTCATATGTGATCTTGTACCTGCTGGTAGCTCTGTGGCTGGGTCATGGTTGGGGGCACCAGGCGAGGCTGACTGGGGAAAACATGGCCATCCAAATACAGTGGAGGGATATGGTTACCTAGAAAAAAAGATTACAGTTGCTCAGTTCATAGTTGTTCATAGTTATAAACAATGACAAAAAAGGCTTCCATGCAAACTTACCCTGCATTGACATTGAGGGTGCCACAGAGGCCACGGGCATGGGTGGCATTGCCCCAAAAGAGCTGTAGCTGACTCCAGTGGAGGAGCCCACACTACAGGGTGGCTGGGTGCTGGAGCTGACCCCACCTGGGGAGCCCTGCTCCGGGAGGGACTGAGAGTTCTCCCATGCCTTACGGGCTGACTCCATCTGACAAAATACAGGTAAAGACAGGGAATTGGTCCATGTACACAACAATTTTACCTTGACAGGCCTAATCATGCTCATAGAAAGGGGTATTGCTTTAATGGAGCCTTATAATTTCAGCAATAGAGAAAAAGTGGATGGAGATGTGGACCAACCAAATCCAACGGATCTCTTCAGAGATCTGACAAGCACAGGACAGATATTTTGGCTAGTCAACCAAAACGTATGTAAAATGTATTTATCTAAATCAGGTCTGTAAATCTGTAACCTGGCAGGTGCAGCAAAGATGGGGAGCTGAATGCGGTTTCTTACCCCCAAAAAAGAAGGGAAGAACAGAGGAATCAAAGCTCAGGCCATCAGACTGGGGCCGTAAATATGTTATGAAGTTTGTTGCATGCGCACACCACCCAGTTAAAACTGAACCAACCACAACCTTCCACCCTCTGCTGAAAACAATCAGCACAATTAGCAAAACGTGTCAAAAGAAATAAATGACCACCACAATCCCAACTTCACTAACTGATGCAAATAAAATTGATTAGTATGCAGCTGTTATATCACAATACAACTTCATGCACCAGTTGAGTTAGTGTTGTGGTGATCATTTGAATTTCCATAAAACATGGAATCAGAATCCTGTTCATTGACTGACAGTTCAATGATTCTCCATGCTGAGACTGAGCTCTTTGAGAGGTCTTTCTATCACATGTTTCCACTGAACTAGTAAGGTGTGTGCGTATGTGTGAATATGAGAAGGTAATTACTCTACCTTTAGAGTAAGGTCTGCGCTGGGGAAGGATATTGGGTTAAGGTTGATGCCTGGCTGCAGGTGGTTGCTGCGTAGCATGGGGATGCTCTGGTTAAGGGCCGGCTACAACAATAAACAGACATATATATTGTTGCTTTTCTACATTTCAATTCCATCAGTAAGTGAGATTCAAAATCACAATTCCAAAGCACTGGACACACTGGCCATCAAATCCAAACTCACGTTGCTAGCAAGGGCATCCTGCAGCTTGGCAACTGGGTTGGATATGGGAACTGGAGTGGAGCCGGGTGGCAGGCTGAAGTCTGAGTCCTTGGGGCTCACACCAAACTCAATAGGCGGTACTGGCAGCACTGTGTCCACATGGTGGTCCACTCCGTTGACAGGTGTGATGGGGCCACCTTCCAGGCGCTCAACGGCCTCTGAGCCCTTGCGGTGTTTCAGCGAGCGCTCATTACCGATGGGGCCAGGTTTGTGCTGCTCCTTGCTGGGCTCTGGGCTTGCATCAGAATCCTGGAATCATTAGGGTTATGGTTTAACCCTTAGATCAAATCAAATGTAGTGCATATAGCTCTTTTGTAAGTCACAGAAGTCTTCACAGATGCCCATAGATCTATGCCCATAGCACCTATAGCCAACTAAAACCCTCATGAAAAACAGGGAAAAACTACCAGGAAGGCTCCTTGGAAGGAGCAAGTCAGTGAGGGACCCCCTCCTCCAGAGATGTGCAAATGAAACTAAAACCCAACTGTGGAATTAGCAGAATTATGAGATTGGACTACACAGCAAGATTGTACAATACCTCAGAGTTAGGTTCACTTCCTGTATATGACACTTGCTTGGTCCATGAGTCTCCTCCTGATGACTGGACTGACAGGGCTGGAATGAACAATGTGTGAATGTGGGAAAGTTAGAAAAATACGGTATTCGAGGGTGGCATTTAATTAGTAAGAGATATAGTGAATTGTAGCTGCAATGCGGCCATAGACAAACAAAGAATAGACAAGGAGGTCAAACACAAAGCCTAGTGTAAAATTGAAACCGTTAAGTCGGGAGTACAAATGCAAACCATTCACAACGCTTTTACAAAGACGTGTAGTGGGTAGTGCCTTAACTGTCTCAAATACAAGTGTTCTACATTGTTTAGAAATCTGAAGCAGCATGCCGAAACGTTCTCACACTTTAGCTTTTAAACAGAAAGCTGTGCAGAAAGCTGTGCAGAAAGCATGCACTCACAATATAGTAACTTCCTCGAGCAAAACGTGCAGAAACGAGCACCAGGCTCTCAGTTTCTGGCACCACCTGCCAAAAAGCTCGCCGTCTCTACGTTCTTTTATCTATGGGTAGGACATCATGCCCAAGCTTCATGAACTTGCGCTCTATGCTTTTGGACAACACTAACGTGACATATGGATCTCAATCACACTGTGTTGCCATGACCCGCCCTGCTCTGCTTCTGATAGGCTTGTAACATTAGTTAGAGCTTCGTTGCTCTCATGATTGGCAGGTTAAATCAATTTACTTGAAAATATTAAACTGCATGCAAGTTCCCAATTTGTTTCCCTTTCTCACAGCTGCACATCCGGCACGGTGCAGGAATACTTTAAGCCCTGAGCACGCAAACTTGGGGTTGAGGAAAGGCGATTTTTTTTTACGTAAAAAAAAATAATATATTGTACACTTGTGATTTACATGTGTAATAAATATTTGTTTATTGTAAATGTTTTCATTTAACCAACTAAATAAGTTTTCAGATTTTTTTTTTGCAGCGTTTATTCGAAGAAATACGGTACATATGTTTTTTAAATATATAATTATATATAAAAAGAAATGTTCTCGCCAGTACTTAACAAGAACGGTAAGAGGTTAACAGAGAACCACTATAGTAAATTTTGATCAACATGACATAAGCCATTTATAACATAGGAAACAGCAGACAAATGAAGACTACATAATCATTTGCATGAATGTAGGCTACCACAGCATTGGCAATTTGACTAGAATATATGTGAAGGTTGAACAAGTACTTCAGAGGTGAATGAGAATTTCAATCGCGATCTCCGAAATATAGGTACCAAAACCAATTAGAACTGTCATCGCCAGCTGCATCACGGGCACTGCACTATCATTCGAGAAATCTGTGTGTGTGACAAACGTTGCGGGCACTGTGCACTAGTGTAGTCAATTACAATTAGGTCTGTTTTCTCTGCGCTGCAATAAATATGACCTCTCTTAACATTGTAGTTTGAGGTAAATCTACAAGAAAAAACTAATGTAAGCAACATTTTGCAATATACATAACTAAATTCTAAGAAACTCAGACATTTACCTCCACCTTGTAATGCTAGTTTGAACAATTCTGAATGCCTATACCTGAGCTGTTGGTCTCCCAGATCTCTGTGCCCAGATTGTTGGTGGACAGTGCCTCATCTGGTTGCTCCATTGCTAAACTGCCCTGCTTCTTGGCAAAGCGAGGGGGCATCTTTGATGTTATTGTTCTGCTCTTCACTGGCACCTAATGATGCAGCAACAAATGGTTCTGAGTTCATTAAAACACACTTTTGCTGAACAAGGGATTTTAAAAGATGAATATGTACAATTATGTCTAAGTAAAAATTATTAATCTGTCTTTAAAGAGTTGGTAAACTACACACAAGGGTTGTGTTGTCCCATAAGATAAGCCAAGATGTTTAACTTACAGGAGCTCCCTGTTCCTTTCTCCTCCTCTCATCTTCCTGTGGCCGTCGCAGTTTTTTGGACAAAGCATCCTGGTATGCATCCGAACATGGAACTGTGCCTCCAGCATCACTCTCGACTGTGGAGACAGCAAGCCAGTCAGTGCAGTACACCATCAAGAACAAAAAAAGGTTGACTGAATAAATGTATTGATAATGTAAGTTCAGTTAAAAACTAACATTGGTTGTAACATTTATAGTACTTCTGCACAGTGCCCGTGATGAAGTTGTGATTAAGATGTCAGCAAAACAAATACAGAACATAGGTGCAAGCAGCAACGGCGGATTCCTCCTCAAAATTGCAAAACATTGTAAAATGGACATGTTACACTTACCTGCCGACAAAGAAACCAAAAAATATATTTCTGTGAATGCATTGAGATTTGAACCATTACCCCTTGGTTTACAGATACTACGCTCTAGACAGCTGAGCCACAGGCACCTGCATAATTGTTTAGTGTGAGTGTACAGAGTGACTGACATAAATGGGAATATACTGTCTAAAGCAGTCTCACAAATTCAATAAAATAACTTGTACGTACATAATGCAAGGTTCCAATACGCTGGCTAGATGTAGCATGGTCTTGTCTACCAAAAAATATCTCTGGCTCTTTGTGTAGTAATCCCCTCAGAGTAAAACATTCAAGTTTTCACTAGCAGCTAGACTACAAATAGCTGGCCACTGTGGTGAACCTGGTTTGTTTACCAGTGGCTTACACAGTGTCGCTAAACAGTTTATCGGAGTGTTGTGATGGGCTCAAATACACACTCATTGCTATGTTTTACAACCGGAGGATTGACCAGAAGAAACCGGTCTTTCTGTCAGAAATCAAAACTATGTGACTGGGCTTGAACCACGACCATTGACTAAAAAGCAGTATCTTTACCAAGTGAGGTATTCACAGTGGTAGGAGACAATGTGTTCAGTTACTGTATGAGAAAATAAGCCATTTCTCCAATAGCAAGCATCATCAGATTTGGTCCAAGTTCAAACAGCTGTGATTCAGTCATATTTTGACATATAAAGTGAGATTTAGCATGGTACTTCAGAGAAACGTCATCTTCAAGCCTATTAAGTTTGATAAAAAAGTCCGTCAAAGTTACATTTGATTTATTGACAATAAGATATTGAGGCAATGTGGACCTCTACATAAATACACCCCTTTTAGCCATTTTGTATTGCATTTCTTATTCCATTTCACCCTATATAAAGACATGTTTTCTACACATCTGTAACACATTTCAAGTTGATTGGATCTATGGTTCATGAGGAGAATGGTTTTGAAGGTTGTATCAAATTTGGACAGTACAGCAAAATCTATCATGGCAGACCTTATGGGTCCTTGAGGCTTTTTTGTTCCCCTGACAAAATAAAGCATGTATACCAATTTTCATTGGTATAATGGGCGCTGGGGAAATCACGTAGACTTTGGGCGTGGCTTATAGCGCTACCTATGGGCGTACATGGGCCATTAGCGGTCTGGGAGTAGTAAGTGACGAGTCGAGGACTTTGAGCTGTTGAGCCATTTCATGGAGAAGAGGAAAAATAATAATATTAGGAATACTAACAACAATAGGTTTCCTCCTACCGGAGGAACCCTAATAATAGTAGCAACAAAACCAATTGGTTTTAAGTCCCCTGAAGGGACCTGTGAAAGAAAAGAAAAAAAGGACACTCATATAATAATTTGAAAATAACATTTAAACAAAATATATGAGATAGTTTCAAGTTCACTTGCCATTTATATTTACAGGTATGGCTACATTGGAGCTAGCTGGACCTGCTCCTCTACATAACCCAAGGCCGTAGCCATGGAGTCAACATTGGGGGGGACAAATTACATTTTTAATGATAATTTCAGACAGCGTGCGTGGTTGCCTGTCGTAGCGTAGCACATTTATATCAATATATTGGGGGGGGACATTTTAACCATGTTTGAATATTGTGGGGGGGTGGGGGGGGGTCAGACAGAGAATTGGGATACGGCCTTAAACTTGAAATAGCAATGAAGGCTTAAAATATATTTTGAGAAGGTCTTCAAAAAGTCTTAAAGTGTTGAAATTAAATTCAGAAATCCTGCATATACATTTTGATCAATATAACATAAGGAATCGATAATGTAGGAAACAGCAGACAAATGAAGGCTTCATAATCATGTGTGAATGTACCACAACATTGGAAAATTGTTTAAAATAATGAGAAATTACCACTTGGTCCATTCAAGGCCAGTCAGAGACAGTGTTGGGTAAGGTTACTTTTTAAAGTAACTAATTACAGTTACTAGTTAACATTCCTTGTAAAGTAAATAGTTACGTTACTGAGTTACTTGCTGTAGAGAGTAAGGCGTTAAGTTACTTTTGCGTTACATTAAGAAAAGTATTTTATTTCTAAGACAATTCACCTTGGTCACTCTTATGCCCAGAAGGCACATGTAATAGCACATATTGTACTGAATATTCAGTGTCACTCACATATAACATGATCAATCCTCATTATCCAGCAAAACAGATCAAGGCAATAATCCACCATAATGAAAAGCATGAAGTTCTTGAATCAAGAAACTCTTTAATCAATAAATTATGTTGTAAAATGCCAGGCAGAATTATAGGTATTAGCTACCTCGACAATTTACCAGGGCTAGGTTAGAATCTAGGAGCAAAACGAAGCTAAGCTAGGTATATGGTAGCAAAATGGTGTTCACTTATGTACTGAACCAGACTATTATACTTAGGATGCTTTCACACCTATTACTCCGTTTGCTTGGTTCGAATCAGTGATGAGTTGCTACTTTGTTGCATTTTTCATTAGGTCCGGTTAGTGTTCACACGGTCCTGTTTTAAGCGAACCAACGTTTGAAAAAAAACAATGACGTTAAAAAAACAAAAAAAACAATGACATGCAGTCATACAGGTTGTTAATCTATTGGACAGAAAATGTGTGAGGGAAAATCACTTCTCTGTCACGAACAACAATGGAGCAACAGCAGCGTATTGCGATTGCAATTGTTATGATTTGGTGTTGCAAGACCACGTTTTTTGGGTTGCTTGTTGGTTTTACTCAGGATTATATCCAGGTTATCAAACCATGGGAATTATGTTTTCGTTCGACGAGCTACCACTTTTCCATAGAACATCACACACTTTTAGCTGTAAGTTTTTAACTTTCAACAAACATTGGTCCACTGTGCAATAATGATGCTTTATTTCGGTATATCACTAAATAATGTAAATACCTCACTACTCTTATGTTTCTCCACAAGTATCTCTGCACTATGATCATCAGCCCATATTTACCGAAGAGCCTTCATCATTCCCCCACGTTTTCCCTCAACTAATTTCGCTGCTAATTAGTGGCACGTACGGCTGTCTCCGCCAAGTGTAAATTCCTTTTTCAACCCACAATGCACTACATTTTGGTTTGCTTCCTGGAATAGGTCAATATTAAGTCCAATTACGTTATGACCTAAAGCAAACCGAACCATGGTTCACTTGGAACCGGACCGAGTCTCGTCTTTTTAGGGGGACCATGGTTCGGTTGTTTGGTCCGCACTAGAGTTCGAATGCATGTTCTCAACTCTCCAAACAAACCAGACTTTCAGAGAAAACAGACCATGGTCCGATTGAAACGAACCAAACATGTTAGGTGTGAAAGCACCCTTACTGTAATATAATCCTAAACCTAAAGCACTGAACGATACAGCAACACATCACACAAGCTTGAGTTCAATACATTATTTAATGTAACATTACATAGGTCTGTACATGCAAGTCTTAAGCGTTAAATAACTATTTAGCTGGTCGGCTCCATGATGCCAGGTAAATTGGGCTTGTGAGACTGCGCACCAAAAGAACAAAGGGGAACCCACCTGTCTAGCAGATTAAGACGTTTTCATAGGTACCTAGCAAAAAGTAGCCTCAACTTTCCTAGACTTTTAGCTACATACTGAGTGCTCGTGACCAAAAGACTAAATTAAGTAATGCGGTACTTGTTTGAACAAGGAACTATTAATGGATTCATTCAATTAAATAAGTAACGCGTTAAGTTACTCGTTACCCAACTAAAGTAATCTGACAACGCGTTACACCCAACACTGGTCAGAGAAATGAGGGACTGTTGTACAAATCAGCAATGTAACGTTAGTGTAGCAAACTAGCGCAAATAATTTTTTTACAATTAAGAACATGGTTGCAAATAAGTATGTACAGCAGGGCTCTAGACTAACTTTTTCCCTTGGTTGCACTGGTGCGCATAACTTTTTTATTTAGGTGCACCCCAAAAAAATTGTCGCCACAATTTCAAGGTCACCTTTTTATCACACCATGTACATTCGTATATTTTATATAAATGATCTTAAGGTAAGGTGTAGGTAAATATTGGTTTTATTATAAGCACAATTCAAATACAAATCTTTTAAGTGCTTCACTGAGCTGCCAAACTGAAACATTGCAATAAAAATAAAACTTCGTTAAACAAAATTTATTAAAACTTATAAATCTTATAGCGGGTCCCCCCCTTACTGTAGCATGCCATTCAGATGGCCAACACCTGTAATTTGGCTTTCTTGCCCTTTGGCCTTGGCTAAACCAGTTTGCAACACTCTTCCCTAGCATCAAAATCCTAGCTCCATGGGTTAAGCTCCATGGCCCAGCTCCGTAACTCAGTGGTGGACAATTAGTTTTGACAAGGTGCCACATGAGAAACTTATAATGTGTTGGATCAAGAATAACTTGAACTTAATTCTGCTCACTATTCATTTTCCCCCATTGTAAAAAGCAGTAATGTATATATTTTGATTAGCTGCTACTGGTTATCAGAAGAATATGGATATTCTGTAAATAGTTATATAAATATTTTACATGTTGGTCAACTAGGAAAAGACTATCAAAGTAACAGTAAAAACAAAAATTATCATTACATCAGTGTTTCATTTTATTTGTAAATAGTTAATCTTCACTGAAAACACTGAAAAGTTGTTTTGCTGTATGTTAAAGATATGCAATTGATCAACTTTACACAAAAAACTAAACTTTTTTTTCAGTTCTTTTTGTTCTGTGAGAGGAATCCAGTGGGTTTGAACAAGTGCATCGAAATCTGGCTGAATGTTTGAGGTGGATATGCGAAGGACAGCTGACAGGTGATGATCCGGGTCTGCAATTTAACTAGCAAACCATCAGCCCGTGCCCACTGAATCAGTCAAGCTCTTATTATGGCTGCGTTAGTTTTTTTCTTTAGTCCCTTAGTGCCGATTCAAATTATAATCCTTCAACACAGCGACCTTAGCGAACTAAGGACACAGCTTTGACTTTGACCTCAGTAAACAGATACTTAGAAGTCCATGTCTTGTTAAAAACTCTACATTCTGTATCAACCTTTCGTTTTTCATTTGAGGGCTAACCAACAGCTAACTCTGTCGGTGAGGTTGCGCAAGCGCACATATGTAAATCGCCTGATCACTAGTTTTTCAGGACTACATAGTTCTTACATTACTAGCTCTCAACATATGTATTTTTTATTTTTTATTTACCTCATGTGGGCCAGATTGGAACAGCCTGTGGCCCGGTTGTGGCCCGTGGGCCGTACCCTGTTCAGGTCTGCCATAACTGATTCTCTGGTGCTCAGGTCGTAATTTCAATCATACATCACGGAGCAGTGTAGGCCTACAGGAATATATATATCAAACGCAAAGACCCGCCCCATCTCTGTCTCTGATTAGTTTAGACCACGATATGATCCAACCATGAGTGGGAGTTCCGTCAAAGAAGAAACAAACGCTTAGTTCCTGGAAAGGCAGTGGATGCGAGGAGGTTAGGTGCACCGGTGCGACCTAGAAATTTTTTTAGTCGCACCCGTTCAAATTTTGGTCGCATATGCGAACGCCAAATTGGACGCACTCTAGAGCCCTGTACAGGACTGTGTAGCGCACCAAACAAGACTGTCGTCATTTTTAAATCAATTATTTCATCTTAAAATATTACATTTATGGGACTCTGGATGATCTGGCCACCATTGTTGCCGGTTGCGCAGTATTCACATACCCCTTGGTTTCAAGTAAGCTTTCGAAAACACTTGGTTTTAAGGGGTATGTAGCCCTACCCCTTGATCAAAACAAGTATTGGGATAGCCCTTACGCTCACCAGAACGAGCAAAACTAAGGGGTAGGGGTAAAACAGAGAATTGTGATTCGGCCTAAATCTGCAACAAACCTTTAACTTAAAACAGTTGTAGGTTGCAAATAAATCTATAGAGCACAATCATACAACAGAACTCAGATAAGCTCAGAAAAAACAAAGCTCGTAATAAATTAAAGCAAAAGGCAAGGTTTATTGAAATATTTGAGTTCAGTAAGTGGTGGTTCACCACAGTATTGAGACACCAGATTACCTCCTCGCGCATCGTTGATGTGCCGCTCATAGCCACCCTGATGTCGGCAGACGATGGGGCAGAGGTCGCTGTCGTAGCTGTTTTGACAAGTTCAGCTGTCGTGTTGGGTAGTGGCGTCACTGGTGGAGCACAGGTGGAGCACGAAAAGAGGCAACTAAGCTTACATCTCACCTAGCAATACATAACTGTCTATCCCACCCAGTTTTTCAACCTGTGAACAACAACTGCAGCTGGAGCTGGAAAGGGGTCTTCCATACAGTTATGTTACAGATGCCTTTTCCCGACAGTGCAAATATAAACGTGACAGCGCAAAATGGCGCACACTCACGGATGAAATAACTCGCTCTAAAGCCAAAGAGATGCAGCCATTAAACACGGTAAAAAAACCCAGCATTTACAAATATGCTGCAAACTTTTGCCGAACACAGGGCTGCCAACTTTCACGCATTGGCCGTGAGACACGCATTTCAACCATTTCACACGCTCTCACGCCACACCTATATATCTCAAGCTGAAAAGGCAACACCAACAAACCACCAAGTAGCCCTGTTAACGTTGTAAACAATAAGGGATGATGGAGTGAAGCGACAGACGCGCGAACAGCCATGAAAACTCGCCTTAGGGTGGGGCGGTTATTATGTAATCAGTGGCATAAAATGGACTGAAAATTACAATTGACGTGTGTGCAATAATATCGTTTCAATTCCCGGAACTGTCAACCCAAAAGCCATAGCGAGTACGGGGATAAGCGCTATAGCTGTCAGTGTGAGTGATAATTTTTGGAGTAATACCTCCGCAATATCCTCCAGATCCAGGCAGAAGGGACTGCAATATGCAGTGGAAGGATATATTCAAAATAGCAACGAAGGGGAAACAACAAAAATCGAAGCAATTTTACAGGCATTAACATTTTGATTTCAACATTAACAAATTTGTTGGAGTGACATCATGCATAGTAGTGGTAATAATACTAGTTGACATGAACCGTAACTGTTTGGGGATGTTCTCTCAACTAGCAGCTTTACTTAGCTACCTTGGAGCAGACATATGCGTTTGTTGATGTTCTTTAAATGAAGTTGGGAGTGGGGTCTCCCACACTGTTTAATCCACCGCCGGCACCTTTCCTCTTGTGCCTTGGGCTTTGGAAATTGAAAGAAAACCAAGCCTCCCTCTAATCTGTCAGGATACCTTGTGTCAGATCAACACGTCCCGTAGGCACGCGTTGCTTCAGATGTCAAAGCTTGACGGACTTTCTTCTCTTAGTAGCGGTTGCTAAGGTACGATTGGACGAGGGTCGTTCTAGGCAGGAGTTTCGGGAACTGTCAATTATGAGTTTCACTGAATGCATTTGATCCTTGTATTAACATTGTTGGCAAGTAAAACACAAACTAATCCTATCAAAGCATGCTTAATTGTTCTTTATCGCCCACCAGGACCGCTAGCCGACTTTGTGGAGGAGCTGGACATGCTCCTCAGCGTCCTTCCGGATGATGGAACCCCCCTGATAATCCTTGGGGACTTCAACATCCACCTTCAAGGAATGCAGGCTGTCGACTTCTTGTCTCTCCTGACCTCTTTCGACCTGACGCTGCTGAGCACACCGGCGACCCACAAGGCAGGCAAACAGCTAGACCTCGTCCTGACACGTAACTGTATCACTGACTTAACCTCTGTAACCCCACTGCACATCTCTGATCACTACTTTATCCAATTCACTGTCTCTCTCCCTCCAATCCCTCCTACCTCCCCTCCCCTCGTAACTTTCCGGCACAACCTCCGCTCGCTATCCCCCTCCCACTTCTCCTCTATTGTAACATCCTCCCTCCCTCCCATTGACGAGTTCTCGTCCCACCCCACTAACACTGCCACCGACACCTTGCTAACCACTTTAACTGCATCACTTGACTCTCTCTGTCCCCTGTCTACCAGGCCTGCACGATCTTCTCCCCCCTGCCCGTGGCTTACGGATGTTATTCGTGAAGAACGGTCCACCCTTCGAGCAGCTGAGAGGAGATGGCGCAAGTCCAAAGACGGTCTGGACCTTGATAAGTATCACTCCCTCCTCAAATCCTTCTCTTCTCACATAACTGGTGCCAAAACCCTCTACTTCCTTAACAAAATTAACTCCGCTTCAAACCCCCACAAACTTTTCTCTACCTTCTCCACCCTTCTTAACCCACCTCCCCCACCCCCTCCCTCCACCCTGACAGCAGACGACTTCTCCTCCTTCTTTGAGAAAAAAGTCGCCGACATTAGCAGTCGGTTCCCTAAACCCACCCTTCCTACCCCCTCACCCTCCATTACTGACCCAACTAAATCTCTAAACTCCTTCTCTCCCCTGTCCGAGGCAGAGCTCTCTGACCTCATTCTCTCTCATCGCCCCACCTCCTGTCCCCTTGATCCTGTCCCCTCCCCTCTCTTTCAAACCATCTCCCCCTCTATCATAACTTTTCTGCTCCATGTTCTAAACTCCTCTCTTACCTCTGGCACCTTCCCCTCTGCCTTCAAACAGGCCAGAGTTACCCCTTTACTCAAAAAACCCTCCCTTAACCCTGCCGTCCTCCAGAACTACAGACCGGTATCATTGTTGCCCTTCTTTTCTAAAACAATTGAACGTGCTGTATCTAACCAACTGTCTAACTTCCTTTCTCAGAACAACCTGCTCGACCCCAACCAATCGGGCTTCAAGACGGGCCACTCCACAGAGACTGCCCTCCTTTCAGTCACCACTGCCCTCCAGTCTGCCAGAGCGGCTTCCAGGTCATCCGTCATCATTCTGCTGGACCTTTCTGCGGCGTTTGATACGGTTAACCACCAGATCCTGCTCTCCAGACTTTCTGAGATGGGCATCACTGGCACTGCAATCCAGTGGATCTCATCCTACCTGTCGGGAAGATCCTACCAGCTCTCCTGGGGAGGCAAACTGTCAGGCCCACGCCAGCTCTCCACTGGTGTCCCACAGGGCTCCGTCCTTGGTCCCCTCCTCTTCTCTCTGTACACCACCTCACTTGGACCAATCATCACCTCCCATGGCTTCTCCTACCACTGCTACGCTGACGACACGCAGCTGTACCTGTCATTCCCTCCGACCGATCCGGGGATCTAAGCTAGGATTGAGGCCTGCCTCGCAGACATCTCCGCCTGGATAACTGAGCACCACCTCCAGCTGAACCTTGCCAAAACGGAACTTCTCATCATCCCGGCCAAACCCTCCATCTCCCATGACTTCTCAATCACCCTGGGATCTGCGACGGTGACCCCCTCATCCTCTGCCAGGAACCTTGGGGTTACCATGGATGACGAGCTCTCCCTCACGGCCCACATTGCTGCGGTCTCCCGGTCGTGTAGATTCACCCTCTACAACATTCGGAAGATCAGGAGATACCTGTCTGAGCACTCCACCCAGCTGCTTGTCCAAGCACTTGTCCTCTCCAAGTTGGACTACTGCAACTCGCTGCTCGCCGGTCTCCCATCATGCGCAACCCGCCCTCTTCAGAGGATTCAGAACGCAGCGGCCCGTCTGGTCTACAATCTACCCAGACGCTCCCACGTTACCCCGCTCCTCATCTCCCTCCACTGGCTACCCATAATGGCCCGCATCAGATTCAAGACCCTGGTACTGACCTTCCGAGCAGTGAACGGGACTGCGCCCGACTACATCAAGTCTCTCCTGCAGCCTTACACCCCCACCCGCCACCTACGGTCTTCTTCAGACAACCGCCTGGTGGTCCCACCTCTCAAGACCGCCCGGTCCCAGCACAAGCTCTTCTCCTGCCTGGCACCCCAGTGGTGGAATCAACTCCCCACCTCCATCAGAGACACGGACTGTCTCTCCACCTTCAAGAGAAGGCTCAAGACACACTTGTTCCGGGAGTACAATGGTACTTAGGAATGGTTTGCTGAACCCAACGCTAGTTTCCTCAAGGTTCACAATGACTCTTGCTTAGACTGTTGCTCTTGTTGGTTAGTGGTAGCTGATTTAAACTGTTGTATTCTTTTTTTAGTTAATCCTATTTTTATTGCTTTCCTACAGGTACACCTGCACTTAAGAGATTAATGTTGTGTAATTTTTAACTTGTTTAACTACATGCTCTTATGGTTTCTTCCCTTTAGCACTATTTTTTGGTTGTTCACAATATGTACTTCTTGTTTTTGACTACCCGCAATGCTGTGGGGCTATCTTGTTGTTATTATCAGTGACCTATGCACTTTGTGAAGCTCTCTCTTGGAAGTCGCTTTGGATAAAAGCGTCTGCTAAATGAATAAATGTAAATGTAAATGTAAAATGAAGTAAAATGAAGCACAGAAGTATGATGCAAGGGTGGGGGTGGGCGGTATACCGGTATGAACGCGAATACCGGTATTGCGTTGTGCCATGATATGGATTTTGCCATATTATGGATATCACGATACATTAATAAATTTATTTGTAAAGTGTTTGTTTGGTATAAAATATAAGTCAAGTGATACTGCCTAGTGGGTTAGTTCAAATTTGTATCTTTTACAAAACTTGTGCCAGCCAATGAATGTCAACAAACATGCTAGCGCAACTCCAGAGGAAGCAAATATTCATGAGTAAACTGCTTTTGTTGGCAAGTGTAAGCGAGTGTTAATGTGTGATGAGTGTGATGTCTGAAAATAATGCCAGTGGGGTTGATTTGCCAGACAAAGAATTGGTAAAAGAAATTGAGCCTCTGTCGTTTGGAAACGATTTGATTTTAAGTTATCCGACATCGATCAACTAACACTAGCCTACTCTGTAAGTTGTGTCGCCGAATTGTGATAGCCAAAGGTGGAAACACTAGCAATCTTGTTCACCACCTGAAAGCCATGCATGTGCACGAAAATGAATCTACCAGAATGCATTTCACAAATCCAATGCCGGGTTGGTTAGAATTGTGAAATGTATGTTTATTGTAGGCCAACAGAATTGAGTATTCAGCCATGTAATAATTGCTTATAGCTAGAGCTAACTCTACAAATGCCGGGTTGGTTAGAATTGTGCCAGGTTGGTTAGAATTGTGAAATGTATGTTTATTGTAGGCCAACAGAATTGAGTATTCAGCCATGTAATAATTGCTTATAGCTAGAGCTAACTCTACAAATGTTCAAGTTTTTTTGCGATCCCATAAACGTAGGCTAATGTTGAACGGGTCTACTGAGAAGTCAATCTTCGTGGCAATTAAACGCTGCAAAATTTGGAAAATTCAACTCATGTGACAGTGACACACCAGAGTTACCCAATCCAAATCCGTCCGAGTGCAGTAAATTAGCCGCTGCAGTGCGGAGTGCATTGTCATGACTAACTAATATATCGTGATTAATACCGATACCGTCAGTCCTTACGAATTATACCGTGATTAACATTTTAGGCCATACCGCCCAGCCCTATGCAATAGTATGTGAAATCATCAACACGTGACTAAGTAAGGACACGTTATTGTAAATGGCTAAAACGGCCATTTGCGTCATTAGATTGACTCCTGCCCATGCATTTACAGTAACGTTTTTGTCCTACGCAGGCATTAATTAAACCGACCAAAAAGACTCTTTATTAAGAACAGTGTATTTACATTACAAAAGACTGTCAGTAAGCAGGTTAGCTCCAACTAACTTCTAGCTTCTAACCCCAAGCAGCCTCGACTTTAAAATTATTTGTTCCCACCACGAAATTGTTCGTTTCGTTTTTTTCTTTCGCATACATGCAGCAATCCTTACAAAACATAACAACATTTTCATTGTCAAACACAAGCCATTCCGTCAGCCATTTTGCATTAAATTTTATTTTCTTTGTTTCTCTAGTGCTATCAATATCCTCATCCCCTGCCTTGTTTCTTTTCTCGCCCCCGGAAGTTTGTACTAACCTCCGCAGCATTTAGTAAATGTTTTACTTTACTACTGTAGTTAGCTCTTATTACCTCCTATGATCATCTATGCTTTGTTTTACTTCTTCCTTGTGTTTTCTGGTGAACGCTCCGTTCGTTTCCATGGTTTCTCGCACTGGTTTCACTGCGCGCAGCCAATGGGTGTATAAAACGTTATTATGTAGCATTACGGCATAGCGTTCATGGGAAACGTAGGAAGTACTGCCAGGGTGATAAATGACTGAGAACCATGCCGAGAACAGAGCCTTATGTATCATTCATGTAATGCCTCATGCATCACCGGCCAAACTGGCTACTGAGTTTTTATTAACACCCGGCAAAATGAATTTTAACACGCATTTGGCGGGTTTGCGGGTGTTTAGAACCCTGCTTACCGCCACAAACATTTAGACATTTAGTTCATAACAGAAGTCATTACATGCACAATGATAGAGCCAGTTGTCATAATTGTAGGCCATACAGTGCTTGCCATGTACAGTTCTGCTTAAGGGGGGTTTGCTATGTTTAAATTTACATTTGTATTTTTTTTAACTTTGCGCTAGGCAACAAAGTTTTAAAGCAGTACTGCTTTAAAATAGTTCGTATTTTTGTATCGCATTTGCATGACTAAGACACGACAACTGACCGAGGAGACTAAATATGTATGAACTTTGTTCCTGTCGTATGCCAGTTTGTGGATCGCTATATCCATGCCTCAAGAAACCGACCCAGGAGGCTAAAGTGGTAGGAATAGTGCTGATGTCTGTGTACTGCACTCCATTGGATTATATAAAGGACCAGTTTGGGGCAAGCTACCAGTTACTCAACATTAAATAAAGCTTCACTACACTGAAGCTACCCCCCCCGGGAAATGTAGCATGCTAAGCTACAGCAACATGGCAAAAGTAGTTTACTACATCTAAGCTATTTTGTAAATGTTTTATATTGAACCAACTTCATTCCAAGTCAATGCCATGTCAGTGATGAAATAAACTGTGTCAAACTGATAGTGTTTAATTTCAAATGTTTAAACAATAAACTCTTACCAGAGAAAAACACTAATATTAAATGCTAATTATGTTCTGGCCCACCGACTATTAGCTCAGAAAATAATTGGCCTGAGGCCAAACCTAGTTGACGATCCCTGCTGTATAGGGCTGTCCCCACGCAGTCGACAAGTCTATTTTCTGGTCGATATGCTCTTGGCCAACAAAGATTTTTTTAGTCAAGCTGCGGTGTGGCAGTGTGAGATCTGATTCCCGCCTGTGTCATCATTGCTGAATTAACAACATTTTCTACAGAAATGTTAGATTATATTATTGAAGACAAAAAGCAACTCAAAAAATATATAATTTTAAAGAAAAGATGTTACTGTTTTCCCTTTCGTTAATCTGCGCTTTGTTTGGGTTTGGTATTTTGCACACGGCACGAGCACAATTGGCTGCAGAACTACAAACTCTGCCATAGCCTACTTTGTTGGTGTTATTAGTCAAAATGGCAAAAAATAATTGTGGTCTGGCAGCATGTCATTAAAGTACATTTACAAAGTACCGGGTGACTCGACAAACATTGAATGCAAACTCTGCCAACAACTGTTTATTTTTCATATATCAACGTCAAATATGATGTAGCCTACCACCTGATAAACATAAGTTGGCTTAGCCCTACTTCGCTCATGCTAATGCCCTGGGTTGAAAAATGAATAAGCCTATTATAAGAATCACATCCAAATCGAATGACATCTTCTCCGGCAAAGACAACAAAATCTTTCTCTGTTGCACCGTTTCCCACTCAGCTTCTACTTAAGTTCGCAAGCTGCAAGTTTTCAGGCAGTGATAAGCGCGCTCTGATGATTTGCATGTTAACAAACAATATTTTTAATTTGTAGTACATTGTAAGAGATACTAAATACCATCGGCATTCGGTTACAACAGGACTGGTGATACGAGTCTTATTATTAGAAGGCTATTAGCGGCTGAATCTGCAATGTCCAGCAGTTGAGTTGAGTTGTTGAGTCAGATTGCGAAAATGTTTTAAAGTTTTTTTTTTGTGAATGAAAAAAAAAAGCATTTCAAAGTTTGATTAGTCGATTTTCAGATGTTTTAGTCGAGTCTTGGTCGACCAAAGAAAATCTTAGTTGGGGACAGCCCTACTGCTGTACTGAATTGTGACAAATAGCTTGGTTGGCAATGGTTGTGTGAAAAAAAATAACCTTAGCAGTTATTTTTCCAGACTTGGGAAATGCAGCTTGTGTGGACGCTACAGCACTACTTTATCAATAAGAGAGCTACGCTACTGAGGAATGTAGTTGAACTAGCACTACTTGTAGCGACGCTACTGCCCAACACTGTAAAGGACAACTGCAAAATATGAACTTTGGAGCGTGCCCGGTTCTGGAGATAATCGTGGGAAACTCGCTGCCCTAAGATCCCATTTCAAAATACACAGAGATTAGAGAAGTAGACTGAAACTTGTGGTTGTATGACTTACTTGGATAGCTGCTACGTTCGTATTGGGATAGAGATTCAGCCATTTCTCCTTTGACAGAACTGCCCTTCAGCTCCTTATCGATTTTTTTCCCCAAGGGCTCATTAGGCCCACTCTGATAGCCTTCCTCAGACTGCTCAACGCTATAGACTGAACCTGAGCCAAGGCCCGGGCCGGAATCATCAGTACTCCTGCTGGAAATAGTAAAATAAACATGAATTGAGCGTTCAGAACGTATAATATTGCCATCTTGTCTTAACTTAAGAAACATACAATGCATAAACACTTTTAAAATGTTCCAACAATCCCATTATGTCTCAATAATATCAAAGGAGCGCCACCTTTTGCAGCCTGGTGACACTCCGTTCTGCCAGCTGTCATTTCTGCTGGAGGAGGATGGGGCTGTAGAAGTATCTGTTGACCGTGGCATCTTGTTCCCCTCCATCATCGTTGGTTCTGGTTTCCTGTTCTGCCGGTCAACCAGGGGCCGCTGGCTGGAGAAGCTCCTCTTGGCTAGCTCCCTCTTCTCTCCGGCGCCCTGCTCACCGTGGCCAGAGTCTGATTGTAAATCTCCATGGGTATGCTGACCCCCACCTCCACATTTCTCCCTCCAGTCGTTGAAGTCACTGTTTTCAGAGCCTGTTTCCCAGTCTTCTGCCTGTCCCTGCGGACCCAGCTTTCCACCTCCAGAGTATTGACTATAGGGCCAGCCATCCTCTCCACTCACCTTGGAACGAGCTGGCCAGGGGTTGGCAAAGTTCACTCCATTGATGTACTCTTCACTTGTCCACTGGCATGTGCCAGGTTCCCGCTCTTGACGCAGTCGACGGAAGCGTGGGGGCTTGTCCTGGCGAGGTGGTCGCCTCCTCCTCAATTGTTGACGGTCAGTATTGTCATTATCTAGGTAGCATTCACCGTCAGCACCACGGTCTTCTGTACCATTCTCCATGAAGAAGCCAGCAGTAAGCTTGGGAGGATGTTTGAGGGATTCACGTTCTGTTGGAGGTCTGCGCAAGTAAGTTTCAGGTCCCAGTCCGTAGCCATTCTCCTGCATGGGTGCTCCGTTACCAAATTGGGTTCCCCTGCCCCTCCAAGTTGAGATGTCTCTGGATCCACCAAAGCCGCGGCTGTAGCCTCCACTGGTGTTCAACCTAGGGGGAAGCAAGCGCCCGCTGAACCCTTTTGTGACTTTGCTCTTCTCACGGGAATCGCTGACAGCTTGGTCATCAGTGTAGACCTTGTTGGACCTCCAGGAATCCCGGTCAGCCTTCCTGACCTCACCAGAGTCTAGGCACCCACCTTCTCCATTCTCTGAACCCTTCTGCCGCCGCCGTTTGGGCAACTCCTCATATTCCGATGCCTCACTCAGCGTCTCACTGACATTGCGCCTTCGTGGTTTCCCTCTCTGGAGATCCTCAACCTTCATAAAGTCCCTTGGCAGTCCTCTGCCTCTACCTGGCCTTTGAACATCCCTATTATTGCTGCTGTAACCTGCCCTTGAGTTCTCTCCTCCTCGTCCTCCCCGGCCACCTCCTCCCCTTGAGCTAAACTCCCTGAAGCCCCGGCTTCGGCCTCGACCTGTTCCTCTGGCTCCTGCAAATGCCTGTTCCTCATCAATAAAAATCCAGTTATTGCGTCGGGGAAGCTGGGGTTCCCTGCTCTCCTGGATCTCCCTAGACGACTGGCTCTTGCTGCTGTCCCAACTGTTCTCTTTGGGTGAATCGTCACTATTACTTGGAGGCCTCTCCACCTTTACAGGTGATAGGTGATGTTTCTCTTCTGGCTGCTTCTCGATCGCAGGTGAGGCTGCGCGTCTGTTACTTACAGACTGGATGTCTTTCTTTAGATCATATACATTGGTAAGGACCTCCTTCTCTAGTCGGTAAGGAACTGTCTTTTCCTCGGGTTCCACTTTAGGCTTTTCGTTCTCCTTGTCTTCCACTTTCAGGGCCTTCAGTACTGGTTTCTTGATAGGTCCGGTTCTGCGTGTCAGAGTTTTCCCGCCGATTTCAGAAGGCTGGCTCACACTGCTGCTGCTGGAACTGGAGCCTAGGTCTGACCACTGCCCTTGACCTCCGCCTTCCTTCTTCTGCCCTCCATCTCTTCTCCAGTAGTCGGAGTCAAAGCCCTTCTCTTTGGAGACATCAAAGACCTCATCATGGGACTCAGTACTGTCCTTTAAGTGTCTATCTTTGGGGTCCAGTATGGGGTAGTCGCTATCCGGGTGCTGCTGCGAGCGGCTGGGGGCAGTGGCAAGAAGGCCTTGATTGTGCTGGGGGTCTCGGTCCAGACCTCTGCTCTGGTGATAGCCATGGTGTTCTAGGCCCTCAGTACTCCTCTCTTCATATGAATCCTGTTGGGAGCAGGTCCTGTCACTCCTGAACACAGGAAAATACACAAATTATAAGACCCTGTCTTTTGACAGGGGACAATCTTGTGCCTAGAGCCCTCATGTAGAGAATGGTGTTATGGGTCATAACTGAAAGTAGAAAAAAACGCACTCTCAAGCTTGTTCGTTGCTTCTTTTATTAAGATGTTTATTAAGATGACAAACGCGTTCGGCCTAAGCCATCGTCAGTGTAAGTGGCTTAGGCCGAAACGCGTCTGTCATCTTAATAAACTGGTCAAAAGAAGCAACGAGCAAGCTTGAGAGTGCGTTTTTTTCTACTTTAAGTTACTAGTCTTTTTTCACTTGCACCCAAAATCAATTTTTATTTATTTTGTAAGCAGAGCGCGCCTATCCTTAGTAATGGGTCATAACTGGCCTGTCATCTGGTTGGCACCTATCAGAGTTGTCCTGCTGCCTCTGATAGGGTGGGGTGAAGCTGCGAGGAGGGTATCCATCTTGGTTCCACACAGGGTAAGGCTCAGTTGAAGGGGCCCTTCTCTCTTGATGCACATTGGGATGACAGCCCTCATCAGAACCAGGGCTGTTCAGGTGGTCTTGCTGCATCATGGGTTTCATCAATCCTGTAACACAGAATGGCAGATTAAATCACAACATTCTAAGCAAACAATATTACAACCAAGTACAATCAAATATTGAACACACTTCAACAAAATTGTTCCACTGGCCAGAGGTTACCTGAAGATTGCACAGCATTAGGGTAGTAGTCTACAGGTGATCGGCCCTGGGCCATGCGAGGGTCCATGAAGGGGGGCATCATCATCCAACGAGGGTCAAACCCCAAGACATGAGGAGGGTAGTAGCCTCTCTGGGGGTGGCTGGAGCCAGAGGGGGCAGGGTGGCCAGATTGCTGCCAGTGCTGCATTTTATATACTTGTTCCTTAAAAGGAAAAATAAAGACAGAAAAGATGACACGGTAGGGATCTTACATACCAGTTAAAAAAAGTTATATACAACCCCAATTCCAAAAAAGTTGAGACATTGTGTAAAATAAAAACAGAATACAATGATTTGCAAATCTCATAAACTCATGTTACTCACAATAGTACATAGAAAACATATCAAATGTTTAAACTGATGAAATGTACAAGCTTTAGGAAAAAATAAGGTAATATTGAATTTGATGGCAACAACATGTCTTGAAAAAGTTGGGAAAAGGCCATGTTTACCACTCTGTAGCATCCCCTCTTTTAATAAGTCTGTATCTGTCTGGGAAGTGAGGAGACCACTTGCTGGAGTAGTAGGAGAGGAATGTTGTCCCTTGTATCTGATACAGGGTTCTTGCTGCTCAATGGTCCTGGGTCTTTTGTCATATTTTAGTTTCATGATCCACCAAATGTTTTTGACTGGTGAAAGGTCTGGACTGCAGGCAGGCCAGTTCAGCACAAGGACCATTCTACTACGAAGCCATGCTGTTGTGACAGACGCAGTATGTGGTTTAGCATTGTCTTGCTGAAATTTGCAAGGCCTTCCCTTAAAAATATGTAGTCTGGATGGAAGCAAATTGTCCTATAAAACCTGTATATACACACCTTTCAGAATTGATGGTGCCTTTCCTAATGTGCAAGCTGCCCATTCTATAGGCACTAATGCACCCTCATACCATAAGAAATGCAGGCTTTTGAACCGAGCACCGATAACAAGCCAGATGGTCCATCTCCTCTTTAGTCCAGGGGACGCAGCGTCCATGGTTTCCCAAAATTATTTCTAATTTCAACTTGTGTGGCCACAGAACAGTTTTCCCACTTTGCTTCAGTCCAGTCAAAAACATGAGCTTTAGCTTAAAGAAGATGGCAGTGTTTCTGGATTATGTTCACAAATGGCTTCTTTTTTGCATGATAGCTTTAACGTGCATTTGTGGATGGCACAGGAAACTTCAGACGGGTTCAAATGAAAATAAATCCTGAGCCGGAACTTTTTTGAGGGGTGGTGGTGGAGAGAAACGCTTTTTTGTCTTCTGCTAGTTTTCTAGACAGGGTGACCAGTGGCTAAGAAGATGTGAATGACGTTCTTGGCTTCGATTTGTTCGTGTTTGTACCCCCTCATTTTGTTTGTATTATTATTAGTTTTGTTTTGGTCTACACACGGTGTAGCTTTTCTTTTGTCCCCCTGGCAAGGAACAAGGGGACAGGCAAGCTACCCTTGGGTTTACACCTCCCATCACGTAGGTTCACCTGTTGGAGAAACACTAGGTAAGGAGCAGGTGCCACCCATCTTACTTTTGTTTAATTAGTTTGTGGTTAGGCAGACAGGGTGGTTTTTACTTTGCTCTTTTATTTGTTCTCCGTTCCCTTGTACCCTTTTCGGGGTTGTTTAACCAGCCAACAAACCTTTGTATATATATATATCCATGTCCAGTGTTCCTTGTCATATGCACTTCAGTGTGTGTTGTGCGATGGCGACCCAAGCCCAGGTTGTACGCGATTTCTTGGGGGTGCCATCCATTGATTGGCACCAAATCCACTTTATCCAAAACTGACAGTGTTTCTCTCATTATTGACAACTCCTCCATTTCACCATCCCCCCAGGTTAAGAGTCTCTGTGTCATCCTATCACACTATCCTTTCAGCCCCACATCAGTAACATAACCCGGTCTGCGTAATTCCTTCTGCGAAACATCAATCGTCTTCGCCCCTCCCTTACCCCCCACACTGCCGCCATTCTTGTACACAGTCTCGTCACTTCCCGTCTGGATAATTGTTACTGTCCTTTTCAGCCTCCCTCAAAAAAAACCTCCATAAACTTCAACTAGTCCAGAATTCAGCTACCCGCATTATAACCCGAACCGCCTCTATCCACCACATCACTCCTGTCTTGCAACAGCTCCACTGGCTCCCGGTCCAGTTCCATATTAAATTTAAAAACCTTCTGTTCACATTCAAGGCCATCCATAACCTTACCTCCCCGTATTTGTCTGATTTCCTCCAGGGTCCCACTACCTCCCGCACCCTCAGATTCTCTTCCTCCATACACCTTCTGTCTGTCCCCTCTGCCCGCCTCCCCACCATGGGGAGTAGAGCATTCTGTAGAGCTCTGTTCCACGTCTCTGGAATTCATTAGTACCCCAACTCAGAAATATCGATTCAATCCCCTATTTCAAATTGCAACTCAAAACCCAACTGCTTATTCCATTTAATTTCAATAGCTCTGCCTTCTTCTGTTGTTCTTTGTTGTTGTATTATTTATTTTGCTGCTTTTAATGTCTTATGTACCCTTGTACAGTGTCCTTGAGTGTCGAGAAAGGCACCTTTAAATCAAATGCATCATCATCATCAAGAGTTGGACAACGAGTGCAAAATTACTTAATGTTTGACCAACAACATAAGGCTGAATGGAGATTTAAACTCAAGAGCATGAGGTTGCAAGTCAGCCTCTGCTACACAAACTGTTGAGAGTTTATGAATAGCCATATTGTCTTGTACATTTCCTATAAAAACAGGACAATGGGATGACTGGGTTGCTGCTGTAAAGAATAGCTTACGCGTAGTGCTTTAAAAAGGTTGTTTGAGGTGCCATAACATGTCATGGAAGGGAATTTCAAATAATGCCTAACATCATTGGCAATGTGTCCTGGCTTAGGTTACTACAATGAATTGCAACAGGCAAGGGATCCACCTGAACAATTAATATACTTCATTCGAGCTAACTCGGTTGTGAATCTGACACTACCATGCGTAGTCTACAAGTAACTAGCTACTTTGGTGAACCTGGCTTGTTTTGCAGTGGTTTACAGTCTCGCTAAACAGATGATCGGAGTGTTGTGATGGGCTCAAATAAACACTCATTGCTATGTTTTACAACCAGATGATTGACCAGAAGACTACAAACCGTTCTGTCAGAATAAAATAATAATACATTTAAAAAAAACATGCCTCTGACTGGTTTTGAACCTACGACCATACGCTTACCAGCACAACATCTCATCCAATTGAGCCAATCCCAGACTTGGACTATGCCTCGTTCAGTAACTGGATGATAAAATAAGCTGTTTCTCTAAAGGGCAAACATTGTCAGATTTGGTCCAAGTTCAAACAGCTGTAATTCAGTCGTATTTTGACATATGAAGGTGAAACTTTGCATAGTACTTCAGGGGGGTGTCACCTTAAAGTAGAGGTGGGCGGTATTCCAGTCTGAACGCGAATACCAGTATTGCGTTGTGCCATGATATGGATTTTGCCATATCATGGATATCACGATATATGAATAAATGTATTAGTAAAGTGTTCCTGTTTGGTTTAAAATATAAGTCAAGCGATACTGCCTAGTGGGCTAGTTCAAATTTGTGTCTTTTACACAAAAAAACATGCAGCATGGACGCTGCACGCATTGTGCCAGCCAATGAAAGTCAACAAACAAGCTAGTGCAACTCCAGAGGAAGCAAACATTCATTCATATGAGTAATGTGCTTTTGTTGGCAAGTGTAAGCGAGCGTTAATGATGTCTGAAAATAACACCAGTGGGGTATATTTGCCAGACAAAGAAGAATTGGTAAAACAAAATGTTGAGCCGCTGTAGTTTGAAAATGATTTGGTTTCAAGTTATCCGAAATCGACCAACAAATAGTAGCCTACTCTAAGTTGTGTCGTCGAATTGTGCTAGCCAAAGCTGGAAACACTAGCAATCTCTTTCACCACCTGAAAGCCATGCATGTGCGCGAAAATTAATCTACCAGAATGAAAAAATCCACCAGTTTGACAAATCCAATGCCGGGTTGGTTAGAATTGTGAAATGTATGTTTATTGCAGGCCAACAGAATCGAGTATTCAGCCATGTAATAATTGTTTATAGCTAGAGCTAACTCGACACCGGATTCAAATGAATGGTTGTTACCAGGCTTCTGCTGAGCTAGATAACGACCCAATCATTTAAATCAGGTGTGTTGGAGCAGGGAAACATGTAAAACATGCAGGACAGGGGGTCCCTGAGGATCAGGGTTGAAGACCTCTGCATTAGAGGGCTGTCAATGGGGCATGGAAGCTCCTATTGGGTCAAGCAAGGTGTCAATCGAAAGGGCAGAGTGTAGCGGCCATTTTAAGAGTATCCACTTGTCAGTACTCGAACCACATCTCCTCCTATGAGCAATAGTGCATGAGAGACTGAAATAAAAAATAATTGGCGAGGAAGAATAAAGCAACAAGATCGTGGCTGTGTGTGGATATAATTCATTGTTTGGACAACTGCTCAACATGGTTAGATACTTTTGACCTTTGGGAATGTAAGCAGATGAGGTTTTGATCAATTGTTTGCATACCTGGACCATTACGAAGTAATGGTAGGCAAGTACAACTTTTTCCTCTGGCTTTGATGATATGTTGGTCACCGGACAAAGACGTTGACTGTACTTGCGGTTGCGACTTGATCTTGAATTGGTTTATTTCAATGGAAGCACAAGAATCGTAGCTTTCCACTGATGTGCAACATGTGTAGCAGTCTACAAAATATATTTAGTGCGCAGTAACTGGGGGAGAAGGCAGCGTTTCGGGCCCGACCGTCTACAGGTTAAAGCATTCGAGACGAACATCCCTGCAGTCATCGCTCGTCTAATTGAGGTGGGAAGTGATCAGCGGCAAGATGTAAAGAAAGCAGATGCTGCAAGAGTGAGAGGATGGCTCAAGAAGGTTAAGTCCAATGAATTCCTCTTCCATATAGGTCTTTACATGGATGTTTTGGGTGAGTTGTCCCATCTATCTCTCCAATTCCAGAAAGACAGCATCTCTCTCCCCACAGCTGTGGAGGCTATTGAGACTTCCAAACAGGTGCTGAAAGACATGGCGAAAGGTGATGGCCCAAAGCTGAGAGCAGTGAAGGTGGAGTGTAGGTGTGGTAGTTACAGACGTGTAGTTCTTTCTGACACTTATGTAGATCCTGAGGAGAGTTTGAAGAGCTCCAGAGAGCCGCTCATCCATGACATTGTGGCCTGCCTTGATGAAAGGTATCAAACAGACACAATCCTCGTGGCCATGTGTAAACTGGACCCTAAGCACTGGCCTGAAGATCTGACTGAGTATGGTAACAAGGAGGTCTTGCTGCTCCTAGAGCATTTCAAGGAAATACTGAAGAACAACGGCTGTGATGTAGAAAATGTAATGGCAGAGTGAACCCGTCGTAAGAAGGTCATCAACAGGAATTACAGAGGTCTAAAGTGGGAGGAACTAAGGTCACAGATTGTAAGGGTGCGGTCTGAGGAGTTCTCCAATATACTCCACATAATTGAAATAATTCAAGGCATGGTCCACCTCCAAGGTAGAGAGGGCGTTTTTAACCTTCTGAATTGAGTCAAAACTGACTGGCAGATCAATCTCAACACAGCCACAGTCCTAATGATGATATCACTCATATCAGGGAGTCAGATGGCTGAGCGGTGAGGGAGTCCGGCTAGAAATCAGAATCGATTCCCGGATCGATTCCCCGCCGTGTCGTTGTGTCCTTGGGCAAGGCACTTCACCCTCCTTGCCTCGGGGGGAATGTCCCTGTACTTACTTTAAGTCGCTTTGGATAAGAGCGTCTACTAAATGACTAAATGTAAATATCACTGGAGGGACCAGAAGAAGAAGATGCAGCTGCTGCTGCTGCAACATGTGCAGAATCTGCTGTGAAAATCTTCCGCAGTGGGAAGAAAACAAGGCGGTCCCACATAAAACCCTATAGGAAAAGGCAGCAGGTCAGACCAGCAACTTCTCCAATGGCTGACAGTGACACAGATGACGACGATCATGAACTAGTGCTATTTGACAAAAAAGCCACTAATTTATGTCAGGGATGCAAACACATGTATGGTCAAAAAAGAGAGAAGTAATTTCAGCCATCGCCCCGCGGCAAATATCCATATACTTACATTGCCACCAACCCTGACATCCCTGGCCCACCCCTATATGCACAGAGTAAAATGACATTCTGAAGATCAAAATACACCAAAACGAATTTATAATATTCAATTTCATTTTTTTCTCCCGAGACAACTCTTATTAAACTATCTAGCACTTCTTCTGGTTTTACTCCTTCTTCCTATTCTTCCTGGCCACCTCTAAGGGCACTAAATGTTGATGATCCTAGCCAACTCCTTCAGCTGAGTAACAGCCTGGGAATGGCCCCTCACCACAGGATCAATGGAGGACAAGGCCTGTAGGTTCTTACTTTTGAGAGGTAGTTTGTTCTACTTGCCACAAGCTGTGTATGGTCACCTTCCCAATAAAATCCATGACAGTAGGAGATTTCTTTAAGGCTGCAAAGGAAGCTCCGCTTCCCCTAAAATGTCAAAAAAATGGATGGTCAAATATTTACTATCGTGTTAACATTTTAAATGTGTTAGAACACGTTTATCTCGAAGACGCGTTCGTTCAGAATCAGATACATTATAGCAGCAGGTCGACTGACTCGATTTCCTTCTCATACTTTCCGGTAGCGTCACAGTGCATTTCTCTGTTGAAGCCCAGCGTCCAGGGACTTGAATGGGGCTGCTTTGAACAGTTTTTTTTTTTTATGTTTCGAAACTATACAGTCATTGGAGTCAGATGGCTGAGCGGTGAGGGAGTCGGACTAGTAATCAGAAGGTTGCCGGATTGATTCCCCGCCAAGCCAAATTATGTTGTGTCCTTGGGCAAGGCACTTCACCCTACTTGCCTCGGGGGGAATGTCCCTGTACTTACTGTAAGTCGCTCTGGATAAGAGCGTCTGCTAAATGACTAAATGTAAATTGGATAAATGTTGCGATTATGTCCCTCCCACGGACGCTCAGCGTCACGCACGCTAGGTTTCTGCTTGATGATTGGAGGGTCTGTCAAAAGACTGCATCTCCTTTTTAATGATAGCGATTTTGTACTATAAAAAGTCGCCGAAGCTATTCGAGCTCAGTCCCATAAGCGGATTTTGCAAGTGTAGTCAAGACAAACTGCTGCAACCTATTTCTTGGTATTTGTTTGCGCGAAATTGCTAGCCAATTTTCATCATGCATTTCATATAATTATACACCACATTCCTTGTTTCAGTTAACCTAATTCCCACATTTCCTTCGATGTTTATCCTAATTCATCCCCACTGGCAGCACAAATGCATACTTGTCAGCCCACTCTGTCTGAAATTTGCAATTTTTGGAATCAACTTTTCGCTTTATGGGTTTGTCTCGCCATGATTTTCGTTAAAGAAGAAACACGTACCGTTAGCAAATCGATGAGCCTGCGTTGTTGCGAATGACACACACAACCTGCGTGACCCATAGAGGTTGCAGATGTTGAGTGAGTGATTCCTGATGGAGCTTTAGATTGGACACGGAAGATATAAAGCACATCTAGTAGGAAAAAAATATAGGCTATTGCACAAAATCACGCACCAATGAAAACTTGCTTGTATTGCGTCTGGTCCGGATCCGCCTATTGAGTCACCTCGCCATAGACCGTAAAAGATACGCAGCAAGAAGACACACGGGTAGGCTAGTTCACGCTTGGGCGCATACTGCTGATTTGTTTATTTCCTATTTACTTTTTTGGTGGACGCAATCCAAAATTACTGTTGGTGCAATTATAATCAGACCACCCCCCCCCCCTAAAAAAACTATTCGGATCTGCACGATTGACACAAGTCACCCAAACTGACGTGGAAAAAGCGGGAGGCGCCGAAAAGCGCGCCGTTTGCATCCCTGTTATGTATACTAGGGGTGGAACGGTACACTGAAGTCACGGTTCGGTTCGTACCGCGGTTCAGACATCACGGTTCAGTACGAGTTCGGTACAGTGGGGGGGAAAGCAAAACAAAAATGCAGAAGCAGGGCTCCAGACTAACTACTGTACATGCAAGTCTTAGCTAAATGTATGATGCGCTTGTCGATCAGTCCTCCTACACCACGACACGATAGGCTACTAGCTGAGCAACAGCGCAAACACAGGCAGGGATACAGTAGCAGCAACGCCGGCCCTGGTCCCTTACATACAGTGCCCTCCAAAAGTATTGGAACAGTGAGGCGAATTCCTTTATTTTTGCTGTAGACTGAAAACATTTGGGCTTGACATCAAATAATGAACGTGAGACCAGAGATCAACGTTTCAGCTTTTATTTCCAGGTATTTACATCAGGATCTGATGCACAACTAAGAAAATATCACATTTTGTTTGAATCCACCCATTTGTCATGTGAGCAAAAGTATTGGAACAGATATACTTAAAACATATTTAAGTGAATAAGACTTAATATTTAGTTGCAAATCCAACCCTGCTTTCAATAACTGCAGCAAGTCTGTGACCCATTGACGTCACCAAACTTTTGCATTCTTCCTTTTTGATGCTTTCCCAGGCTTTCACTGCAGCCTCTTTCAGTTGTTGTTTGTTTTGTGGGGTTCCTCCCTTCAGTCTCCTCTTAAGCAGGTAAAATGCATGCTCTATAGGGTTTAAGTCTGGAGATTGACTTGGCCAGTCTAATACCTTCCATTTCTTGCCCCTGATGAACTCCTTTGTTGTTTTGGCAGTGTGTTTTGGGTCGTTATCTTGCTGCATGATGAAGGCTCTGCCAATCAGTTTGGTTGCATCTTTCCTTAAATTGGCAGACAAAATGTTTCTGTAGACTTCCGAGTTCATTTTGCTGCTGCCATCATGTGTTACATCCTCAATGAAGATTAATGAGCCCGTCCTAGAAGAAGCCATGCAAGCCCAAGCCATGACATTACCTCCACCGTGTTTCACAGATGAGCTTGTGTGTTTGGGATCATGAGCAGTTCCTTTCTTTCTCCAAACTTTAGCCTTTCCATCACTTTGGTAAAAGTTAATCTTTGTCTCATCAGTCCATAAAACTTTGTCCCAGAATTTTTGAGGTTCATCTCTGTACTTTTTGGCAAATTCCAGCCTGGCCTTCCTATTCTTCTTGCTAATGAGTGGTTTGCATCTTCTGGTGTAGCCCTTGTACTTTTGTTCATGAAGTCTTCTGCGAACAGTAGATAGTGATACCTTCACTCCTGCCATCTGGAGGTTGTTGCTGATCTCACTAACAGTTGTTTTAGGGTCTTTCTTTACAGCTCTCACAATGTTTCTGTCATCAACTGCTGATGTTTTCCTTGGTCTACCTGTTCGACGTCTGTTACTTAGTACACCAGTAGTTTTCTTCTTCTTCAGGACATTCCAAATGGTTGTACTGGCTATGGCCAATGTTTCTGCAATGGCTCTGATTGATTTTCCATCTTCTCTAAGACTCACAATTGCTTGTTTTTCACCCAAAGACAGCGCTCTGGTTTTCATGTTGTTTTCACCTCTGAATACAGTCTGCATAGACAAAACCTATCTTACCCAATCTGAACCTGAGTGTAGACATTCAGTGGTATTTATTGATTGAATAATGTATGTAATAGGACACACCTGGGCAACAAAACACACCTGTCAGTCACATGTTCCAATACTTTTGCTCACGTGACAAATGGGTGGGTTCGAACAAAAAGGTGATATTTTCTAATTTGTGCATCAGATCCTGATGTAAATACCTGGAAATAAAAGCTGAAACGTTGATCTCTGGTTTCACATTCATCGTTTGATGTCAAGCCCAAATGTTTTCAGTCTACAGCAAAAATAAAGGAATTGGCCTCACTGTTCCAATACTTTTGGAGGGCACTGTATACAACAAAACACGGACGTTGATGGAGCGCGAGTTGTCAGCTGCACCCTCCGTTTCACTAACGACTGATGGTTGGACTTCTCGTGCTACCGAAAGCTACCTCACGGTGACTGCTCATTTTATTGACTGAGTGGGAAATGAAAGCGTCAGTTCTACAGACACGGCCCCTGTATGAGCAGCACACAAGCACTCACCTAGCTGAGAAGCTACAGAAGGTCTTGGCAGAGTAGAAACTAGACAGGCCTGGAAATTAGGAATTGATTGGGTGTGTACAACATCAGCACACGTTAGCAACAACCAATAGATACTACGCTCTGGATAAAAGCGTCTGCTAGACTAAATGCACGTTCTAGTAAGACAGCAATATCAGCGAGCCCTAAGCATTAGTACCGCAGCTAAAAGTCTAGGAAAGTTTAGGCTATTTTTCGCTATACTTACACTACGAACATTCATATTTAGCACTAGCGTTGCATAGGCTACGTGCTGCTAGTGCTGCTGCTAGCTATCTCTGACTCACTCAGGCACAGTTCGGCTACACAGGTGGCGGCGTTAATCAGTTTGAGCTAAGGCGGGGCTACAGATTGTCCCTAAAGAACACGAATATCTTACAGTAGTTCCGCATTACATTAATTAATTTGCACGCGAGTTTTATTAATTTTTATAGCGTGTATTCTCCGTGCAATTTCACGGGCCGAACCGTGACGCCCGTACCGTACGGTTTGGTACGAATACATGTACCGTTCCACCCCTAATGTATACATACATATTTTTTTCTACACTGTACATATAACTTAATATGTATCGTTATTTTCCCCTCAGCTTTGCTGAGCTTTTTGTTTGTAGATTTAATTTAATTAATGTATAACCCTTTTATTGGGTTTCGTTTTTGTTGTTTGTTTAGTCTGTCCTATCTGTATTTCCTGTACTAGGTAGGTACAACATGATAAAAGATAACTTTTTTTAAATAAATTATATAATAAAATATAGCTGCAAGCAGCGATGTGTGTGCACTTCAGAATGATGTCATCCTGTTCAAAGGCCAGACACCACAGGTTAATAGGGTAAACATTTTAACTGATAGATAGCACCATTAAACTTCCCCAGTTGTTTACTTATATTAAGACTGTTTTTTTGCATTACAAGTTTTCTGAAGATTTTATTTAGATATGCAAATTATATGCAAATTAGGCATAATTTAGGAAAACTACCCACACATTGCAAACCTGCTAGCCTTACATCGCCACCCATTCTGCAATGGAAACATGTTTTGAAAGTTGTAGTAGAGCATGTAACTTTTGCTTAATTAAATCTATCCCTAGCGTTTGCAATCTTTCGACCAGTGTGTTAGCAGCAGTTGGTCTTGTTGAAGCCAGAAGGATAAAGTTAATCTACCCACATAATGGGGCCGTGCTAGTTTAACCTAGTACCAGCAGGCTAGTAGCAACTCAAAAGTGATATTAACTGGTAATAAGTAGGCCTATATGATCCCTTAGATAGTAATATCCCTATAATCTCAACCAATTTCAGCAGTCAACTAAGCATGGTTAGTGTCTGTATTAAATTGATGAATTACTGTACAGGAAAAACGGCACCCTGAAGCTACAGATGTAGAGCAGGTTGGTGATGAATCAGCATCAGGGGTTCAGGTGACAAGTTGAATTGTCCACTTTGGTGAAGATTGCATTAAATTGCTGTTTTTTAAGGGATGTTTAGACAATGTTACCCATGAATGTTATCATTCACACTTATACTTGTAGGTAGTAAAAAGGTATAAATATAAATCATTGCTTAAAAGTCCATTACAGATGATGTAGGCCTAGTACAGCTCCATAAAACCTGAACCAGTTACCTACATATATATATATATTTTTTTTTTTTTGGCCAGTGTTCAGTGTCCCTACCAAAGCTGAGACCAAACCTACGCCCTTGAATCGCGCTACATAAACTTTCAGCTGTGAGGCGCGTTGTTCATGTTCAGCGGTATACTCTTTTCCCATCGATTGAACTTGACAGTCGTCTTCATTAAACTGTTGAGCCTTTTATCTAGGAAGTGACAATAGTTGTCTTATTTTCTTAGAAGTTTGTGTTAGTGCTTCTTTCGGCATTTTGAAATTCAAAAGGTCTCGCTGACAGCTAAACCAGGAAGCGTCAGTGCGCATCACGTGATGCATTTGAACGAATCAGGTTATCAGAAATCGACTCCAGCCAATCGGATTTCTTATTTAGGTCAAACCCTCCCTTTGTACCTTCACATTTGGTTGCTGATACAAAGGAAATGACCATGTTTGGATCGGATATTGTGCAGATATTGTGCGGATATATGTATACATTGTGCAGGAGAAAGAGAGCTTTACAACGATACCACGAATGTCATGGTGAAGCCAACAGTCGCAGCACTGTATGTTACGTTAGAATGCTAACTTTTGTTGAATTTTGGTGAAATCCACAGGCACAACAAGACAAAGTGCAGTAAAATAAACACTTTAAAATATATTTTAAACGTTTTCTTTCAACTAGTTTGAAAATAGACATGTTGAGGAAGCAAAATAGCTAAGAAAATCAAAATTGACCAGTATACGAAAAACTCCTGCCGTGTCTCGCCTTAACAAAACAAATAATCAGTATCATGACAGGCCCATAGGCTGTGGTTAAATTCGAACCTGTGACCATGCACATTGCAGTGCACTGTCTTGGACCATTGAGCTATCCTCAGTGTTGGCAATTCCTTCGGTCAGTTACTGTATAAAAAAGTTAGTTGGTTCTCCTGTGGCAAGCATTGTTAGATTCGGCCAAAGTTGAAACTGCTCTAATTCAATCATATTTTGACATACCAAGGTGAAATTGTTTATGGTACGTCAGTGATGTCATCTTGAACCCAATTAGGTTTGAAAAACCATCAGTCAAAATTATATTTGATTTATTGACAAAGATATTGAGGCAATGTGGACATTTACATAAATACAACCCTTTTGTATTTGTATATAAAGACATCATTTCTACACATCTGTACAACATTTTAAAGATTTCCTCAAGTTTTCACTGTACAGGAAAATCCATCATGGCGGATGTAATGGCATTTATTGACAGTTACAATATCTATGTTTCTTTAAGCGGTAAAAAGTAAGTTCCTTTGTTATAGACAGTCGAATGTAAGACACTGAGGCTCTGTGGTATGGTTTACTCTGTAGAAGGGACATTCAGATTGTCTGAAGGTATTTACAACTGATCTAATCAACAGCCAGCAAAGGCACCAAATTAGGGGAGTGGAGTCAGGGTTAGTCAAGTTGACCCCTCTGCCCAGAACCTTTAGGTTCAGGGAGATTGGGCTGGTGTCCTGTTTGTAGAAACTAAAAACTACATCAACGTGGGACACTGGTCTGGGTTTTTTTATTATCCTAAACTGGCACTGACCAGTGCTGACCAATCATGGTGACCGCTGTATTGATTGATTATTAACATCTGTTCATATAAGGGAGACCTTTCCTTATTGACCTTTATCACTCTTACGAACAATCTGTGTGGATGGCACACCCTTTGTTAATGACTGAGCAGCAAAGCTTTGTTTAATCTTATGTAATTGTATAAATAAACTATTGAAGTCCTTGAGGCTTTTTTGTTCCCCATGAGAAATAGGTCATGTACACAAAGTTTCAAAAGAATTGGAGCAATGTTGTGGAAATGCAATCACGTTGAAAATCTGAGTTTAGGGCGTGGCCTGTGGCGCCCCCTACAGTTGAAGGTGTCCCATTATTGGTGTGGGTGTACCCACTTGGATGTGGTATCAATGTATCAAATTAGAAAATATGTGACCAATAACGGAGTTATTGTGGCGCAAAGAGAAGAAGATTAATAATAATAATAATAATAAAACTAACAAAAACAATAGGTTTCCTCCTACTGGAAGAACCCTAATAATAGGAATACTAACAAAAATGATAGGTTCCCTCCTACCGGAGGAACCCTAAATATAAATATAATAAGTTAAGATTGTTAATAGTTATTGAAAAAAAGTAATCATTGATTATGATTTACGTTTTCAGTTTTTTTGTTAAAAGAATTAAGAAAACACTTTGAATATGTGTAGACTACTGCTTAATAGTCTTATTTTTGCCATTTGCTCATATACTGTTAACCTAAATAAATATATTTATTATCTTGAACAAAGGTTTAATGTTATTTCTAGGGCTCTACTTGAACTCCCCTCGCCGACCAACGCATGCTTCGCGTTGAGGTGGTATAGGTTACTTTAGGCTGGTATTGCTTCGGTAAAACGATAACATTCAGTCATTTAGCATATGTAAATGTACTACCGTGTCCAGTGTTGCCAATTTAACGACTGTCGCTAAATTTGGCAATTCTTCTCCCTCCCTAACAACAAAGTCTCATCTAGCGACAAACCCAGCAACTTTTAGTGACTTTAGAGAGCCACGAATGACTTCTGGTGAGATGTATTTGGCAAAACTGTGCTCGTCAGCGTCCGACTCTGCATGGGTACCAGGTAGACCAGGTACTAACGTAACTTCTGGTATCATAGGTTTTTTCCCATTTGAGTACCAGAGTTTTTTGTTGTTGAAAACACTACTATAGAGAGGGATTAGGCAGAGATTCGTAAATAAGGTACTTGAGGGGTCTGAGTAAAGTGTGAAATGGCGTTGTCGTACCTGCTGCTGGTGCTGCTTTTGGAAGCGGGGAGGAAGGGTTTTGGGTGGTTGCTGGCGACTATAGTCGACCAAGGGAGAAGTGGGCTCGGGGAAATCATCCTCACTGCGGTAGGCAGATAAGCCCTGGGGTGCTTCATCTCTGTAGTCCTGGCCCGGGGAATATTCCTGGGGATAGTCACATGGGTCTGAAAGGGGGAGGGCATAGAGACGTTAAAGACTAACACGTTTTCTAAAAGCACCATTTTAAGCAGTAGTTACTTTTATCAACCTATATTATTCATTATGGCAGATAAACAGATACACAGAGCAATATAGGTAATTATACCTTTCGTCCCGTACTGCCAGCTCTCCTGGTGACTTTTGCTTTGCTCCTTCCCAGGGGAGAGTGCCAGCTCCTTGCCCTCTGTCTCCTTCCCTTCGTCCTCAGACCTCAACACCTGCCTCTCTGTCTTTCCAAACTTCTCATCCAGTTTCTTGAGTTTCTCTGCGCATGCAGCCAGTCTTTCCTCACGGGCCCGTCTCTCCTCCTCCTCACGGCGCCTGCGTGCCCTCTCCACTGCCTCAGAAAGCTCAGGCGACACAAACTTTGCCCTAGGTGGAGCCTGATTCTGGGGCTGGCGCTGAGCCTCTTCCTGGTCATCAAGGGGTTCACCCTGGTGGATTGTCCCTGACCCAGAGCTCTTTTGCTGGGACTGAAGAAAGTATAGTACAAGGGGGTCAGGTATTAACCAGCATTGTACAGGGGGAAATGATGGCTACACTGGTATTAAAATAGTGAACTATAAATAACTATAGAATTTGTGGCTCAGTGTCCCTTTCAGCCAATATTAGTCTGGTATAAAACACAGCATAGTCCAAGGAAAGATGTGGTTCTATGACTTTGTGCCCATCAGTTTCTCTGTCTTGCTGTCCAGGGGCTCATAATTAATATCCAGTGCTCCAGCATCACCCAAGTTACTTTTGAGTTAATTTGTCAAGCAAACAATCACAGACACAATTAATTCAAAGTGAAGCAGGGAGCCAACATTCTCTGCTTGTTTTTCATCTAGAATCGTACTCCATGGCAACCAAAACGATATGCCCTTTATATCTTTAGTCCTCCAAGACATCTGGGGTAAAGACACATTTCAATCAAGTTAAGAAAAGACTAACCTAATAACAGTTTATTAGGTAAGTTTCAAAAATAGTTCTGAGGGCTATTGGTGGTCTTACTTGGGCCTCAGTGTATGGGAACCTGCCATTGGTCTTGTGAGCCAGTGAATCCCGGTGGTATAAGTAAACCTCCTCATCTGTGCCATCCTGGGGGTATGCCCCCTCTCCCGAGCTGATGGACGACTGGCGCTGCCGGGGTTTCTCCCACTCAGGCCTAGATACAAACACATATAACATGGCTGTGAAACACCACTGCCACACTCTGGGTCATTAATTTAAGTTCACAACCCACAGTGAGATCATGCTCAATTTACTCACTAGTCAATTTACAATACTAGACAGCAGAGAGATCTTACCACATCTGGTTCTTCTCAATTGTAGAGTGGTCTTCCTCATCGTCACTGAATTTGAGTTTCTCGCTGTAATCCACTTCTTCGTGGAGACCTAAGAGGCAGAGGGAAATTATGCTATCAGGGGTTAAAGTGAAAAACAATCCTGAGCCGGAACCACCCCCACTAATTGCTTTCTAATCTGTGGGAAACACTGAACATTACTACATTTGTAAGATTTCTTTAATTAGACAAGTTATTTTTAAAGGGGCGATTTACTTTTTTGGGGGTATTTCACACTGTTCCTTAAGGTCTCCAAATAGGGTATGTAACATTGGTTGGGTTGAAAATGGCCCGGGTGCTGTTCTATGCCCCCTGATAGATCCTCTAAAATGTTCCCGGGAAAAACACTAGCTTTTCTCCTTTTATGGTATGCTCATTAATATTTAGATGAGCTGCGCACTGATTGGTTGGTTTTCAACGAGTGAAGCTGGGGAGCAAAACGCAACACGGCTAACACAGCACTCACGAAACACCGAAGGTGTAGACTTGAAATAAAAACGCGCAAATAAATCTATCGTGTCTACACAACACTGTTTTCAACAGATTGACTACATATCATTTGAAATGATAACGTTGGTCATTTCTATTTCTGTTGTCGAAGCAAACTGGATTGATTTAGGTGGGTAGAATGTTAGGCTACAGCTTAGCAACCAAACTACTACTCGGCTTCAGTTAGCTAGCTGTTGTAGCTCTAGATATATTGCTAAAAAATAACCTGACAAAGATCTGGACAAACATGCATCGTGAATTTTTGATTTACATAACACAGGTTATTTATTTGAATGAAACAGTCAGGAACATTAAACAACGTTAGCCCCATTGCCAATAAACTAGGCTAAATCATCACACATTGTACCTATGCTCTTATGTTAGCAAGCTAAAGTAGTTTACATGCCTACTAGTACAGTAGGTGTTTTCGCTATCTAGCTGTTCTTGCATTCCTTGCAAATCAGCGTTAATAAAAAGCAGATGAGCTAGAGTCAAACTAACATTGACTAGACGGGCATGGCTGATTGTCTATACCATAGCATAGAAGATCCCTGTGCAGTTCGACCCTTGACAAGTTTGCGCAAACCATTTCACCAAGGACGGTTTTAAAAATCTGGGACAAGCAAGATTTGCTATGAAGCTGTTGCTGAAAAGAGGAGCATTCTGACCTTACGTTCAGCACAACTGCAAGCTGTAGTATGATTTTGTCGGTAACAGTTATTAGCAATGCTAACATATCCTGTATCTAGCACCTGCCTTTCTCTAGTTCTTTCAAATAGATCATTTAGACGGGCGCTAGCAATAGGCCAGACTACTATTCCATTTCTGGCTATTTTTTGGGAAGCTTCCCTTCTAATGCCGACTACAGCTAGTCTAGCTGGAGTCATTTGCTAAGTAAAGTATGTTGATGTGTTTAGCATTGTACTTATCCTAGATACACAGGAGACGTTAGCATTGCTAATAACTGTTAGCGACAAAATCATGCTGTAGCCTACTTTCAGCTTGCAGTTGCGATGAGCGTACGGTTGGAACAGCAAATTTTTTCAGGTTCAGCTTCTTAGCAAATCCTGCTTGAAATTGTCCAAGGTTGACAAAACTGTCTTGGGTGAAATGTTCAGAGCAAATGTATAATTGCGTGTCGAACTTCGCCGGTATCTTCTCAGACAAACAGCAGCCATGCCTGTCGAATGTTTGGGTCCTTGGGAAGACTATAAGTGTTAGCCTTCCCTGTACAGCCTGAAACACAGCATTTACGACCGTTGTCCATTTTCAATATCTTTGTTATTGCTCAGAAGTAGCCTACAGAGCAGCGAGCAGCTAAACTAGCATCGGAGATCTACGCAACCTCGGACTGGGCAGGAACACCAGTGAGTGGGCTGGTCTGGATGTCAATTTTGAGGCGTGACAAAGATACAGTCCAGAGCCAAAAAGGGCGGTCCTACGTCACTCCGGTGGCTTTGTTGAAAAGCTAGCGTTTAACAGTAAAAAAAAAATCATTTTGAGATTTGTATAGGAAAGAGGTGTCAATGGACTTTGATTTCACTGTATGTTCATTTTACCCACCGAGCTGTCGTTATACAACTATGACAAAGTAAAATCGGTTTTGCAATCATCCCTCATAGTATCAGAGAGAAGCTCGACCTATTTTTTGTTAATGTTTACAACAGTCATTGAGCTGTTCTCTGCTACTAAACAAGGAAAGAAAAGTCTTCATGTTATAGCCTTTCTATTAGTGCTGTCAAACGATTAAAATATTTAATTGCATTAATGTCAGTTAACTCGCAATTAATAACATTTTTATCTATTCTAAATGTCCCTTGATTTCTTTTTGTCCCATTATTTTTTGTCCTCCACAATGTTAAAACACCTACATGCAGTAGCCACCCATTTAGCTATAGCTGTAGTAAGTTTGTTCTTAGTTGTGGTATCCATGTGGTTCTGCCTGAAGTCATCCATTGTCGCCTGGCTTTGACGAGGGGGCGGAGAATTCTCATCAGCTGTGTGCTTGGCAATCAAGTGGCATTTCAGACTGGACGTGCTGCGATGATAGCTCAGGAGGGTATTCGTCGTAGCTTGCTAAGCGGTTTCTCATTTTCAGGCTAAGATAAAACTCTTTTTGGTTTGTGGAAGCAACTTTCAATAAATCACCATAGTAACACATCAATTAGCACTAAGCTGCTCCAGAGCAGGCTAACAAGTGTAGCTGGATAAGCTTGCCACACCGCCGGAAAATAATTGGCAGCTCCCTTTTTGAGAGACCCAGTTGACCAAGGATATATATTCTAGTTCGATTAGCTTTCCATACCAACAGAGTTCTTTGCGATCGCCAAGATCCTTTATTTCACACGGATGAGTTCTTGTTTGAGCAATATCGATTCAGCCGACAAAGACTCATTTATTTGCAAGACCTTCTAGGGCCGTACATTACAAATATCACACGCCGCAGCAAGCTTTATGAGCTTATGCTGCTGCATGTGAATATGTAACTGTTTTAAGAAATGTCTTGTCTTATCTGTTGTGCCTGTGCTTTTTATGTTTCACTGTGGGAAACATCATATCGATTCCTTTTATGTCTTGACATGTGAAGAAATTGACAATAAAGCTACTTGAAACTTTTACTGTGCTTTTAGACCAGGCATGGGCAAACTACGGCCCGCGGGCCACATCCGGCCCGTTAGGCATCTTAATCCGGCCCGCCGAACTTGTCCAAATTATCGTAAAAATCTAATGAATTCAGATTTTTGTTTGAGTGGTGTAGGCCTACTATACTCTCTACGTCACGTTTTCCCTTTGCCGTTGGAATTCTTCGGTAAAAATGAGCAAAGAAAAGAAAAGTGGACCGTGAGTGCCGGGTGTTTAATAAAGAATGGACAACAAAATAAAAAAAATTATACGAGCAAGGGGACTTCAGCATCATCAGTTTATTACGTTCCTGCAAGAAACCCATGCGGATCATCAGGACTTACTTTACCACTCTCGTGTCCGATGGTTAAGTTTATGAAACGTGTTTCAACGAGTGTGGGAGCTCAGAGGAGATTAGCTAATTTTTGGAGCTAATGGGAAAATTCAACAAATTTCCTGAGCGACACGAACTGGCTTTGTGACTTTGCATTTGCTGTGGACATATTTTCACACATGAATGAGCTGAACGTGAAGCTACAGAGGAAAGATCAGTTTGTGCACGACATGTACACAAATGTGAGAGCCTTCAAATCCAAGCTGACCCTATTCTCCATACAAATTTCAAACAATTCTTTCGCTCATTTCCCCACTCTAGCCACGCAGAAAGAGGCCACCCAAAACGTGAAGAAATACAGCAAATCACTGGACGACCTGCACGGAGAAATCTGCCGTCGGTTCTCTGATTTTGAAAAAAGTCTCTTCAGCTCCCCTGTCACAAGACCCTGAAACAGCACCGCAGGAGCTGCAATTGGAACTGGTCGATCTTCAGTCTGACTCCATCTTAAAGGAGAAGTTCAACTCTCTCAAACGGAATGACGTTTATGCTTCACTTGACGAAGCCACGTTTCCAAACCTCCGGAAGGCACAAAAGATGCTGGCGTTGTTTGGTTCGGCCTATATGTATGAGCAGACGTTCAGCGTCATGAACATCAACAAAGGCCGTCACAGATCCAAGTTAACTGACCAACACCTCAGATCTATCCTGAGAATATCCACTACAAAACTAACTGCAGACTTTGATGCACTGGCAAAAAAAGGGAGATCAACAACACTGTTCCCACTAAAAATGAAAGCGAGTTTCTCAATACTGTTATGAAAAAAATGCATTTGGAAATAATGACAATAATAATACATAATTAATAATAAAATATTCGTACAATAACCCTTGCATGTTTATGCTTTGCTACCTGTTAAATGCCAAAACCTTTTATGTAATGGCTTTTTTATGTCATTTATATTAATTCACACAAACACTCCATCGATCTGCTCCTGGCCCGGCCCCTATGTCAAATTTTAGAACCAATTGTGGCCCGCGAGTCAAAACGTTTGCCCACCCCTGTTTTAGACTCTCTGCATAGCCTTGTGTTTTTTTGCGTCAGGTAATTTTTTTTACAGTATAGGCGATGCAGAAAACATTGGCAAAGCATGCGTTGCTGTAAGAACAGTGTAGGCTATTGGCGCTTAACCAGCTGATGAATCAATTCATCGTATTCCCTGGCCATGTCCCAGTCAATGAAATCAAAGAAGGATTTACACATAGGCCTACACATATATAGTACATGATATGAGCGCTTTCAGTAGGCCTACAGATATCCTCATAAGTGTCTATGAATTCGTATCAATAAGATATTCTTTGGCCTTGTTTTTATACTTATTCTGAAATAGTTGATATAATTATTTTTCGCTAGCAAGATCTCATTCGATAATTAATTTCCATTAAGCCTACTGCCAGCAGGCACATTTTAAGAAATGTGATCTGATTGATCAGGGCCGGCCTAAGGCATAAGCGAACTAAGCGGCTGCTTAGGGCCCCTGTGGCCACCAGAGGGCCCCCAAGAGCACATGAAATTACAGTTTAATGTGCCGTGTTTCTTCGATTAAACGCTGCCCTCGATTAAACGCCGCACCAAAAATGAACATTGTGTAATAAACGCCGCCCCAGAAATACGGTAGGAGCAGCATGTCCTGAATGACCTAGTAGCAGCATGTCATTTTTATAAACATTCTGTTGTGTTGCACTCGGCATCCACTGGTAGCTATGCATTTCAAATATCTAAACATAGCTAGCTACCTTAGCAAATGACTCTAGCTAGAAGGGAATAGACATTAGAAGGGAAGCTTACGAAAAAAATGCCAGAAAACTAATAGCAGTCTAGCCTATTGCTAACGCCTGTCTAGGTTATCTATTGAAAGAACTGGAGAGAAGCAGCTGCTCTTGCGTAAGCAAGCTAAACTAGTTTACATGGCTACAGTAGTCTAGGTGTTTTCGCTATCTAGTTAGCTGTTCTTGCATTCCTTGCAAATCAGTGTTAACAAAAAGCAGATGAGATAGAGCTAGCTAGTCTAACTAACATTGACATTTGATTGTTGCTTAGAAGACCGTACGTACAGCCTAGATTACCATATTTCTTAGATTAAACATCACCTCAAATAAACGGCACACCAAAAATTAACAAATGTGTAATAAATCGAAGTCTAATCGAATTAATTAGGTAATTACAAAAAAATAATACTTGGCGACGACGAGGGGCCCCCAAATCAATTCTGCTTAAGGCCCCTTAAAGGCTTGGGCCGGCCCTGTGATTGATTGGGGGTAATAAGGCACTTAAGATGAGCCTATACATTTTACGAAAATACACATTTAGCTTATTGGCAATTTTTTGCCAAGCTGACTATCTTGCCTGGCAGCGGTGGCGGTGTTTGACTTAGCCATGATAATATGCTTATCGTCTTCGTAAAGACTCATTATAATAGTTTGCTCGGATGGTGAGAATATCACCGCTCTCTCTTTTGTCTTTTCCGCCATCATACCGTTAGAAAATCAAGGTTTTGGTGATCGACCTTTCCTTCCTTTTGAAGTAGGACGTGCACGAGCACTTGCCCTGAAAGTTTAGCCTGATTGAAATTAACCACATGATTTGGATGCAGATCAGCCGTCGACGAACCGATATTTGCGGTTTTCGATTAGCTCGCTAATGTTAACGGGCTAAAGGGACAATTGATTAACTTAGCTTCAACGCTTACTTCCGTTAAACGCTGTTAATAACGCGTTTAACTGACAGCACTACTTTTTATATTTATTGTAGAGGTTTGAAATCTTGCTTCCTGAAGTAAGCAGAGTTTAGTTATTGGCCTCAAGTTAATTAGTCTTTGTCTTGATTCTTCCCATCAGCTTCTTCCCATCAGATTCTTCCCATTCTTCCCATGAGCCATGATCCCCTGGGGGCTGATTCGTCGACAATCAAGACTACGTTTCCCGGATGAAGTTCCGTGATGGATGATTCCATTTTTGTCTCTTCTGGAGTTGAGGCAGATATTCCTTGGTCCAGCGCCTCCAGAACAGATCGCTCATTTTCTGGACTTGCCTCCATCTTTTACGCGCATAAGTATCATCCTTAAGGAAGAGTCCTGGTGGTAAGTTGGGGTTAGTCTTTAACAGGAGTAAGTGCTGTGGGGTAAGAGCTTCCAGATCATTAATATCGTTGGAAGGCATGGTAATAGGCCTACCATTCAGAATGGCTTCCCATTCACAGAAGAACATCTGAAGACCTTCCTCATCCAAGTTTTGTTCTCTCAGTGTAGCACCCATGATTTTCCTGATGGAGCAGATGATTCTTTCCCGTCCATGATGGGATCCGGATGATGGATTGATAACCATCTGATGTCACGTTGGAGGAAGCTGTTTTCGATTTGTGAAGTATTCCACTCCTTTATTGCCTTTCTGAGGTCATGATCAGCTCCAACAAAGTTGGTCCCATTATCAGATCTCATCTCCTTCACCTGACCTCTTCTAGCAATGAAGCAACGCAGAGCTTGAATAAAGGAGTCTGTTTCCAATGATGTTGCCAATTTTATGTGGACCGCACGACAAGCAAGGCAGATAAATATCACCCCATATCTTTTTACAGATGATCTTCCACGTTTAATGTTGAATGGCCCAAAAAGATCCACTCCAGTTCTGGTGAAGGATGGCTCGTTTGGTCCAACTCTGTTTCTTGGTAGATCCGCCATCATTTGTGTGCCTGATGCACCATGTTTTCTTCGACAGATAGTACACTGTGATAGCATTCTTCTAATTGACGAACGAGCATCGATAATCCAGTACTTTTGACGTACATGAGACAAGACATTATTACGTCCACTGTGTCCCAGCCGCTCATGTGAATCCTGGAGAATTAGGTCAGCCACACAATGGTTCTTAGGCAGAATCATCGGGTGCTTGGCTTCGGCTGGCATAGACGCTCGACTGAGCCTCCCTCCAACACAAAGAATTCTCTCTTCAATTGTGGATTCAGTCTGAAGAGTCGACTACTCTTGTTGATGGAGTCCTTTCTCCGAAGAGCAGATACCTCTTCCTGGAACATACATTGCTGACAATGGCTGATATCCATCTCGGCTTGTCGCAGATTGTCTACAGTCGGTAAGTCTGTTTGAGACCTTTTTTGTAGCTCAACATCTCCCTGTTCACCCGTTGATCACTGTATAATCCAGTCACCTCCTTTCTCTTCCTTGACAGGTTTACCAGGGTTCCCTTGAGTAATGTGAACCACGCCACAGCCTTTCTTGAGGCGCATCCATGAGGAATAGTATCGAATTAGTTGTTGCATTGCATCAACGCTTTCTTCTGCTGTTGTAGCATTGACAAATATGCCTTTCTTGATCTCAGGATCTTCGGCCGTGAGCTCTTCTAAGTGATAATGCTTGTCTGGCAATTCCTTTTCAGGTTTACTGAGGAAGACAGGCCCAGCAATCCAAACTTTGTTCTTCATGAAGACGCTAACCTTTTGTCCCCTGGAGGCGCAATCAGCAGGATTCAACTGAGTGCTGACGTAGTTCCATTGCTGCACTTTCGATGCTTGCAAAATGGCGATACTGTTCGCCACAAATGTCTTAAATCTAATGTTCTCGTTTGCTAAGTACTTGAGTACGGCAGTACTGTCTGTCCAAAACCTTGAGTCAGACAGTGGTAGCTGTAGTTCTTTCTTCAGCATGACATCCACCTTCACAGCTAAGGCAGCCGCCGTCAGCTCCATCCGCGGAATAGTTGGTGGTTTGAGAAGGGCAACCCTTGCCTTTCCCAAGACAAATTAGCAGAAAATGTGGTTGCTACTGTTCTCTTGATGGCGAGTGAATCCTGGTCAAGATTGAGATCTTTGACTTCTGATGCCCGTTCCTCAAGTGGAATGTTTAACAACACATTTTGATGGTTCGTTGTCCATTTTGTCAGTCTAAAACCTCCTGTTTGACAGATGGCCTTCAAATCTTGGCATAGTCTGACTGCTTCTTGTTCAGTGGCAACTGATTTCAAACAATCGTCTACGTAAAAATTATGTAAGACTGTATCCACTACTGTTGCACCAAACTTATTCTTGTTGTCCTCCGCACACCTTCTCACCGCATAACTCGCGCAGCTTGGTGAGGAGGTGGCTCAGAATTAGTGTACCTCCATTCTGTTTTTTGCAGCTCATTTGAGGTGTCGCCGTCCGGCCACAACAAAAACCTGAGGAGGTCAGCATCTTCAGGAGGGACTTTGACCTGGTGGAACATCGCTTCCACATCCGCGCTGACTGTGACTCACTCTTGACGGAATCTAGTTAAGACACCAATCAGACTCCTTGTCATGTCAGGCCCTTGCAGTAATTGTTCATTGAGTGTGGTTCCTTGATATGAAGCGCCACCGTCGAATACCACTCGCATTTTACGCTTCTTAGGGTGGTATACACCGTGATGCGGGATAAACCACACCTTTCCATCACTCCGTTTTAGTTTTTCATCTGGGACCTTTACAGCGTAGACCTTCTTTATCATATATTTCCTGAAGCTGACATTCTTCTATGAACGTCTATGTTGAGCGCTCGTTGCTCTGTCATTGCTCTGTTGTTGGGCATTTTCACCTCTTTGTTCTTCAACGGCAGACCAATAGACTAGTGGCCGTTGAGCAGCTTTTCCGATTTGGCGACTGTCCATAAACAGTTGGTATACCTTAGACATTTCTAACTGCTTTCCTTGAGCATCCAATTAATCTGGATATGCGGGTGTCCACCTGGATAAGCGGGTGTGCAATTGTTGATATCGAGAATTGAATTCTTGATATCCAAAATTTGAATTCTTGATATCCATAATGCAATTCTTGATATCAAGAATTCGAATTTTGGATATCAAGAATTCATTGATAAATGATAAAACGGCTTGCCATAGTCTGTAGAGTTGAACGTAATCACCAACAATTTCTCATAACTTAATTAACACTTCATACACTGAGTTTTCTTAAATGCGATTCGTTTGATCCTTGGTTTTTTAAGGAATCGTATTTGAGACAAATCTGGCCGATTTACGACTGCTATTTCAAGTTCGGAAAGTCTGAAGTTCAGAACAAATCCCAGATGAGAAAAATATTTTGGCATTCATGAAAGTTTCCTAAATCCAATTCAGAAGAAATTCCTTCTTAAATTCTTCTTAACTGCGTTCGAGAATGAGGCCCCTTGTTAGCTTCTTCTCTGCGTAGTAGAGAAGAGGCTGTATCCAAGCATCCACTTCTTGCACAAATTCTACGTGCTCATTATATCTTGGCTCAAACCAATCCCTTTGATCTGCGTTAAAATTGTCTACGCATTCGACCTTGGAGTTTGTCTTTAACGTCAGCATTTATTTTACTGAATTCCTTTATCAGTGTTTCATACTTGGCCAACCATTCCTTTGCTATAATTTCCACAGTGCCTAAAACAATAATTTTTTTTTCAACATCAAAAAAAGAAAGAAAATACAAATATCACAGAAAGATTCACACCTGCCCAGCCATCTTCACAATCATTGTCAAGTTCATCAAGATCCTTAAGGTCATCTGGGTTGACGATGGTGGGGCGGGGAGGTCGTTCGCCAGGACGTCGAATGGGGCGGGATGAGGGGCGAGTGGGTCCGCGGATGAAGCGGTTTTCTCTTCTCATCTCACCGCTGGAGGAGCAAATGATAAGCAATGCTTGTTTTTGTCAATCAGCAAAAAAGTATTCCAGTTATGTTGAAGTTAAACACTTATTTAGTAGCAAAGAAATAGCATCTAACTAGACAAGCCACAGGAAATTGTGAATTGTTCTATGCCACTCCAAAACCACGAGGTGACTACTTACTTCACAGGCTCTGGGTTAGGCTGTCTGAAGGTGGGCCTGTTGTCAAAGCGCACTGGGGCCACTACAGTGGCGGGAGGGTGCTCAACAGAGCCTGGGGCATCACAAGTCTGTTTGGGGCACATCTGAAATCCAATACAGAGGACAGAGGGTCAAGACCAATACTGACGTGGTTATATTTTTGGCTTTGTGAGCGATAACATGTTGAGTAGAGTAGAGTGTGACATCGGCTGATAAGTCAAGTTGGAATAAAAATGTAGCTAGGGTAGTAGAATACAGCACAGATACGAGGTGTGCGTGAGGGAGTACAAGCAGTACTCACAAAAGCAGGCAACATGTCATGGTAGACAGTGGTGGGGGAATGGTGGAGCTGATACTGCAGGGAGGAGGGGGTGGATCTGCGTAAAGGCTGGGCAGGCCGGAGAGAGGGCTCCTTGAGGTCAGGGGATGGGGGGGCTGCAACAACCATTGCAGTAACCAAAGGACTAGCGGAAAGGGGGATGGAGGCAACGGAGGCCGAGGAGGGGTGAGAGGGAGGGGGGGGGGGTCGCGGTCTCAGCCACACCGCTGGACTTGCTCTCTGGGTCGGAGGGCAAGGCAGATGGCAGGGACGAGGGCTGAAGGTTCCTCCCTCCACCCTCCCTCCAGCTTGTCACATCTGCGGGAGAAAAAAGAAAATACATTTTGTGAGAACCCTAGGTTAGAAGAAGCTGACAACTATGTCATTCCATGCTACCAATCACACATGATGAAGGAACAAATATTTATATGCAAGCGATTTTACCGTATACCCACAGCAACGTTTTTGCTTGGCCCACAAGCAGACATGCATGAGCAAATAGTAATAATAAAAAATGGGGGGTTCTCACTCTGGGGGCGGAGGCTTGGTCCGGGCCCATACGACGGATCGAAGGCGCTTCTTTCCTTGCCAACCTTGTCCTGTTCCCCGGCTGCCTTCAACGTTGGAAATTCCTCGTGAGAGAAGGGCTGCAGTCGGTTTGAGGCCCTTGAACCTGACAAAGAAGTTGCTGTGGTTAAATAAGACAGCAACGGTCATAGTTAAAGGTAACTGGATACTATAGGTGCAAGAGAAAGGATACAGCCTTCAGTAATAACTTTAGCAGGGGGTACTGACCATCTTGTTCGACTGCCTTTCCATTTAGTTGGGCCCATTGCTTTGGTCCACCCGTGTTTGTGCTCTATAAAAATAAATTTTACTCTGTCAACTTAAAGCCTATTAGAGGTCACATGACATGAAAACTTCACTTTAGGAGATTCTTTAACATTAATATGAGTTCCCCTAGCCTGCCTTTGGTCCCCCAGTGGCTCGAAATTTCAATAGGTGTAAACCTAGCCCTGGGTCTTCTCCGCCGTTGAGAAAATGAAAGCTCAAACGTTTGGTTTGAAAATCTCCTCCTTGTGACATCACATGGATTAAGGTTACCTCCCATCTCTCTGCTTTGCCCGCCCAAATGTTCTGGCCCGCCAATGAGAAACTGAGCTATAACCGTGCAAGTGTTTTTTTCCTCGAGAGACATCATGCCACAAACGTAGCATTACATTTGCTCAGTTTGGATGTACAAAGGAAAACCAAAGTATTTTTACAGTGAAGACCCAGTGTCTTAATTTTATTTTCTCTGGCAATACGCAGACACAACTTTCCAAAGTTTTGTATGTCTGCACCAAACATTTCAGCCATGACTGTTTCCTCAACTTGGGCCAATACAAAGCTGGCCTTGCTGAAATAAAATTCTGGATCAGTACTAACTCTCCTTGGTCCAGCTACAAACCTCGGACAAGTTGGTTAATTAACGCTGTATTATTTTGTTGCTTTACTGAATATTGTTACCGAGCTTGCTACCCTTAGAATGTGGCTGTGACATTACCTCTGCAGCTAACAGCTGAGTTACTGTCGCTAATGTAAAGGTAAGTAGCATCAAGTATGTGTGTGCATACACATGCTGTAACGCGTTGTGTTGTACACTTCTTTGTTATTTGGATAACCATTCTGCCGTTATGGCGCACGCGATATCCGCCTTTCCCCTCATTGAAATTACTGAGTGTGCACCTCTGCAACCAGGGTGATCAGATGAGAATTGGGAAAATTCTAGGCATCTTACAGCAACGGGGCTACGAGCCATTGCAATACATCCATTGTAAACCCAAATCCATTAGTGCATGGTGCCGCCTCTCTCCTCCTCATTAGCATTTAAAGCTACAGACACCGAAACAGCGCGTCTTGAGAAAAGCTCATTGTGGGACTGCTCGTAGTGGCTGTAATTATGCACCAAGGCTGAATTTTGGGAAAGAGACTAGATACAGTATTAGGGGACCACTAAGGTCTATATAAATGCATCCAAAAACAGCATATCATGTGACCTTTAACAAAGACTATAATATCCGGAGGGCTGACTAAATACAATCTTCAAAACATTCAAAATCTAAAATATATTCTAATCTTCGGCCCACCTCCTGGCTGGTTGCTGGTGTGGGCTTCTGAAGATTGGAGACAGACTTCTGTAAAGCCAGCTGCGGCTGCAACTCCAGCAGCTGTGTTGTTGATGCAATGGAACTGTGGGACAAAAAAATACCAGTGTTTTACCCTATGCATCACTAAATGTGTGTGTCAGCTATATTGTGAAAACGACACTGGTAACAATTTGGCATGAAGAGTTATCCGTTTTCATAAGTCATATGTTTTATGTCCTTGTGGCAAACTATTTGTTTGCCTGTTCTTATTCCTACCACCCACATAGTGAAACAGACACAGCATCACTAAATCAGACACACCATGTTGGGAGCACCCACTGATATTAAGGATCCACAAAATTAAAATGTTATGGTATTGATTTAATGGACTCTCAAGTATTATCTGAAGTTTGCGTGAGATTACCATACCACCATCTCATGTTTTAAACAGTTCAGGAAGCCCCGCCTGAGCAGGGCATCTTAAAAATGGTTGATACTCGTAATTTCCTCTCCACGGAAGTCTTTAGTAAAAGACAAAAGCTTGTGCGTGCTGGGGAGAAACCAGAGTGTACTGAAGACTGAAGGAAATTTGTTTCTGATTGGCTGGTAGGTGGCATTTAACTTGAGACACTTCCCTTCCGTATGCCTGAGCCTTGTCCATTAATTGTACACAGCGGGACAAGTTATTCCTTACTTCTCAGCTAGGGATGGGCATAATTAATCGGCGATCGATTAATTGATCATTAAGAATTTCGTTTATTACATTTTTTTTTCAAAAGATAAAACGAATACGTGTTCTGTTGCGTAGTGTGAGTCTTGAAGGAATGCAATGGATTTGCTATGTGGCAGCAATTAAACATTTTACCCCTTGAAGGCAATGTTTGGAAAAAAACACCACAGGCCTACTCAGTTACCGGCGAGTTTCCATGTATTTCAAAAGTAAACATGGAAGATGTCACGGCGAAGTGTAGCGTGAGCCCATTTTGACTTTGTTCACTGCCAACACTGCAACGCTGAGTATAAATACAACTCCTCGACGACTCAAAAGATGTAGCCTCCCACTTGAAGAACATAGCTTACATCCGACCCTGGTTAGTGGCGGTGCATCCTGCTTTTGGTGTTAGCACGGAGGAGCTGCGATGCACAACGAGCAGAGAAAATTACCCAACGGATCTGCAAGTCCATCGAGATGGATATGGGACCCTAAAGTTTCATTGAGGGCGAAGATTTTTATGAAGCTGTGTTAATCAGCCGGAAAAAAACGAGGTTCAGTTGTGTTTGAGCATTGGCTTCTAGCTGTCAGCTCCGCTGCTAGGAGTACAGAAAGAGTTGTTCTTCTTGTAATACAGATCTCAATGCGGAAACATACTTATTTCTATTTTCTCTGCATTTTAATATAGCCTATAAATAATTTAATGTACAAATGTCAATGATTAATCGAAAATCGATCGTTAATTCTCCCAACGATCGATTAAGACAATTTAATCGAATGCCCATCCCTATTCTCAGCATGAGAAATACTAAGATGTTGCGTGAGAAATACTTGAAATGCGCAAGTCTCACAACCAAAGCGTGAGAATTGAGAGCCCTGGATTTATTTTGCATGCTAGTTAGCTCGTCACGTGACAACGGAGCACAGTGACTAGTACTGACTGAAGGTTAATATTAACCAACCTAAAATCTGCATTAAAGTTTCGAACGTAAAGATTAGGTTTAATTGGTTACATAATGTTGGATAGATTGGTGAACCGGTCATTGCATCAGCTCACAGAAAGCACATCCTGTGCAGTAGGTTAATTAGCGAGCGTTTTGTACAGAAATTGAAACAGGTCACAAAATTATTTGCACTCACAAATGCTCCCAAATTTTGAGGTCGCACAGACCCAATTTCGGGAGCATATATGGCAAAGTATTTCCCAATTCAAGCCCTGTAAAACCACCTACACTTTGGAGTGTTCACCTGCAACCACTTTACACTCATACAGCTCAAAAGCCTGCATCGCCAGCTAACCCTGAGTTAGCTTAACACAAACATGCCAACCTCTCCACAGACCGTCACTAACCTTGGGCAAGTTCTCATGTACACAAACACACTGTCATGCAGCACCTGGGGGGTGGTGTTCCATCAATGTCGATTAAGGAAAAGCGAGACTTATTTCGCCAAGTCTCACTTACTTTAGCGAGAGTTCCGTTCCATTATGGTGGATTATTGTAGTTCTAGCTACGTAACCAAGGTTCGGAACTATAGATTTAATTGTCATTCTAAAAAAAAAAAACATATATATATATATATATATATATAATAGAGAGAGTAGACTATAATAGTAGAAAGGAGGGTGGTAGACTGCAGTCCATGTAGGTAGGCCTAGACTATGTAGTCTGCTAGAATCACACACAAGGAAGCAAACCCACTGTAGCCAAGCCTTGACACCGTTCAGTCTGTCTGCATCTGTCTATGTCTTTGCATGTGGGACGTTCTATGCCAGGAAATATGAAGGGTATACCTTGCTCCAAAGCAGTACCTGAATATTGAAAATTGAATCTTGAAACACAAAGAATCAAGGAGACTTTTTATTCAATTGTATAAAGTATTTTCATTGTTTAAAGTAGCCTATATGTTGACAATATTACCTCTCCTCGGCTTCCCCAATGTTATAGGTGCAATATACTGTCCCCATGAGTGTCTCCAGGCCCATTGGACACAGGGGGTGACTGCCTGGTGCCCCATGGTTGAAAGTGTTTCTAAAATGCCTTTGAGTGGCAAAAATTACACCAAGTGCCCTACTGTCTGCCATTCACATTGTGAAATATTCTTGAGTGCCCAGGATGGCCCACGCAATAAATGACATTGTGCCCTCTATAAATGAAAAAAAAATTCTTAATGAGTTCCTTTATAATAAAAAAAGGACTCACTTGAAATCACTTGAAAATGTGATGCAGTACCCTATAAGGTGCCCTTATAATGGCCTAAATTGGACTGTTCCCATGCCCTTACTTCCAATGGAAAAGGGTGCTGTTATGAAGTGCCCTTTATGCTGCCCCTACATGACAGTGTCCCAAATGTTGCCCTTTCCAAAGAAGACAATTAGATGCTGTGCCCAACAGTCTCCCCCAATGGTCCCAGTAGGGCATGCTTTCCCAAAGTGAGGCTGTGACAACACTTGGCACAGCCACAGTCGGTCACTGTCCAAGCCCCCTCTGGATCTGTGGAGGCAGACTATGTTAATTGGAAATACTTGTACTAATAATAATGATAGTCTTGCTGAGCAATTTTAAATGACTGTTTTGCCAAACAAAGTGTGCAGTTTGGGTCACCTTCTAATCTAAAAAGTGGATCTGTGCAATAGTCATTCTAGTGAATCCCTATTTTAGTCATGGTTATCTTTCCATTTTATCTTAAAGCTCAGAATTTAGCAATGGTTTGACAAGTTGTCTCCCTTGCCCTGTTAATTGCGGCAACATTGCCCTTTTTGGGGACAACTCAAAAAAAAAATTTTTTGACGATCGCCTGATCTGGGCTGCACAGTCTAAGCTTATTGAGGTCTAGCTTGAATTATCGTTGCCTGTTAGTGAAACGGAACTTTAGTGGAACGGCTTGAGACTTAAGTCTAAGTTGACGTTTACCCAAGTGAGACTTATTCGCGTTAGCGACGTTGATGGAACACCCCCTGGCTTTAAGACACCCGTAAACACTCACACACCTTTTGTTGTTCATATTGAAGAGGTAGTGTTATCTAAACTAACACTACTTCAGCATAACTTCACATTTTAACTCTACCCACCATTCCTCCACATTTTGCCTCTATCTCTGGAAATTGACAATCTTTCAGGTACCATCAGACAGACTATAGCCCACCTCTTTTGATCGGGATGTTCCTGCTTGTTTGCCCATCCTGTTCCGTCTTTGGGAACGATTATCACGTTGGGATCGTTTCCTTTGTTCTCTGACTTCAGACTCGGCAGGTGAGCAGGTGGGGGCATGCGCCGGGCTGCGGCCACTTTGCCAAGACTCTGTAAGCCATGTCGTGGAACTACTGGGAGATGTAAGAAGGGGTGAGAAATGTAAACAGGGGATGGACAACCGATAAGAAACAAGAGTGGCAGAGAGATGGAGACATTAAATGAAAACATGGGCAAGTAAAAGTATTTTGTGTAAAAGGCATAGCACCCAACCCCTTTTCAATCCCATGCCCATAGATAGTAGCAAAAAGCATGAAAACTTATGTTAGAGTTTGGGTCTTACCTGTGTTTTTTTGAGTTTCTATAGACTTTCCCTTGTACTTATCAAATAGGCTGAGTGAGGAATACTTGCTTTTCCCATCCTTGGACTTGGTTATTTGCCCCAAACGATCGGACATTGCGATGTAATGTCATCGAGTATGGAAGTTTTTCTTTGCGCCTCTTCCCTTGTGCCTTCTGTGTCTGAGTTCAAACAAACCACATAATTCTAGACAAAATAATGTTGTAATATTCAAATTAACAGTGAGAAGGAGATTTAAACATGTTGATGTTGACTGAATGTTCCAACTAAAGATTGGCACTAATTTTTACAGTCGAATGTGGTTTAACTCCACACATATCTGAAATACAGTGCTTGCAGACCATTTACTTCAAGCAGCGCAAAAAAGAAAAAGAAACAACAAGCTCAGGCACTTAAACAAGACAGAACATTGATAAAAATCCAGACGCACCAACCCAAAACACACACAAAGACTATTAAAAAAGAGGAGACAACATTAACAAAGGTAATTTTGGATACTATCCACCACTGACAACAGGAGTTTAAAGCCACTATTAGGGCCGACCATGAAGAACTGCCAGAGGTGGTAAAACTGACTCAGACAGGACACAAGAGTTAGTTGGTGCAAATACTCCTCGGTATCTTACTCTACTTCAAGATTGCTGACAGCCACAGGAAGGCCACGGCACCATACATTTAGGCAAGAACTTAAAAGTAACTGGGCTATCCACTATGCATATTTCCAGTTTCTTCCTGCATTGCTGTGCAATAGCCTACATGCAAGAGTAAAAATAATAAATACTCATTTTAAAAGTCTGTCCCATTTGGTCATGTTGAGTTAACTAGAAAAGTTGCTAATATTCTGTCACATGCACTAAGCTAACATGAAAAGAAGTTACCTGCAGGCAACTGAAGATAAAAGCACTGGGAAAAAGTTGCAGGGCTAAATTAAGGGGAAACAGTTTCCCGACTATGTGGGTGTTTGTGTATGCTACCAGTAAATAAACTACCAGTGTGTATTTCAGTGTAATTCATGGATTTAAAAACTGCTTACCCTCTGAAGCTGTTATAGGCCTAGTTCGGTGATTGGGCTGTAATTCAAAAGCTTCATTGTTATAACGCTTATAATCTGACTGCGCAGCCATAAGAGCCTTTGTGGTCTAATGAAAGGTAGAAACTTAACATAGCTGAGCTATAAATTGGTTGCCAAACATGTCAACTTGCTGAGCAGCAAGAATCGAAATGGTGACTGACAAAGATGTATGTCCACAAAGACTGCGTCATTCTACTGGATTTGAAGAAAATCCGGTCCGTGGTTCCTAAACAGACTGCAACTACTGTACTTGCAATACAACATGCAAGGCCTTTCAACCGTTGCTATCCAACCTTAAACGTTTCCAGATGTGCTCATAGCGGTCATTTTTATTGCAGGCCTAAATGCAAGACGATAACCGTTTAAAATGGTTACCGTGCCATGTTAGCTAGAGTAGCCTACCTTCCATCGCCATAACCGTCAAGCATACTATAATAATAGTAGTCTTAGCAAATGTGTGAGTAGTTTGATGCGTTGACGTGGTTAGCCTAGTTTTTAGTCAGTGCACAATTAAGTACAGTAGAGTAGGCCATTTATGTATTTACAAAACCATCTGGCTATATTGCATTGATAGCTAACTTTCTGGTAGGGAGAGCTACACTGCTACAGAAACAGAAGTTTCCCCCCCCCCCCCCCCCCCCCCCCCCCCCCACCACACACACACACACACACACACACACACACACACACACACACACACACACACACACACACACACACACACACACACACACACACACACACACACACACACACACACGGCTAATTGACTAGACTTACGTTATGCGAATAGAAATGTAACGTTTATGTACAGGAATTTGCTCTTTCTTGTCCTGTCATTTTAATCACAAAACCAGGTCCGTCAATGCATTAGCTAGTGTAGTAGCTAGCTACTTGTTGTCTACACGGTAGCTGATCAAGTACCGAGTCTTCCGTGTTGCGCAAGATGAGTGAAAATGAATATGGAAAACGTTTAGTTAAATATTACTTGAAGTCATACTCAAACATAAAACGGTTACAACACATGTGCAAAATAAGATTGGTGCAGGTAAACGTAGGATGTGCTTAGCTTTTGACACTGAAAGCACAAAGGCCTGAGTGCTAAGGCTAGCTGTTACTCTACAGCAGTACTAGAGAGCTACAAAGGGGCTAGCTATGCTAGCCTGCATAGACTCTGTGATTCAACTGGTTAGGTAAACATTGCATTGTTTATGTCAAGGAATAGTCTATCAAACAAAAAATTGTTAAAATAACAATAATATATATATATGTTTTATATACTCTTAAATCACACTGCCGTATTAAAATGATACTCACGGACACTTAATTTCGCAAGCTTGATTATGGCTAAAAAGGCTAGCCTAGCTACACAAGGTTGGTAACAACATAGTGGCTCTAAGACAACCTGCTACCTAGCTAGCAATGGCACAGCTGAAGTTGGTCTGAAATTCTAAAATACAGAGCTAGATATTGAATTTGGGATTTAGTCGCACTTCGCAATTCTGTAAGCACTAGTCTATGACGTCGCGAGTGTACTATACAGGAAATACTGCTTAAAGCCATAAAGAGCATTTCAACTAGCAAAACCTATGAAGAAGGCTAAATATGTAAGACAAGGCGATTAAAAATGGCTGCTACTCAGAACAAAGCAACAATAAAACAGGGCAGTTAGATGAGTATCTGCTAAATAAAAAATAAATATCCATAGCTTACCAGATGTATGTCTTACTCTTTGTTCTGACTTATTATTGTGATTTATTTCTACAAAGACAATTTATTTCAACAGATGGATTGGGATTGTTCTGCCGATTTGATATCTATTTTCCCGTTGACTACTGTTGTTGCAAGACCTACCCGGCCTGAAAATGAAAGTACTTGCTTTAGTCGACTTGACGGTGGCTGTATACGGATGTGACGTATCAAACTGAATCGCGACGCCCTCGAAAATCTTAAATATATTTTCTGAAGCTTCAGGTTTATCTCTAAATGTAAAAAAAAAAAAACACTTAAAAAGAACGGCATTCCTTTAACCGAACCTAGCAAACGAACGAAGCATGACAGTTGCTCAGTGTTTGGATGTACAAATCAAAACAAAAGTACTTTTTTAGTTCCTTCATCCAAGTCTCTGCACAACCAGTATCTTAATTTGATTTTCACTGGAAATGCGCCGACACAAATTCCCAAAGTTTTGTATGTCTGCGCGCATAAACATTTAAGCCACTACTATTTCCTCAACTTGAGCCAACACAAAGCTGGCCTTGCTGAAATTAAATTCTGGATCATGACTAAATCTCCTTGGTCAAGCTACAAACCTTGGACATGGAAGTTAACTAAAGCTATATCATTTTGTTGCTTTACTGTATATGGTTACCTAGCTTGCTACCCTTAGAATGTGGCTGTAACATTAGCTCTGCAGCTAACAGCTGAGTTACTGTTGCTAATGTAAAGATAGATGGCATGTTCATGTGTGTGAATACAAACGCTGAAACGCGCCAGTGTTGTACACTTCTTTGTTGTTTGGATAACCGTTATGCTGTTGGTGTTATGGCGCGCACGATATCTGCCTTTCCCCCCATTGAAATTATTATTAGTGTGCACCTCTGCAAACCAGGGTGATCAGATGAGAAAGGGCAAATTCGAAGCATCTTACAGCAACGGGGCTACGAGCCAGCTGAGTTACTGTAGCTAATGTAGATGGCATCAAGTGTGTATGAATACAAACGCTGTAACGCAAGTGTTGTACACTTCTTTGTTATTTGGAAAACAGTTCTGCTGTTGGTGTTCTGTCTCGCAATATCCGCCTTTCTCATTGAAATGACTGAGTGTGCACCTCTGCAAACCAGGGTGATCAGATGAGAATGGCTCAATTCGAGGCATCTTACAGCAACGGGGGCTGCGAGCCATTGCAATACATCCGTTGTAAACATTAGCGCATGTTGCCGCCCCTCTCCTCCTCATTAGCATTTAAAGCTACAGACACAGAAACAGCGCTTTGAGGAAAGCGCATTGAGGGACTGCTGTAGTGGCTGTAATTATGCACCAAGGCTGAATTTCGGGAAAGATACTTCAGATACAGTAATAGGGAACTGTCAGGCCAAATAGTGTCCTAGGGCCAAATAGTGTCCTAGGGCCAAATAGTGTCACAATGCCGTTCCGAAGCAAGGACTATGCCGACCTTAAATTCCTGAGATATTTACGCGTGCTAGCAGGAAACTGTCATGGTTGCTATACTGGTTACTAGGTAGGAAGTTTTGTATTTAGGCTTATTTAAACCAGTTTATTCTACTCTACTATTTAAAGTTTTCACTCGTTCGACATTCCTGAGACAGCAACGCGCGCAGGTAGAATACTATATGTGTTGCCTTCCCGGTCTGTTAAAATTGATGCTAAATAAGTGAATTATTTTGACGAAAACAATTAGCCAGCTCGCACTAGCTATCAAACGAGTGAAAACTTTAAATAGTAGAGTAGAATAAACTGGTTTACACAAGCCTAAATACAAAACTTCCTACCTAGTAACCAGTATAGCAACCATGACAGTTTCCTGCTAGCACGCGTAAATATCTCAGGAATTTAAGGTCGGCATAGCGACGGACGCGTCCTTGCTTTGGAACGGCATTGTGACGTCAGGTAGGACACTATTTGGCCCTAGGACACTATTTGGCCTGACAGAACCACTAAGGCCTATTTAAAAGCATCCAAAAACAGCATGTCATGTGACCTTTAACTGAAAAGTGCTGCGGAAAACCCTGGAATCTCTTAGACTGTTGCACAAAAGGCCTAAGTATCTACTACTTAAAGATCCTGTGAAGTGGAATTGAAAATTAGTTTTAAGTTCATCACACCATAGAAGAATGTGTTGTTAACTACATATCCAAATTAGAATAAAAGAAAAAACACGTATGTTAAATTATGCTTTGAAATTGTGAGAAAATCAGCAGTTTCTCTGCTTGAGACTGGGGGGGCGTGTCGTCTGAAGGAGCTGAATCTCCACCCCCTCAAATTGATTGAATTTAGCAACAACAGAAACAATAGCTAAATCAACTGCAGATATCAGAACAGACCTACCTGCAGTCTCTGACCGTTTTATGTATTAATTACTTTGTCTTTGCATCGTACCAGCTGAGTAACAGAATGCAACCATCTGTGATCTGACATAGGTAGGTCGCTGTGACATAGATCGGTCGGGTTTTGGCTCCGCCTATACAAAACCTGAGCTGAAAAGAGAAGAGAAACTGTTCAACGGTCTAACTCCACATTTCAGTGCGACAAAGTTTTCGCACTTTGCACATGCTTTCAGTAAGTAAGTAAGTAAGTAAGACTTTATTTATATAGCACATTTCATACAGGAATTGCAGCTCGAGGTGCTTTACGTAAAATGAACATAAACAATAATACAAGTGATAAAAGTAATAGATCTAAAACATTTAACAACCCACACCAGCCACACTATCTGCGGTCTCTCGAATCCGTCCTAGATCCGAGCTGCCACTTGCAGTTTCCACACATAAAACAACCCAGACAAGCAGCACTCTATCTGCGGTCTCTCGAATCTGTCTTAGACCCGAGCTGCCACTTGCAGTTTCCACACACATAACAACCCAGACAAGCCGCACTCTATCTGCCTTCTCTCGAATCCGTCTTGGATCTGAGCTGCCTCGTGCAGTTTCCAAACATATAACAGCCCAGAAAAGCCGCACTCTATCTGCGGTCTCTCGAATCCGTCTTGGATCCGAACTGCCACTTGCAGTTTCCACACACATAACAACCCAGACAAGCCGCACTCTATCTGCGGTCTCTCAAATCCGTCTTGGATCCGAGCTGCCTCGTGCAGTTTCCAAACATATAACAAACCAGACAAGCCGCACTCTATCTGCGGTCTCTCGAATCCGTCTTAGATCCGAGCTGCCACTTGCAGTTTCCACACATATAACAACCCAGACAAGCCGCACTCTATCTGCGGTCTCTCAAATCCGTCTTAGATCCGAGCTGCACTTGCAGTTTCCAAACATATAACAAAACACATGAACTCTTGCACAGTCTTTGTGGTTTCTCAATTCAAATAAAATAAAAAACTAAAATAAAGTAAAATTATAATAATAATAATAAAAACTACAGAATAACAAAATACTATAACTCAACAAAATGGATAAAATGTAACACATAAGCAATAGTGCAAGTCAAACACAAGCTGCAATTTTTGCGGGAATACAAAGCAAATCTATAAAAACAATAATATAACTACTACCAGTTGTAAGGCCCTTCTGAGATAAAAAAAATAGTTAAATGCTTTGGTAAAAAGGTAGGTTTTAAGCTGTCTTTAAAAAATGTCTAGCGTATTTGCTTCTCTGATATTTATGGGTAATTTGTTCCATAGTTTTGGGGCGTAATTGGCAAAGGCAGCATCACCAATCTTCTTATGGCTGCTTCCGGCGACCTCTAATAGGCCTGCATTTGATGATCACAGTGTTCTAGCTGGTGTGTAGTTTATAAGAGAGTTAGCAATGTAGCTAGGTCCTTGTCCGTGTAGAGCTTTGTATGTGAGGAATAGGACCTTGAAGTCAATTCTGAAGGTAACAGGGAGCCAGTGTAAAGTAGCTAGGACAGAACTAATGTGTTCTCTCCTTTTAGTTTTGGTTAATAATGTAGCTGCAGAATTTTGAATGAGCTGTAGTCTTTCAGGGTTTTTTTGGGGAAGACCAGCGAAAAGTGCTTTACAGTAGTCCAGCCGGCTGGATGTAAAAGCATGAATTAACTTCTCTGCATCATTTTGGTTTATGATTGGTCATACCTTTGCTATATTCCTCAGGTGAAAGAAAGCAGTTTTGGTCACTTTATTAATGTGGGAGTTGAAATTCAAATCTGAGTCCAGGATTACACCGAGACTTGTCACCTCTGGTTTAAGCCAGGGGGTTAAACTTCCTAGATTCTTCGTAAGCATCTCTTTTTTGGATTTGGGGCCACATAGTAGGACTTCAGTTTTGTCTTCATTTAATTTAAGAAAGTTATCATTCATCCATTTGTTTATTGCCCACAGGCTGCTGGTAATGGAATTGATGGCCGTTGCATCGTGGGGTTCAGTGGATATATATAGTTGTGTGTTGTCCGCATAGCTATGGAAATTCATGTTATGTTCTCTGATTATGTCACCGAGTGGTAACATATAAAGAGAAAAAATGGACCTAGGCAGCTTCCTTGAGCAACCCCGTAGCAGTTCTCATGTTTCTTAGACCTATGGTCTCCTAAACTAACATAAAACTTCCTTCCTGTGATATATGATTTCATCCAGTTCAATACACTATCCGTGAACCCAATAAGCTTTTCCAGTCTATTGATTAGGATGTTGTGATCAATGGTATCAAATGCTGCACTGAGATCCAAAAGGATAAGGATAGAGACTTTATTTGTATCAGAGTTTAGTCTGAGGTCGCTAATTATTTTGGTGAGAGCAGTTTCAGTACTGGAATATTTCCTGAAACCTGACTGCGAGACTTCCAGTATGTTATTTTCTTCAAAAAAAGAATTTAGTTGGACTGAAACTATCTTTCCCAGTACTTTACTAATAAATGGAAGGTTTGATATCGGTCTGTAATTTACAAGTACACTGTTATCCAATTTGGGTTTCACATGCTTTCAGGAACTCATTTCACACGTATATAATGTACTGAGAAGCAAATCATGGAATTTGCTTTACAGGATCTTTAACGTACACTGTTAGAAATGTTCATAACATTTACTGTAAAAAAAAACTAAATGACTGTAAAACAGTATATCATGTACAAACCACATCATTTTACTGTGGAAAATATAATACTTTGTAAAATTAACGGTGAAATGTCATAAAAATATTCACACTAAAATTTGCGGTATGATGCTGTTTAAATTACAGGTTTTGCTCATGTATACTTGTAATTGATGGTATAAAACTGTTTACAATTCAGCAAGAACACACCTTAATTTATACCGAAATAAGATTAAAAAAATAATTGAATTTAAAAAAATCATAGTCAGTATGGACAGTAAAACACCAGAATGTGAGATTTTGCAGATGTGAACTTTCGTGTACTTTTTGAGTTCAGCATTATAATCCTCAAAACGGGCCTGCTGTGACTGCAGAGTATTTGGAGAATATTGTGTGCACTCTGCTGAGGAGAGGCGGTTAGAACCGAAACTGTACTGTCCTGTAGCTAGTGGTATGTGCCTGTGGAGCGAGTGGTACGTGTCAGTGCCTCCGCTGGCACATGACAGTAGCTAGTGGTACGTGACAGTGCCTCTACTGGCACCTATTGGTATGTGCCAGTGGAGCGAGTGGTACGTGTCAGTGCCTCCGCTGGTACATGACAGTAGCTAGTGGTACGTGACAGCGCCTCCACTGGTACATGACAGTCACTGTTCTGTTGATAGTGGTACGCAAGTATCTTGTGGCAGTAGCATTGGGTGTCTTGCAGCTTTTGTTTACTGTCATGTCGACTAACTGCCCCGCGGCCATTTTAGAATAGGAGAACAGGCTATAAACTTTTATTTAAAAAAAAAAGTTAAATTAGTTGTTGTTGTTCATATTTCTAATTTTACAATTGTGGATAAATGTTTCTATTTATCAACTATTTGTTGGTCAGTCCGTCGTTATTTCCCAATCACTACTCTTTCTAACCAAATACGGCAAGTCTGCAAGAAGTAAGAGCAGCAAAAAGTGACTAACTTTACGCTTGCTTGCGCACATCGTTTTAAAATATTTAATATATGGATCATGCAAGTGTTGATATGATAAGTGCAGAAACCAAAAACACTGTGCTTCAGATAAGAGCACACAAAGCTCAGAAGCCACACAGTTTGAGAGATAGATAGATGGATGGATAGAGAGATAGATCTAATTAAAACTAACTAAAAACAGTACTCCTGTGTGGAGTTAATACAAATAAAGGCAAATAGTGTAGATAACCATGTAAAATATAAATAATGCACTCTAGATACAAATGGTTTTCAAATTACACTAAATTAGCAATTAGCAATATCTTATATTGTTACATTTTGATAACATACACACTTGGAGACTCAAGTGTGTGTGTTTATTAGAAATAGTCAAAGGTGCCGTAGGTGGGAAGCGAACCCCAGACCTTTGGTTCCATTCTACGTCTTCCCCAAACACTGTAAAATTCGTAATTTCGGGTGTTTTTCCGAATTGTCTTAAAACGTAACGGGTTAAAAATGTTTAAACTATGAATGGGGACTTTCAACTTTCCCCTTTTCTCTCTTTTTCCTCTTTTTCTCCCTTTTTCCTCCTTTTTTCTCCCTTTTTCCTCCTTTTTTCTTCCCCCTCCCTTCTCCCCCTTCTTCCCCCCTCAAACAGGCAATTGTTCCCCAGCTTTAGCGGAAATGGTAGAGCGCTCGCTTTGCATGCGAGAGGTAGCGGGATCGATGCCCGCATCCTCCATAGGTAATGCTGTTTAACTGGCAAGATTTAGCTTCTTTCCACAGAAACATTTACAAGAATCGCATTGGCATGAAGGACGACTACTACCTAGACACGGTTGGCCTAATACAATCACTCATGCTGACGCTCACAAGTTCCCCAACGAAGGGCTTAAACTGTTTGTGCTAACAGACTCCATACCATACTTTTGATGTCTCACTACAAGCTCAGCATACTAAGTAGTCAATTTAGACATTATATTGCATATAGTGTAATGGTGTGACTGTAAAGCAGACTTGTACACACAAAATGAATTAGTAACAAATTATTTTATTCCGAGAAACTGAATTTAAGCGTGCACATGAGCCACCGTTGTAGACTCTCCTACATCTCTAATGCACATCGTTGTGTTGTTATCAGCGCCTCCTAGTGCCGTATATAATTAAGTTTAATAACTGAAGTCAATGTATGTACATTACTACATTTGCATTTCGATACTTTTGAGTAAATACAGTTGTTAATAATAGTTCATTATTTTCATATGAAGAACCATGTCAATAAATGACACCCTATGATTGCAAATGTACTTTCTGGGTTTTATACATATTGGAAACTACAAACTCTCCTCGATACAAATCTGTTTAAATCACTCACTCATCTTTATTACAACTGAAGTTACATTTCAAAGTCGACCTGTGTCAAAAAATAATATGGGAGAAAATCCTTTTGTTCGTAATGACGTTGTGAATGTAAATGTCAGTTTAAGGCCGAATCCCAATACTCCTCCTTACCCCTGACCCTTTAGCCTGACGTTGTCATACTCATAATTCTAGTCAGAATATGAGTCTGAGAACTCTCCGTTGGGCTTTGACTACAGGGCGTGTTTCAAACGAGCCTGGAAAGCCATACTTGTTGTCAACAGAACTAAACTACAAGCAGACTTGAAGTATGCTTGAAGAATGAATACAAATGATTTTTGCCGGTGTTGTAAAATTAATTTAAGGGTAGGGAGAGTACTTGTTCACACGGTCAACCTTTTTGAGCAAAACAATAAAGGGCAATGCATATATGAAGTTCTCCGTTTAGGATTACAACTCCATCGGGGCCAGCTGATAAATTAAACTTTTACCGAATCCCGTAGGAAGGACGGCAAAAACATTTTCCATCGACAAATGCCTTGATTGCGTCTCTCTGTTCCTCTTTCAAAATGAATGCGCTGTCGATGTCTTCTAAAACAGACTCGATGGCAGAATCACAACATCCCAGATCTCCAGCGGTAGCCATGTTTGTTCAAAACGAATTCAACTTAAGCGCTCTTTTGTGACGTGGGTGATTACGTTACTGTTGATCATCTGTCCATCATCGTATAAAGTGATATAGTGGTACGTGTCAGTGCCTCCGCTGGCACATGACAGTAGCTAGTGGTACGTGACAGTGCCTCTACTGGCACCTATTGGTATAAAGCCCGCCCTGGCAATTTAATTGGTTCGCCCAGATTCTGGTTTTCTGTAGTTGGTCCCCAATACGAGACCCTCCAGACCCAACTTCCCGACCAATTTTTTTGGGGGGCGGGGAGAAGTTGGGCTGGCAGCCAGGCTACTGACCCTTACCCCTTCCCCTTAATTTACCCCTTCCCCTTGGCCCTCGAAAGTAAGGGGTAAGGGCTACATAGCCCTAGGAAATGGGACGCCACTTGGTTACAGGTACGTCATCTAGCACGTATCGATATCTCCAAAGCAAGTAGCGTTATGCACTGATATTAAACGAAATTCGCTGCTAATGAAGTTTACTTAGAACTGTAGACATGCTAGTCAAAGAAATGCGGGACTGTTGTGCAATTCAGAACTGTAACATTAACGTACCAAACTAGCGATTTTTAGAAACGTTTCAATTAGGAAAATGGTTGCAAATATATATGTTCATGACTGTATATAACACAAAACAAGACTGTCATAATTTTTTTATCAATTAATTAAGCCGATAATATAACATTTATCGGACTCTCTGGATGATTTGGTCGCCATTGTTGCCGGTCGCGCAGTTTTCACATAGCCCTAGGTTTCAAGTAAGCTCCCGATCTAACTTGGTTTTAAGGGGTGTATACCCCTTAGTCTTAGCCCTTCCCCTAGCTCCAAAAGAGTATTGGGACACCACTAGCTCTCACGGGAACGCGCAATACTAAGGGGAAGGGGTAAGGGGTAAGGGGGAGTATTGGGATTCGGCCTAAGTATAGTGTTAATAACTTCTCTGCAAGTTGTTTCATTGATCAGTTGTTATGGGCTGCTGCAGCACACAAAAGAGCAGGCAAATTAAGCATTTGATTTGACATGGCTTGAAAATCTTGCAAGCTGACATGTCCAAGTAATCATATAGGCTACTTTTTGTACATTACAATTAAGTTTAGGGTGTTAACAATACAAAACATCAAAAATCTCAATTTTGACAGAAAACGATTTTCGATCTTTTATGGCTACAATGAGCGGCCGCGACATCCACGGGTTTCCGCAGGCCGCCACACATATTAAAAAAATAAAAGTTAATAGCCTGTTCTGCTATTCTAAAATGGCCACGAGGCAGTTAGTCTACACAAGCCCCCACTCCTCGCCCCTCGGCTTGAAGCAACGGCCCCGGTGGATGTAGGTGGTTTATTGCATTTACGGTTAGGATCCCGTGTCTTCCGGTCGTTTTTATTCTATTAACTCCAGTCAACATTTACAAAACTATCTCCCCCAATCATCTTTGTTTGATTTGCCTACGTCAATAAAAGTTGCCTGCAAATGTGCTTGCGGATACTAACAGGGCACGAGTACAAAAGTTCACATTGGCCAATAGCCGATTTACATGGAGCTGAATGAGCCATAGACTTATATTGAATGAGCACAGGGAGAAATGGCTTGAGTTGCCTGCCTTGTTGTAGCAAGTTTAGCAGATCGTTGTCACACATACATGAAATGTTGTTAAAATAGTTTATTCCCGTTATTTTTAAACAGATTTGATTTTTCGTAAAAACGTTCATGACATGATGGCAAATATATTATGTTAAGCGCGAGTGTAACCGGTGTGAATCGGTGAAACTCACTCCTCAGGTATGTAATCGGCCACCCGCGTCAACGAATAGCTAGCTTTTCTTTGGCGCAGTTGGTAGTGGTTGCGCTTGGAAGTCGAGAGGTGGCAGGTTCGACTCCCTGTGGGGGTGAACATTGGCCAGATACCTCTGACTGAGCTTGCAATACCACGTCCGTTACATACCCGTCACATCGGTGCCGTGACCCGGATCTCACGAGGTTAGCAGTCAGCTAACGGCCGGAGTCAGTTTCAGAGGGGTGAATGTAACCGGTGTGAATCGGTGAAACTCACTCCTCAGGTACGTAATCGGCTACCCGCGTCATCGAATAGCTAAGGGGTGAACATTGGCCAGATACCTCTGGCTGAGCTTGCAATACCACGTCCGTTACATACCCGTCTATCTGGAGCAAAGATGAAGATTAAAATTTTAACTGTTAACCACAATAGGAAATGATATATATTTAAATAATATTAGTCTTGCCTTCAGAAGCTTTTGTTAAACACACCCATTATTCTTTTTTTGATCGTGTCATCAAGCCAGACTGCTTTTGTGGGACAATGAAGGTCCTCAGTGACTATGTTTCACCTCCACTTACATCTGATGGAAACGTCTTGTAGCCTATATGGTTCTATGAATATGCCCCTTTCAAAAGCAAATGTTCAATAAAGTATATTTTAGACACACTTCTCAAGCTTTTATTTATTACATTTTTTAACACGTCTAGTTAGATCACGTTATATCCATTAATAGACTTTTCGTTTTCTAGGTTGAACATATAAAACACAGGTCACATTTCGACACTGATGTGAAATTGAAGGCAGTGTGAATTTCGTGGCATTTCATTTGAATATAAAGTTGACAGTAAGCTATGGTAAGTCTGCATTATGGAAGATTTCGGTTACCAAAATAACCTTTAAGCTTTCTTTGCCTGGCGAGAACAACGACGGAGCTGTTCATGTTAACAGTTTATTTCATCCGATACAATGCGTTGGAAATCATACTCATATCACGAAGAAAAAAACATCATATGTGATGAGTTCCATCTAGAATAGCCCTATATTTAGCCCTAAAGCCTATTTCAAAAAAACAAGTGAAAGGAATACTATACAGTGACAGAATACATTTCCGTTAAGTTTGCATCATGTGTCTGATTCTTATCGGACTTGTACCCCATTCTGCCCATAGATTCTGCAACTGCAATGCCTTAGCTCACACGCTCGTAACCATATCAATCTATGCTCGCGACTGGTTGTCGCAAAGTATGACGTGTACAGCTAGTTGCAAGCGTGCACAAGGTTTCGGAGCTGAGGAAAAAAAGAGCCACTGTTTAAAGGGAGTCAGGTGGCTGAGCGGTGAGGGAGTCGGGCTAGTAATCAGAGGGTTCCCGGATTCGATTCCCCGCTGTGCCAAATGACGTTATGTCCTTGGGCAAGGCACTTCACCCTACTTGCCTCGGGGGGAATGTCCCTGTACTTACTGTAAGTCGCTCTGGATGAGAGCGTCTGCTAAATGTAAATGTAAAGCTAGACCGGAAGACACTATACTTTGGAACAGTTTACAGTTTTTTGGTACAGTATACTTTGGAATACTGTAAAGTAACCTGTGTAGTGCACTTTCAGTTCATCAAGTATACTTCCTAAAGTACTTAAAGGTATACCTTGGAATACTCTAAAGCAGGGCTCCAGACTAACGTTTTTTACTAGGAGCACAGTAGCCCCTGACTGAAGATTTTAGGAGCGCAAGCAGAAAATTTAAGGGCAATACATTTATTAATGTAACTAGAGAGGGTACAATTCAGTGGCAATTTTTAGACCCTTTTTAGGAGTGCTCAAGCACCCCTAAATGTTTTCTCAGCACCCCTAAACATAATAAATATATTGTTTATTATCATTTGATACTGGTAGTTCATGAAGAACGGGACATCCTTAGTTATTTCATTCAATATTTTGCACAATAATACATAAATGTATTAATTGTTATCCAGTGAAATTATGGATTTATATTAGCAAGGGGGTTTACGTTTAGCACTTTTGCAAGGCACTGTATTCATGTCACATTCTCATTGGGGGCTGAGCACCCCTAAAGGTCTGATTCTAGAATCGCCCCTGGGACAATTTCTGGGGAAATTGTGGGGTGTGCCTGTGTCGGTTGCAGATGGATCCGTTTTTTTTACTGTCATTTTTACAACTGATATACAGCGACGCACCATATAAGCTTGAGTTTAAATACATTATTTAATGTGATATTACGTACTGTACATGCAAGTCTTAGCTAAATGACTTAAATGTATGATGCACTTTTCGATCAGTCCTCCGACACTACAACACAATACTTGCTGAGTATAACAGCGCAACAGCTCAAACACAGGCAGGGATGGAGTAGCAACGCTAGTGCTAAATACGTATTTAGCTGCTAGGCTCCATGACGCCGGGTAAGAAGGGCTCGTGAAACTGCTCATCAAAAGAACAAAGGGGCACCCATTTTTCTGGCAGAATAAGACGTTCGTAGGAACCTAGCGAAAAATAGCCTCAACTTTCCTATACTTTTAGCTACGGTACTAATGCAGAAGGAACACTGATATCTTTGTCATACTAGAACGTCGTATCTGTGTCGTTGCTAACATGTGCTGACATTGTGCACACTCAATGTATTCAAAATTTGTCGGTCGCACATGCGCGAGTGTTTGTAAAAAATGCACGCATTGTCTAAAAAACTGGTCGCAAAATGCGACCATTTGGTCGCAGTCTGGAGCCCTGCTCTGAAGTAACCTGTGTAGTGCATTTTCAGTTCATCAAGTATACTTCCTAAAGTACTTAAAAGTATACCTTGGAATACTGTAAAGTAACCTGTGTAGTACACTTTCAGTTCATCAGTTAATCTTCAGTATACTTCCTAAAGAGCTTAAAAGTATACTTTGCAACACTTACAAGTGCACTTTCATTTAATGTAAGTACTTCCAGAAGTAAACTTCAAAATTTAATTTGACTATTACTTACTAATGTATTAATATGTTTGAGACCCCTGAAACGCCTCAGATCTTGTATCACGTGGTGAAAACAGGGCCCTCGCATCATTTTACTACAGCTTCTTAGCTGAAAGACATTATGCCCTACGTAAATTAAGAAGAATCCAGCTGTTCTTATGAAATGTAACAGTTATTTAACTCATGGTTACAATGGTAAACCAGCACAACAATGACAATTACCACGCAACAAAACACTACATTCTAAGCAGACACATTTAAAAAACGAAATTCATGAAGTTACATTTGTATTTCGAGCAAACGGCAAACTTATCAGCAAATTTTTACACTTTTTACCGCCTTGCATCATGGGAATTGACTAGCCTATGAGCCACACCATCTTCATTAATTCACGTAGTTATTTTGTTCTTGACAGTATAACCTTCAAATGCATAATGCAACCCTTCTGTCTGCTTGTTTCTCAAGTAGCTTTTTTGTTGTTTTCCATTAATACTCCAATTGATAATTATTAGTATAAGATTATAGGGCTTCAGAATGTTTTGGCAGTAATTAAGGTTACAGCTTCAATACCAAAAAAGATTCAATGTGCAATGCATAATAGATTTTCATAGACATTAATAAATAGGATAAGATGGATCTAAAAAATGTAACCTGTATTGTACTTAATTATACTAATAATACTAAATTATTTTGACTGTTTTTGCTGTATAATAATGTAGATACGAGTCTGGTGAAGATAGCCAGAATCTCGGATTTCTTTAACCTAGTTTTGCCCGATCACTTGGACAGGCTATTTATTTAAGGGTATCGGGGTCAAGTGACTTTTGTGCATAGACAAGTGAACGTAAATGTATTTGTCCAAAGGCCAAGAGCCTCAAAAAGTTAATATCAAGCCCTGCAATCCAGTGGCCAGAGATATATGATGACCTGAACGACACTCCAAGAGTAATAGAACGGGGAGAAGTTCGTCTTTTGCAACCCACATGCGCAGTTGAGCCTGCTTGACAGTTGTGTGACGTAGGGTGATAATTGGTCTATATAGGCTACAATTAATACTACGCCTAAAAATAAACCTAAAATTTCTATTGTAAATTGTTGTTACATGATCATTCCTTAATCCATTTGCATTACAGTGAGGAAGATAGGTTGGCTTCAATTGCCCCTGATGACGTCGTTCTGGTCATGGGACCACAAGATCTCGAGTGCATTTTCATTTTAACAGTTTGTAACCTATTGCAAGTGAGAGTTTTGAAATATATAGCTACCACATGGATTTCAATCACGCACAATATTAAGTGTTGCATCCTATTGGGTATAAATGTAGGCTATGTCGTGTAATTAATTGGCAAAACAGCCTTATATCATAGTAGTCATTCATTTTTTTATCTACAGAAACAATTTGGGCTACTAGCTAAGATACTAAAATGAACTTGGAATAATTTCCATTCTTTACTATAAAAAATTACAAAAGCAATCAATTGGTGATGTGTGACATTATTAAGCAAATATTATTGGTATAGCAGACCAAAGCTGTATAAATCATACACATTGTTATGCTGTAACTTTTCTAGTACACATTAACTTTCACCTACTACAGATACCACCAACCCCCCACCCCCATCCAACACCTTCGACCGCTTGTGTGTCCAGCGCCTACCATGGCTGCAGGTCCAGATGCTGCTTGCCTACCCCCCCATTCCCCGTTGCAAGTGTCTTTTTAAATGTTGTTGGGCTTATGTGCTGAGGTTTTTGCCTGTTCCCACACTGTACTCCTCTAGGAGCATTGTATGGGGGTTGCCTTTTTCTCTCCTCCTCTCTCCTCATGTTATGCTGTAACTTTTCTAGTTGAAGCCGAAAATGGCTGCCTAGGTAGGCTCTTCTGCCAAAGTAAATTCCTTGTCTGTGCAAACTTTTATGGCGAATAAACACCAATTCTGATTCTGATGCAAATTTTAGCTCCAATAATTTAAAAGTTAAATGTGATGAAACGGCAAATCTCCCATGAGTTTCATTTCCAAAGACAAATAATCACATGATATCACAGTTCTTCCTGAGTGAACCTAACTAACATTTTGGAAAAGAATACACAACTACAGCAATTGCAGAATAATAATAATAACTGTATTGATACAACACATTTTCGTACAGAGATTGCAGCTCAAAGACCTTTCCATAAAAATGCTAGTGAAAAAAGATACTATGCAGGTCTGCTTTTGCCATGATCTATCCCCCCCCACACACACACGCTGAAGCAGAACAGATGGCAGTGGATGCTTCTAGGACTATGCCATGAACTTCCTCTGCTAGCCTTCCTCGCTGCTAAGAGAGAAGACCAGGTGAAAAGAAGGAGAGACAGATGAAAATTTGCAGCCAATTCTAGATATGATGTTCATTCTTTGTATTCTAATACAAGATCATTTTCATAGGTTTACTTTCTACAACAATGACATGTCATGAACAAGTGAGTAATTATATCAGCTTGCTCCATTAATAAAATACTGAAACATAAAATACATATGTAATTCAGATTGAACTTCAGGTACTTCAGCCTTCAGGTACTAAGACAACAAAAAAATTAGTAGCATCGAACCAGAATTGCATTTATACAGGTATATGTAATGTTACACAGATGGTATGCATACCAATATACAGTGAGGGAAAAAATGCTGATTCCCTGCTGATTTTGAACGTTGCACCAAGTACTAAGTTAGGTTTTGCAAAGGGGTCAAATACTTATTTCACTCCTTAAAATGCAAATCAATAAAAAAAAATGTTGACATAGGTTTTTCTGGATTTTTTTGTTTGTATTTTGTCTCTCACTGTTCAAATAAACATACCATAATACAAAATCAGCAGGGGATCCAAAAACAATCCCCTGACTGTACATACACTGTAAGTAAATACATAATTATATGCAGTGAGACATGTAAATATGAAGTGACTAGGTATGTGGTATGGGTGTAGTTTTGTAGTTGTATGTGTGGTAGTGCAGTTTCTGTACCTGTTGGTGCAGGAGCAAAGAGGTGGGGGACAAACAGTCTGGTTGGGGTCCCTGGTGATGCCCCGAGCCCTCCGCAGGCTCTCTTCAGGAAGATGAGGGACCAGGAGAGCTCCTCAGAGGTGTGGACAGCCAGGAATTTGAAACTGGAGACATAGAGTTAAATTGTATTAGGCTAACACCAGTTGTACAGTAGTATTTAGTAGATCAATATCTCCATCTTAAGAATTCTTGAGGTCAAAAGTTACTTTGAGAGAATACATGTGAACTAGGGGTGGGCGATATGGCCGAAATCTTCTATCACGGTATGAGTAATTTTATATCACGGTTACGGTATATATCACGGTATAGTAATTGTTCTGTAAATTCAATTAAGAAATGGTACAAAATAACCATACCGTACATCCTCACACTCTATTATTTATTTATTACACACAAAAACAACTCACATGAGACAAAACTGTAGCTACTGTAGCTACAATATCCAACTTATCGATTAAAGATTTTCTGGACTGCGTGAGCTTTCTAGCTATCTGTCTACCTGGATACAATAATTTGCGTTCGGGGATTAATAAAGTACCTATCTATATTATCGACTGTGGAAACTTTATCATATGGCTTCAAATTTTACAATGAGGAGGCTAACAAGTAGCTAACACTAGCAGGAAACAACGTATCCTTGGATACATTGATTGAATAGGGGGAGACTGCCCTCTCAAGGAAAGGCCCTTCACTACATAACTCCCACCCTCCTTGATTTTCTGGGAAAACTCCTCATAGATTGTAACTTTGGCCACCGAATGGCCGTCAGACATTGCGGCCACTTTGTTTAACTTTGTGCTTGCTGGTCTTGCGCCATCCTTATCAAACTCCCAGGCCAACACCCTAGGCTGCTCCTCCGCCAAGACCACACACGGGTGGATTGGTGGGGGTCGAAAGTAGGGCGTTGGAGGCTTGGTTTCCAAGAGTGTCTGTAAGGCCATTCTGAAATATTAAAATACACACAAAGTGTTAAGAATAAGCTATGTGCATATAACGACACACAAGCAACACCTTACAAAATAAATACATCAAAGTTAGAACGTTTCAAGATATTAATTGTAGCCTTTATCATTTATCATTTGAGAATTTCATTTATAATTTGAATTTTGACAGGAATAATCTTACATATTGGCTACTCCCTCTGATGTGAACAGAAATTGTAGAGAGTGCCTTTGACTTGAGCGCGAGTCTCCTGCTCGAGAGGACGTTCTCGAGCAGTTTTGTAACCAGCACTCAAGTCAGAGGCGGCTACTAGGCTAACTCTAACCGACTTTTATTTAAATTCTGAAAACATATATGGCTTTGTTGATCAAACTGTTGTCACTTTCTTCTGTTTGTCTATTTATCCGCATATTGAACGTTTCTTTGGTCCGTGTTAAAGTGTACAAGTGGCTATATCAACAAATTATTGTAGACAATCGAGTTTTCACCCACTTCTGTAACATGTTAGACATAAATTGACCCAAAAAATCTATCAAATGAGGCAAATAATAACGTTTCAAGCTGTATTAATGTATACAACTATTGATATCTCTAGTAAAGGATGGTGGTAGGATGTAACAACCTAGTCCAACCTGACACATTGTAGCCTACTACAATTTGTAGCTAGCTAGCTGCAACACATCATTAGACTAACTATGTCAATATTACTAGTAAGCTAAATATCATAAACATTATCTAACGTAAGCTAGACTTAGCAACACATTATTTTTTATAGTAAATATCCCAAAAAGTAGTGTATTTTTCTATGGACTCACCTGGTAACGACAACTGCTCCCTCTAATGACCGTTAACTGGAATGACGGTGGAAAAATTTGAGCGCCTCTTACACACCATTGCTGGATGGGTGCACGAGTAGCCTGTGACAGCGCCTCTCACACACAGGCGCTGGATGGGTGCGCGAGTAGCCTAATATATTCCCGCGGCCAATTCAAATTGTGTTGTTTTTCCAAATGTGTTCAAGATACAAATGTTAGTACAAACTACAAATACTGCCATATCAAGAATAGGCCTACGATAGAGGCGCGTCGCACCCGTGGGGGATGTGGGTGTTTTAACACCCACACTTTTCCCGGTGAGAGAGTTAAACACCCACACTTTTTCTGCAGTTTTTCCACAGTTTTACACAAACGCCTTAAACGTAGCTACGTCGTAGGCTGTGTACAGCGATTATATTGCCTAAGTGAACAGAACTGCGCTCTGTTTTTCATGGCAACGGTGTGTTATACTTCGCAGTGGTCTTAACAGACCGTATTCTACACTGGAATTTAACCAATAGTCCAGTACTTTTAAGAAATGTAATGCAAGTATCTTTAGTGTTTGCCGTACACGTGTTATCACCGTTAATGTGTTACATCAATGTAAAGCTTAACTCTTTAATACTGGTACAAATTGCTATCGTACTGTAATTAGGTAGATACAACCTGCTCATGAGCTAACGTTAGCTAACTGAACCTATTATTTAACATTAGGCTGTTAGCTAGCTTGCTAGGTTGTATATTGCCATTTGTGTTCGTAAAGTTTAATGTCCGGTGGCATTTTCATCTCTTTTTATATGCCGTTACTGTAGCTATATGCGTAACGTTAGCAGATATTTAGAAAATGGTGTGTTTATCAGTTGTAACTACAGGATGGAAGGTACTGTAACTGCACCTTTTTAACTTCACAAGCAACGTCTTTTTGTCACGCAGTATGAAGATGCAGAAAAGAAAGAGGCAGGAGAATATTGACACTTTTTTAAAGAGAAATCCTGTAAGTGAAGTTGAAAGCTGAACGTTGAACATTGTTGACATTTAACAACAGTAGCCTATTTCCATTAGATATTGTTTGCATTTACTTCATGATATTACTTTTCAATATTCACTGAGGTTTGCTAGTGCCACAGCTGTAACTGTTTGGCCCTATTCCTTTACCACTGCCCACTATTACTAGCCTGGCTTCCAGCCCAACTTGGCGTCGCCCACCAAAACATTTGGTCGGGAAGTTGGGTCTGGAGTAGCCTGACGTTGTCATACTCATAATTCTAGTCAGAATATGAGTCTGAAAACTCTCCGTTGGGCTGTGACTATGGGGCGTGTTTCAACCGAACTCGTAAAACAAATGCTGCTTCGCTCAATTGGATACACCTACAACCAATCAGAGCAACGTAATATGTTGTTTGTTGAAAACGAATTCAACCCAAGGGCTCTTTCGTGACATTGTTGATTACGTTACTGTTGATCATCTGTCCATCATCGTATAAAGCCTGCCCTGGCAATTTAATTGGTCCGTTCAGATCCTGGTTTTATGTAGTTGTTCCCAATTTGAGACCCTCCAGACCCAACTTCCCGACCAAATTTTTTTGTGGGCGGGGCGAAGTTGGGCTGGCAGCCAGGCTAGGTAATGTTAATATATTTTGTTTGTATATTTGTAGTTTGTAACAAAAATAATTTCCCCCTGGGATTATTCAAGTATTTCTGATTCTTTAGCAAGTCTACTGTTGTGTATTTTCACCAGAGTTTTGACTTATTTTTCGTGTGTTCCAAGTGTGTTTTTATACTTTTCTAGTATCACTCATTTAAATGTGATGCTTTTTAAATCTTGTATGTTATACATGTTGTACACCTCTGTCATTGTATCCATCGTTTCTATTTGTGATAAACAAATCACATCCATCCCCCTCACTTTTGAAAAGCTTGCTACGCCCCTGTACGATACACACAAAATGATTTAATTTGTTTTATTGAAAGACAGAACAGAAAAAGTTCAACCCACAACCCCCAACACTCAAATAAACTGGTACAGAGATAGCCATAATTTGGCCGAAATATGCAAATTCTCGGCCGAAATCGGCCCATGTCCGCACAGCCAAAACCTAACCAAATCTGGTAATATTCCGTGCCATAGCCGGATCAATTTCATGTGTAGCAGGGCCTTCTAATGTGAAGCAGGTAAACCCCAGGGGTCAAAGTGATGCGTCATGTGTACCAGAGGTATCTAATGCAGATACAGTAAAGAGATGGCAACACAGCAAAGATCCATGTGTAGCAGGGCCTTCTAATGCAGACTGTGTAAACCCTGGAGATCAGCCTTCTGAACAACATGTCCGTGCATCCCGCAACAAGGCTTCTGTTAAATACGGCAGATCCAGAAATCGGCAGTGTACCTGTAACTCATTGACCTTTCTAGCATTCCTTCATGAGAATGAAAACATCACCAGAGCAGACCTAGACCTTGTTTTGGATAAAGGTAACAAGATGTATAGAGAGACCAGGAAACGAGTCCCTAATCACATCTATCTGACGACCGATGAGCTCACTGATGAAGTTCCTGCACGCAGGTCTACACATTATGCCGACATGACAAAACTTTCAAGGTATGGCACATTAGGAGAACCTTTACCTGGAGCTATGGATAGCTTTCTGGACCTGGAGTCAGGACTGAGCTGCTTGTTGTCAGATGTGAAGTATGCTCTGCTGTTGATGAGACTGTTATGTATTGCAGTATTCAGAACCAAGTCAGGCCGATATGGTTTCTTTGATCCACACTCCAGAGCAGCCAGCGGCTTGCCCCTACACCCCTGTTCATGCACATCAGGTACTGCTGTCATGGTGACATTCACACGTCTCAGTGACATGATTGACAGACTCAAGAAGTCCTACATAATGATGGCCACGCAGTCCTCCTGTAACTATGAGTTGAAGCTTGTAGAGTTCAACAGTGTGAACACAGTCAACCTGAACGATGCTTTCCCAAACACAGACTGCAGACCTACAGCCGTCCCTTTGGAGGAACCTCCTCTGTTGGATTAAGCCATTAATGAATCTAACTCACCTACTCTAAACAGAAACACAGCCACTGATCAGATCATTTCACCTGAAATGACTCCTTACACTCCAGCTGTTAAACAACCAGAGGCCCTTATCACAACATTGCCATCACATGATGCTCCTCACAATGAATCAGATAACCCAAATGAACCAGAACTGTCAAGTCAATCCAGTTTCCTTCCATCACACGATGCTTCTCTCAATGAATCAAATATTTCTTCAGTAGTAAAAACTGTTGCCAGTGATCTGATATCTGATATCTATCTGATATTCTATTACAGGGAATCTCATGTAAATTGACAAAGTGTAAAAAAAAGCAAAGGACAAAAATGAAGAGAAGACTAATGATCTCAGAAAAAACTCAAGAAAGAATAGAGTTTAAAGAAAAAGGAAAGAGAAAAGTATGCTTCAGATAAAGTATATAAAGCCAAAAAAATATCTCATGCAAGAAGGCAATATCAGAACAATCCTGAATTCAGACAAAATAAAATAAATTACACAAGAGACAATGTTGACTTACATCAAAAACGGAAAGCGTACATTTCCTCCCGGTACAGAGAAAATGCTGAATTTAGAGAAAAAACAAAACAAATCTTGGTCTCTCGTTACAGAAACAATGCTGAATTTAGAGAGAAACACAAACAAATCTTGGTCTCTCGTTACAGAAACAATGCTGAATTTAGAGAGAAAAAAAAACAAATCTTGGTCTCTCGTTACAGGAACAATGCTGAATTTAGAGAGAAAAAAAAACAGCACTTTACGGACCGCTACATAGACAATGCTGAGTTTAGAAAGGAAAAAAAACTGTCCTTCACTGCTTTTTATAAAGACAGAATCGATTTTAGACAAAGGAAAAGATTTCATATTATTCAGCGATATGCTCATGACCAATCATTCAGGGTAAGACACAAACAACTAATGAGAAAACAAATGAAAGACAGATATAAAAGCAATACTACATATCGGAGTATGCAGAACATGAGATGTGCCATGAAAATAAAAAGGAAATACAAAGGGATAAATAGACAAACCGAAGAAAGTGACAACAGTTTGATCAAAGAGGCCATATTTGTTTTCAGATCTCAAATGAAAGCCGGCCCCACTTATTTGTGCACCGTCTGTCATAAAGCATCATTTCCAAACCAAGTGAAAATTTGTAAAAGGTTAAACTATGTAAAAAATCCACACATGGTTGCAGCATGCCTAGCAGGAAAGTACGTCCATGTTTGTGATGATGAGTGCAGAGATGAACAACAGTGCAATGTGCCCGATGAGAGAAGGGAGGAGTGGATTTGTCACACCTGCCATAATCATCTTAAAGATGGAGTCATGCCAACATTTGCTGTAGCTAACAACTTGGAGCTCGCTGACATTCCACCTGAACTGTGTGACCTCAACATATTGGAGAGACATCTCATAGTTAAGTGCATAGCGTTTGCAAAGATTATTCCTCTTCCCAAAGGAAGGCAAAGAGCAATACATGGTAACGTGGCTTGTGTCCCATCTGAGGTGCAGGAAACAGTTGAAGCGTTACCCAGACTGAGAAGTGAGTCTCAAGTGATGAGAGTAAAACTAAAGAGACGATTGTGTTACAGAGGTCATTAGCTGTTCCAGACTGTCACCTGGTCTAAACTAGTACAGGCACTGCATAAACTCAAACGCATTCATCCACAATATCAGGACATAACTATCAGAGATGAAGCTGAGCTGTGTGACCCAACACTTCCTGATGAAGATGAGGATGATGAGGATGCCACTATGGATGAGAACGACTATGATGATGCTGATTTAAAGGAAATTGATATGTGTGAGAAAAGTGCACAGTGTGAGACAGAAACTGAGCTTGATGGAGAGCAGGATGTTGACATGTTGTCTTGTGATGGTGAACAACCAGAGGAGCAAAGAGATGATGAAGAACAGGAAGGTGACATGCCTAGCGGTGGTTTTGCTCTAGAATCATGTCTTCAGCCATGTGATGTTTCAGAGGAGAATTTATGTTTCAGTGAAGGAATCTACTCTGTTGCCCCTGCAGAAAGTAATAGTCCAGTTGGTTTCTTCAAAACTCCTAAACTTGAGGCGATGGCTTTCCCCGTGCAGTTCCCTACAGGTCAAAACACACTGGATGAAGGGAGACGTATGAAAGTAACACCCAGCAGTTATTTTAAAGCGAGGCTTTTCTGCATTGATGATCGTTTTGCCAGAGACACAAACTATTTGTTCTTTGCACAGTTTGTGACTGAAATACACTTGGCCACATCCAGCATGACAATACAGTTGAGGAAAGGAAAGCCAATGACTCGAGATGGACGAAAAATAACTTCTGGTATGCTGCAAAATAAACGAGAGGTAGAGAAACTGGTGAGGAACAAAGATGCAGTCAGATTCATGCAGCCGCTGAGAGGAACACCAGCCTACTGGGAAAAAAACACACAAGATCTTTTTGCCATGATCAGACAGTTGGGAACTCCCACATTCTTTTGTACGTTTTCTGCAGCTGAGATGCGTTGGCCTGAAGTGATTGAAGCAATAAAAAGACAGCAAGGTGAAGAGGTACATTTTGAAGGGCTTGACTGGTCAGCAAAGTGTGACATTCTGAGAAGCAATCCTGTGACAACAATGCGCATGTTTGATAAGCGTGTTGAGGCCTTATTCAGAGATCTGCTCTTATCTCCTGCACAGCCTCTTGGCAAAGTTGTTGACTACTTTTACCGAGTTGAGTTTCAGCACAGAGGAAGCCCATACGTTCACTGTCTCATATGGGTAGAAGGTGCACCTGTGTTTGAGGAGGATGATGATCAGACTGTGTCAGATTTTGTGTCCAAATACATCACAGCTCAGCTGCCTGACCCACGCACACAACCTGAACTACACAAGAAGGTCACAGAAGTGCAAATACACAGCAAAAAACACTCAAGGACATGTTTCAGAAGTCCCAGCTCTGGTTGCAGATTTGGATTTCCTAAACCACCTTCCACAAAGACAATCATATCAAGACCTGGTAGGGGCGTTGATCCACTGCAAATGCAAATAGCTAAGTCAAAGCTCCAACCACTGAACTTGTTGCTGAATGAACCTGAAACCGCTTCACTCAGTTTGCAGCAGCTCCTAGCTCAATGCAACTTAACACTCCAAGAGTATGAAGGATGCCTCAATGTTATCAACAAATCCAGTGCGGTGATCCTGAAACGTGAGCCAAAAGACTGCTGGGTAAATGGATACCATGCACATCTTCTTGAAGCCTGGGATGCCAATATTGATGTTAGTTATATTCTCAATGCATACTCATGCATCATGTATCTCACCAGCTACATAACCAAAAATGAAGCTGGACTTTCTGAGTACCTCAAAACAGTAATTGAGAACTCCACCAGAGACCACGTCAATGAATGTGATGAAATGAGGGAAATCATGCAGGCTTACTCTAAAAAGAGAGAGGTCAGTGCTCAGGAGTGTGTGACTCGTGCGTGTGGAATAAACATGAAGAAGTGTTTACGTGGTGTCATATTCGTACCAACAGATGACAACGCACTGAAAATGAGTCGCCCCATGTCTTACCTGGAGAACAAAACATCAGAAAGTGTAAATGTGTGGATGACATCTTTGACTGGCAAATACAAAGCCAGACCAGAAACACCAGAGTTTGAGCAGATGTGTTTGGCTGATTTTGCAGCTACTTGCAGAATTGTCTATGGCCGGCAGAAAAAAGGTAGAGATGTGTTGCCCCTCCTCAATGAGATGGGATTTGTGCAAAAGCGCAAAAACGATAAACCTGCTATCATCAGATTTTACCGCTGCTCACAGGAAAAATATCCTGAGAAGTTCTATGGCACATTACTGAAACTGTACATTCCTCACCTATCGGACAAGGAACTTAAAAGACCGCATTTCCCCACATACGAGTCCTTCTATAAATGTTGTTGTGTTCAACTACCAGGTTCTAACCATCATGAGTATGTCAAACACATAGTGAAACGAAACAAAGACAAATATGAGAAAAACAACGAGGAGATTGAGAAAGCAGTCGAATAATTTGAACAGAACAGAGGAGCAATTGATGAATGGTGTAATCTGGCTCCAGAATCTGAAGTGGAGAGGTTGGAATGTATCGAAGAACTGGAGGCAAGAGAGCCAGATCATGAAAATGTACAAGAAAATGTTCCAGAATACACTAATCAGGCTAATGTTGCAACAGAAACCAGAGCCATCAGAGAGCCTCCTGCGTTTGACCCCACACTGTTACGGCAGATGTATCAGAACCTGAACCAGAAACAAGCATGTGTATTCTATGCAGTTAGAGATTGGTGTGTAAAGCGTGTCTGTGGCCTAAATCCAGTTTTTCTTTTACGTCAATGGCGGTGCCGGAACAGGAAAGTCCCATCTCATTAAATGCATCTACTCAGAGGCATCTAAGATACTGTGCAAACTGCCCGGCCATTCTGAGGAGGTTGACATATCAAACCCCACTGTCCTGTTGACAGCTTTCACTGGAACTGCAGCCTTTAATATATCAGGATTAACACTGCACTCTTTTCTCAAGCTTCCACGAAGTCTGAAACCTCCATTTCAAGGACTTGGTAACCAACTGGATGAAGTCCGATCAGAACTTTTAAATGCTGAAATCCTCATCATTGATGAAGTGTCCATGGTGTCAAAGCCCCTGTTTGCTTACGTGGATGCGAGACTGAAACAGATCAAAGGTAGCCCCAGACCCTTTGGAGGAATGTCAGTGATAGCTGTTGGAGACTTTTATCAGCTACCACCAGTTCGACAGTCCAAGACCCTCTGTGTGTACGAGCCGTGTGAGATTGATCTATGGCAGGAGCACTTTCAGATAATCACCCTGACTGAGATTATGCGGCAGAAGGATGATGTTGCCTTTGCAGAGATGTTGAACCGGATCCGTGTGAAAGGAAAGTCAGATGAGTTGTCTCAAGCAGACAGAGCCTTGTTGTCACAGACTATCACTGAACCATCACTTTGTCCACCTGATGTCCTGCACATCTTTGCAACTAAGAAACAGGTTGATTCTCACAACTCAGTAACATTAGCTCTGCTCCATTCTAATATCACCAAGATTGATGCAGATGACTATAAGAAGGACCCACGAACTGGAAGAATGGCTCGACAAGACAAACCATACAAAGAAAATAGAAATGAGTTACCAGATACACTAAGCGTAGCCGAAGGTGCTCGAATCATGCTCACCAGAAACAAAGACGTGTCTCAAGGACTGGTAAATGGATCCTTCTCTACACTAGTCAGGGTAATAACCTCAGAACAAAGTGGTGTTGCACATGTCACTATGCTTGGGCTCAAGATGGATGATGAAAACGCTGTAAGGAAATACCGTAATAGAGCACCAGGCCACTCTGATGATATAGTGTACATAGAGAGAGCAGAGGGAAACAGAATGGAGTGGTACGCAGACAGTTTCCTGTTAGACTTGCATTTTCCTGTACGATACACAAGGTTCAGGGTATGACAAGGACATCAGCTGTAGTGTCACTGAAACACATTTTTGAACCTGGCATGGCTTACGTAGCTATCAGTAGAGTGACCTCTCTCAGTGGACTGCACATGCTGGATCTGGATGAGAGTAAAATCTATGCCAACCCAGAAATCACTGGAGCCCACGAGACCATGAGACAACTCAACTTGGACGACATGATGCCTCTTCTTCGTATCAAACAGACATCAAACACATGTGACACTCTGACCATTGTTCACAATAACACGGAAGGTTTGCCTTCCCACATCAATGATATCAGGAGCCATCATGAACTGTGTCTTGCAGATGTTTTGTGTCTCACAGAAACTCACCTTCAAGGTTCCTTTGTTGCAGAGTCTCAATTTAGAGGGCTACAACATGTTCAAACGCAACAGACACCTTTCCTACACAAATGTTCAACAAATAGCCAACAGAGGTGGTGGTGGAGTTGCTGTTTATGTGAAAAGCCACATTCAAGTGGATGAGAAACAGTACGTACATAATGTAACTGATCTTGAGTTTGTGGCTCTGAACCCTTACGGAAGGAAAATATATTCCAGTATATTGGAAAATATCATGTGATATATTAGGCAATATATGTCCATATATGGGATGTAATATTTATATTGTACGGAAATACATGGGATAATATATTGATGATAAATATATAACTAATATATTATAAACTATAATATATATTCATGCAGTGTTTCCCACAGATTAGAAAGCTATATGTGGCGGGGGGGGAGGGGGTTGTTTCATGTCAGACCGGGGGGGGGGATCGAAATAATTCACAAAATCAACAACAACAAACAAATAATTTCTGCATATGCAGGTAGCGACGCTGCATACAGGGTGCTAAATAACTTTTTAACTGGTTGGCTCCATGACGCCGGGTAAGTAGCTAGCTCTTAAAACTTCTCACCAAAAGAACAAAGGGGAACCTTCGATTAAGACATGTCCGTCGGTACCTAGCGAAAAGTAGCCTCAACTTTCCTAGACCTTTAGCTACGGCACTAATGCTGAAGGCTCGCTGATGTAGCTGTCGGTCTCACTAGAACGGCGTATGCATCGTTGCTAACGTGTGCTGACGTAGTGACTGTATGTGAGAAAGACGCGTGCGTGAAAGAGACGGAGGGAGAGCAGGGAAAGGAAATGCAGCTGAACCAATACGCTGCGTGTTTTTACCTAAATGGTGTTAAAAAAATTGTTTTTACAAAACGCAATATGTGGCGGCCGGTGTTGATTCTGTGGCGCACCGCCACAAATTAGTCTATGTGTGGGAAACACTGTCATGTAATATATTGCAATATATTGCAGAATACAGCAATGATTGCCGTTTTCCATATATTGCAACATATTCAACATGAATATATAATATGTGTTTATATATCCCAAAATATATGCAATTTTATATCTATAAATACTACCATAATGTATTCTGATTTATATGGGAAAATGTATTGGTAATATATGTAAAGATATAGTGTCACATGTATGTTTAATATATGGTAGAATATATTTGAATTATATGTAAAAAATATAGCTGCAAGCAGCAATGGCGAATTCCTCCTTCAAAATGGCAAAATATTGTACAATTTACATAATAGATAGTTACACCGGGATTACCCAGAAAACCAAAAACTGTTTTGTAAAAAAAAAAAAAAAGCCTATGTCTGGAGTTGAACCTGGAACTCTTCATTTACCAGCACAACATCTCATCTAATTGAGCCATTCCAAGATCTAGACTATGCAGTGTTCGTTACTGAATAATAATAAGACGTTTCTCCTATGGCAATCATAGTCACATTTGGTCCAAGCTCAAACAGCTCAAATTCAGTCATATTTTCACATATTAAGGTGAAACTTTGCAGGGTACTTCAGGCGGAAGTCACCTTAAAGCCTATTCCTGACGGGGGAATCCTAATTATATGGAAAGATATTTACATTTACATTTATGCATTTAGCAGACGCTTTTATCCAAAGCGACTTCCAAGAGAGAGCTTTACAAAAGAGCATAGGTCACTGATCATAACAACGAGGTAGTCCCAAACATTGCAAGCAGCCAAAACATGAAGCATACATTGTGGAAAACTAAACAAGTGCCAAAAGGGAAGACCCATACGAGCATGCAGTTATACAAGTTTACAAATTAAACAACATGAACCACAAAAAGTGCAGGACTGTACCTGTGGAAGAATAATCAATAGTAAAATATTTCACAGTGAGTACAAGACTTAAGTTTGTTATAACTAACCTACAAGAGCAATATTTCACAGTGAGTACAAGACTTAACTTTGTTATAACTAACCTACAAGAGCAACAAGTCACTCAATAAGAGTCATTGTGATCCTGGAGGAAACTAGCAACAGGTCTAGCCAAGCATTCCTAAGTGCCGTTGTACTCCCGGAACAAGTGTGTGTTGAGCCTTTTCTTGAAGGTGGGGAGACAGTCGGTGTCCCTGATGGAGGTGGGGAGCTGGTTCTAACATTGGGGGGCCAGGCAGGAGAAGAGCTTGTGTTGGGACCTGGCAGTCTTGAGCGGTGGGACCACCAGGCGGTTGTCTGAGGAAGACCGTAGGTGACAGGTGGGGGTGTAAGGTTGCAGGAGAGACTTGATGTAGTCAGGTGCAGTCCCGTTCACTGCTCGGAAGGTCAGTACCAGGGTCTTGAATCTGATACGGGCATTGATGGGTAGCCAGTGGAGAAAGATGAGGAGCGGGGTAACGTGGGAGCGTCTGGGTAGGTTGTAGACCAGATATACGTGAAATAAATGTACAGATATGTGTTCAATATATTGTGGAATACATTTTAAATATAAGTACAATTATATGGAAAAATATTTAAAATATATAATGACAATAATAGCTTCCAGCAAACTTATTTTGAATTAGCCATTTCCCCCTAAATAAACGTCAATCTTACAGTGTTTATGTTTTTGGGGGCACATTTTCAGTTAGCAGGTGGTACTGTTTAAATCGGGATTCCATTCGCAATACTGCCGTTGACAACCTTCTTAGAATACCTTCTCGATGGCTGAGAGGTTAGGGAATCAGGCTAGTAATCAGAAGGTTGCCGGTTCGATTCCCGGAACCGCAAAAATGAAGCTGTTTCCTTGGGCAAGGCAATTCACCCTACTTGCCTCGGGGTATGTCCCTGTACTTACTGTAACTTACCTGTAAGTCACTCTGGATAAGATCGTCTGCTAAAGGACCAAATGTAAATATCAACATATATGTCTGTACATTGTATGGGCATGTTCTCATTTATATACACATGCATTGTACAATATATCTTTCCATATAATTTTACATATATTTAAAATAAATTCTACCATATATGAAGCATATATGTGACACTATATCTTTACATATATTACCCATACATGTTCCCATATAAAGCGGGATATAAATTGCATATATTTTGGGATATATAACCACATATATGATATGTTAATGTTCCATATATTGCAATATATGGAAAATGGCAATCATTTCTGTATTCTGCAATATATTGCAATATATTACATGAATATATATTATAGTTTATAATATATTAGCAATATATTTATCATCAATATATTATCCCATGTATTTCCATACATTACATATTGGTCAATGTAATGGAAAATAATATATTACAATATATTAAAATGTATTTCAAATCATATATTGGTATATATATTTTCTTTCCGTAAGGGAAGGTAGAAGCCCCAGTGAGTGCCCTGATCGCAGCTGTGTACAGACCTCCAGACTACAGTGTGAGATCATTCCTGTTTAACCTGGGGAGCCTGCTGGACTCATTGGAGATCATGGACTGTCAGCCCATCATTGTCTGTGGTGATTTCAATGAGAATCTCTTCTCCAACACTGCTAAGCCAATCCTTGAGCTCTTCCAGTCCAGAGGATATGCACAAATCATTACTAATGCAACCACTGATAAGAACACACTGCTGGACCTCATTTTCATCTCTCAACCACAACACTGTCTCCACTCTGGTGTGATGAGAACTTATTACAGTTATCACAACCCTGTCTATTCTGTCATGTCCTCTAACGGTTCATAAAGGTATCCCCTGAATTTTAAAGAAAATGTAAAGTACTTGTGACTTAAATTAAACTAATATTGTATATACATTGATTTAATAATATTAGTACTATTGGATTTTCTAACAACACCAGATTATTGTCTGAGATTATGTAATTGTCGATGTAAAGAAAACTAATTTTAAGTGTTCATAGTATTGGACAACATTATGGGTCATACAGTTTTCCAGGTAACCATGTTGTTTTTAGCTATATTTCTAACACATTTTGGCCTGTGCATTTATCAGGGTGGGTTTGGGTCAGGGTCTATAAATGCACAGGCCAAAACTCTTTAAGCAGCTGTTTACAATGCTGTACACAGCATTGTACACAGCTGCTGACATTTAGTGTAGCAGATGCACATTAGAAAGTATGTGTTCTATATGTAACTCATACTTTCTGATGTACCTACCAGCTGAAACCCCACACTTCCATCCCCATTAATTTAATTTGAATTATCCTGTGTTCTCTGTAGTGTTAAGTTTCCTTTGAACCTCACAGGAGGCACAGTCCTCCTGTGTCCTCTGTAATGTTAAGTTTCCTTTGTACTGGACAGGAGACACAGTTCTCATCTGTCCTTTGTAGTGTTAAGTTTCCTTTGTACTGGACAGGAGACACAGTCCTCCTGTGTCCTTTGTAGTGTTAAGTTTCCTTTCTGATGGACAGGAGACACGGTTCTATGTGTCCTCTGTAAAGACACTTTCCATTTTGGCCTCACCTCCTTCCACACTGTGAGGATCAGCTCACAGCATCTACGACTGCAGCACCAACTGAACTGTCAATCAACTGAGGACCCATCACTGTTAGACCTCATAGGGACACATTTTACTTCCTGCCTGTCCCCATCATTCTTCAAAGCAAAGGACAAGAAAACACCTGCCTGTCCTTGCCTCACTTCCTGTCTGGCTCTGAGATTCTGGATCAGCTCATACCGATCAAGACATCATGCCACCACAGAGCAGAAGTTGAAGCACAATCTCCACTGTTCATCATCAGTGGACACATCACTGAGACACGTGTTCTCCCTGCCAGTGTTGAGGTTTCTTCACAACAGATAATAAGGTATTGTCTTCTTATTTCATATGTGATTTCTAATGTTTTGTACTAATTCTGTTATCATTCGTGTATTCATTTTGTATAAATGCAATATTCTTAATAACAGTAGTTGTACATCCAATATAACATTGTAATTTATATCAATTTCTTCCTTCAGGTCTTCCTTCTTTGTGATTCCTCCACCTCACAGTGAAGACAGGGCAGGGCAGAGGGCAAAGCACATGAAAGAAGATGAACATCATGAAGCATATTCAGGTGCACTGGACGTACATGTTGATCTGCCCTGCAGCAGAGCTCAAGGTATTTTATTACTGTGAATTATAAACCCTTTTAGGAAGTTAAGTTTGTTTTTAGTTTATAACAATAACTTCCTGTTTTCTTTTGTCAAGATTAGGTGTGCGACTGCAAGGAAGCAAACTGCTGCAGAAGAGTCATCAGTCAGTCATCACTGTCCCAGTGACAGCCCCACCTTTATGCAGTATCAAGCTCCTCCCTAAACCAGCTGTAAAGGTAACAATTGTTATGAGGTCTTTTAAAAAATATATCTCTGACGACAAAAAAACATCTGTGGTGGTTTTACTACTTGCATGTGCTATTTACATTTTTAACTACATAAATACATTTTCTTCTGTTTCTGACTTTAAGGCGTCTCCTCCTCTATGTAGCTATAGTAACACTATCCTTACACCAGGCCCTGAAGTGATGACTGGAGCAGTGGTTCTACAGCCACTGCACAGATCAAAGGTCCTAATGTTACAGGTCTTTAAAGCATACACTACTAACTCATAAACAGTATGAATGTCTCTAAAAACTGCAGGTCTATTTTGTTTGTTTCATCTCTACCGTATTTGATTTAACAATGTATGTTTTCTTTATGATTCATCACATTTCTTTTTTTTAGTTGACTGTATTTATTTATTTATTCATGTCATCTGTTCCCTTTTCAGTCAGTTTTCTAACAGATATATGAGAAAATTAAGGATGGAAATGTTTGTTTGATTGCCTCGTGCATACAAACAAATTAACCTTGAAGAAATTGCATATTTGTATCACAATGAGTCATTAGTATGGGGTTTCAGCTGGTAGGTATATTCAAGGTTTTTCACACGTGTACACCGATCCTTAGCGTAACCTAAACTCTACTGAGATGATGAATATTTAAGGCCAGTGTTAAATTGTATAGCTGTGAAATCCATCTAAGTGTGTCATCTTCAGATTGGCCAAAGCATGACTTGTCAAAAGATTTAACAGGAAAACAAATCCTACAAAGCTTGTGACCTAACCTTGAGTCAACAAGTGACTCTAACTCAATGTTCTATCAAAGTAAAGAGAACTCCGTGTTTTAGTGAGCCTCAGTAAACTAAGCTTAACGTTGGGGTAGTCTAAATTACAATGTTGACAGGACTTATCCGTTCGGGGCTACTGGACCTTGAAGTCTTGAACTTCTGTGAGTATTAACCTAGGTCTGGAAATGATGTGAAAAGCCTTTGATTGTACAAAATTAACCATATTGTTAACTATTGAAACTATTGAAAGTATATTTATTCATGAATATCAAAGGGCCCAATGTTCACAAAACTCTGTGTTGATACATTTGTCAAGTTTTTATATTGCACGAAATTGTGCACTGTACTTATCTATATTATTTCATTATATAAAATAGAAGAAAATGGGTCAAAAAAGGATGTAAAGACAGGATGTCAATGCATCTTTTGAAATATAGCACACACACCTCACACTACTGAAAAATAACAACACAAAATAATTATGAATGAATAATGTTCTGCCTGGTCTGTGGTATACGTCTATTTAAAAACGTTTGCTTCTTAGGCACTATGGGTATATCTTGTGGAAAATCTTGTTTTTTTCTTTATTTCCAATTCTATGTTTTAATTCACTTGAGAGCACCTATAGTATGATGAGTTAATTTAACCGTAACTTATTTCAGATTAATTCAGTATGATAAACAAGGCATCCTTACTTGGACAATTAAATATACAAAGAGAAAAACATTTTTACTTTGCCAGTTTTCAGTGTACAGAGAATTTGTATTGACAGTTTTTATAATTGCTATTGTTTTTCCTCAAAAAAATCTAGTGATTTATATTTTTGCATGAGCAATATATTAGGTTTTTCTGTATGTTAGTTTTGACATACTAATTACTGTTTTAATTATTTTGAAATTGATGGTTCGCAAAATTGTATTCTAAATGTTAACAAATAAATGTTTGCAATGTGGTAATTGTCTGCTTTATACTCGATACAACATTGAGAATACTACTGATTTTTACGACTACACCTGTTGCTACTGTTGATATGCAAATGCTGCTACTACGACTGCTACTACTGCAACTGTGAATACTACTACCAATACTTTTGCCATGACTGTTATTTCTGCAGATTCTGATGCTAGATTTCAGATGGTGCTACTATTGGTTGTATTCTAGTACACCACTGATACTACTGTATATGCTACTGCTATTACTATCCCAGCTATAATTTCAGCTAATAAAACTAATATTATATGATGTATTATAATATGTTTACTGCTTCTTAAAGTATTTCTTCAGTTTAACAGTGCAGATTTTGGCTTCTTTTGCATTGTATTTCAGCTCTTAGCTTTGTTAAATGCTGCAGTTCATCTTCAACACTGCCACTTTTATGTTTTCCTGCTGTGCTGGTCTTGACTTTTTGGCATTAACACTTTTTCAGCAAAGCCATTGGAATATTGAATATTTTCTGCAATTTAACTTAAAGGGGCAATTGACTGCAAAACCGATTTGACCTTGTCATTGTTGAAAAACGACAGTTCGGAGGGTAAACTGAACATACCGTGAATATCAAAGTCTATTGACACCTCTTTCCTATTCAAATCTCAAAAAGAAAAATTTGGCTGTAAAACGCTAGCTTTTCAACAAAGCCACCGGTCCTACGTAGGACCGGTGATCGCCCTCTTATTGGCTCTGGTCTGTATCTTTGTCACGCCCCAGAATTTACATCCAGACCAGCCAGAGGTAGCGTCTATCTCCGATACTAGTTTAGCTGAGCGCTGCTCTGTGTAGGCTACTTATAAGGAATTACAAAGAAGAACGTTTTGAATTATAACAAGGATATTGATTATGGACCACGGTCGTAAATGCTGTGTTCCAGGCTGTACAGGGAAGGCTAACACTTACAGTCTTCCCAAGGAGCCAAACATTCAACAGGCATGGCTGCTGTTGTCTATGAGAAGATCCAGGCGAAGTTCGACACTCAATCATTCATTTGCTCTGAACATTTCACCCAAGACAGTTTTGACAACCTTGGACAATTTCAAGCAGGATTTGCTAGGACCTGAACCTGGAAAGAGGTGCTGTTCCAACCGTATGCTCATTGCAACCGCAAGCTATAAGGACAGTATGATGTTGTGCTAACAGTTATTAGCAATGCTAACGTTTCCTGTATATAGCATACCAGGTAGAATGCTAAATACGTTTCTACACACATCAAATGACTCTAGCTAGACTAGCTGTAGTCGGCATTAGAAGGGAAGCTTCCGAAAAATAGCCAGAAAACGAACTGCAGTCTGGCTTATTGCTAACGCCTGTCTAGATAATCTATTTGAAAGAACTGGAGAAAGGCAGGTTTTAGATACAGGATACGTTAGCATTGCTAGTAACTGTTACTAGTAACACCTAGACTGTAGGCATGTAAACAAGTTTAGCTTGCTAGTTAACGCAAGAGCATAGAATGTGTGATAATTTAGCCTAGTTTATTGGCAATGGGGCTAACGTTGATTCATGTTCCTGACTGTGTTTCATTCAAATAAATAACCTGTGTAATGAAAATCTACAATTCACGATGCATGTTTGTCCAGATCTTTGTCATGTTATTTTACAGCAAGATATCTAGAGCTAGCCTAGCTAGCTAACTGAAGCCGAGTAGAATCACGATTGCAACAACGTTTGGTTGCTAAGCTGTAGCCTAATGTTCTACCCACCTAGCGTTAAGTCAATCCAGTTTGCTTCAACAACAGAAGTGGAAACAAGTAATGTTATCATTTCAAATGTTATATAGTCAATCTGTTGAAAACAGTGTTGTGTAGACACAATACATTTATTTGCGCGTTTTTATTTCAAGTCTCCAACTTCAGTGTTTCAGCGAGTGCTGCTGTTGGCCGTGTTGCGTTTTTGCTCCCAGCTTCACTCGTTGATAACCAACCAATCAGCGCGCAGCTTATCTAAATATTAATGAGCATACCATAAAAGGAGAAAAGCTAGTGTTTTTTCCCGGGAACATTTCAGAGGATCTGTCAGAGGGCATAGAACAGCACCCGGGCCATTTTCAACCCAACCAATGTTACATACCCTATTCGGAGACCTTAAGGAACAGTGTGAAATACCCAAAAAACCCAGTCAATTGCCCCTTTAATGTCATCTTTGCGCTTGCTGGTACATTTTCGGATTTCTGTATTCTCAGCAATTATTTAAATAATTTTCGGCTTTTCTAATTTCTGTATTTTTAGCATTTAAGAAAAATCTTTTCAGCTTATTATTTTTGTATTTTCAGCAAATTTCTGAAATTAATTTCAGCCTTCAGCATTCCAACGCATTTTCATCAGGAAATGCCTTTTCTAGTTGAAATTGGAGTGCACAGTGACATCTAGTGGTCAGCTAAAATTATAAACCAACTTTTAAACCAACTGAATGCGATGTACCAGTAGTTTCTGGCGGTACTTAGCCTCGTTAATTGGGGTGTGCTTGCCTTTCGGCGAGCACAAACCATTGTTATATCACATATGTATTATTATTATTTTTGTTTATTTTCGCGCCCCTAAGGCTCAGTCAATTTGTATTTGGACTACATAGACAACGGTGGTGTCAAAAGTTTCGTCTTGGTAGCGATTGCGTTGCTTCTATTCGGATTTACGTTCCGTTGCACAGTTTAGGAGGTTGTGGCGACAAAGTGCCTTTAGTCGACGAAGGGTAATCTGTGCTAGCTACGTCACCATGTCAACACACGTTAGCAAGGACGCATGGATACAACGTGCATGGATACAACGTGATAGAGACGTTCTAGCACACAAATTGGAGCTTGGATTACGATTGAAAAATACCACCCAAAAAAATCCCAACCATTTGGCTTTGTTGAAAAAGCGATTTCGAATGGAGCTGAAGTCTCGGATGTTTGATTTAGATCGTCAAAGTCTTTGTAATTTGAACGAGTGCGGATCGCCTGTGAGACCGCCTAGTCTTTTAGGCGGCAGCCATGCTACAAAGCGTCATAGTAGTATTTTCGTTGCTATTTTTGTACTTCAATTTTACACTAAAAAACTGAAAGAGGGACATTTTATGACGATATGACTATTGTAAAGACAGCCAGGTTTTCAATTTCAGTGAGACCGCGTCTTGTTTTGACATTAGCCTCTGAGTCACAAACTCGGCTCGCCCACTGCCACTGGCAGTGTGTAGTAGTAGGCTACAGTACTGTCTTTAATGCCACAGCTATGGCTAAACTTTATTATGTCTTATTACACGGCTGTTCTTAATGCTGTAGAATGCTCCATTCACTTAAAAGGGGCTTCCCTCTCATATTTGACCGTTGCCATGCATATTTGACCGCTGTCAAGGGAAGTGACCTTTTTGCCTCGGGTTCACGTCTTTCGTAGCATTCCGCAAGTAGTCCGGTAACTTTTCAACCCCAGCGTACTCTGTTGCTTAGCGACGTCAGCTGATTTGAAGCCTAAAGAATGTTCAACGTCTATGAAGTTCAACGTCTTTGGCGAACTATTTCTCTGCTGATGAACAATACGAATGGTAACAAATACATTGTAAAAAGACACACTGTGTTAAGTTATTTTTGTTGGCAAGTAGCCGAATCAGAAAGGGATTTATTTGCCATGAAAGTTTGCACAGACAAGGAATTTGCTTTGGCAGGAAGGTGCATATAATAAACATATAGGAATCTTAAATTTAGATAGCCGTGTAATAAGTAAGGGATAATGTATAGAACGCCGGTCATTATCGGGAAAATAAGCCCCGACAGGGCGAACAGCACCGGTGGCCGACATGTGCAAACGCGCTGCAAACTAAGAAAACACATGCATAGACAAAACACAAGCAAATTAAGAAAACATCTTCATAAATTTGACAACACATGTGCAGCATTCAGCAAACACGCTGCAAATACACACAACACAACCAAATACATAAACACGCTGCAAACACGCGTTGCAAAAATAAAAGCACGCATACCAAAAACGCTGCAGTACATAAACGCGTTGCAAAAACGAAAGCACGCAAACCAAAAATGCTGCATCCAGTTTTCACAACGGAGGTTTACCAGGGCTCTAGGGGGAGAGCCAAGTCGAACATCTTGATTTTCGGCCCCATGGAGCGAGAGAGAAAGAGAGAGCATATGAAAAGTTTGGATCAACATCGAAGTAAGTCTTCTGAAAAACTGTCAAAGAGGAGGGGCATATGTAATGAATACTAATCTTTTTATGTCGCCTGTTTACTTCGATTTTGGTCCTATTCACATTACACAACCACTCTGCTTATATAGCTGTCTCATTCCTTACATTTGTGATATGTATTGTGAATCGGGGGAATACTTGTGGGGACGGTGGGGGTGTGCTTGTGCAATATAAAAAGGCAGTGTACCATAACAGTGTTCAGGGGAATCGCTCTCTTACTCCAGTAGCATCCATACTCTATTGTCTTTTACTTTCTGCTCTTCTGCTAATTATTCTCAACTGTACTACTCTTCTGCTAATGAACTATACTCTTCTGCTAATATAACCTACTTCTCGTCTGCTGCTGAACTATACTCTTATGCTAATATAACCTACTTCTCGTCTGCTAATGATAATTCTCTAATCGTCCTCTAATAATAACTATGTACTCTATTAATAACTGTTTGCGCTTCTGCCAATGTAGTGTTTGCCTCCTATTAAGACGACAAGCACTGGTTTCTTTCCCTCTTCTAAGGTTTAGAAGTGCACCACAGGGTTAGGGTTAGGGTTAGAACCAGTTTGTGACTTTGAACCAGTTTGTGACGTCTGAAGCATTGAACGTCATCAATCACGTGGCATCGTCATTTCACACAATTTCCAAACCACTTTTTCGAAACTGTGCGTATTGGTTTTGCGACACAAGCATCAATGCGTCAGTGCCATACGTCCCATCCCTAGTAATTAGTTATGCGATTACTTAAACACGTCTACATGATTCTTTTTATTAATCGTTGTACGCTCCACGGACAAAACTTGCACCATCGTCCTTCTGCAAAAAAGTGTTGCCGTGTCTTGTATGTTGTATTTTTCATTCAATCAACACATTAAATCCTACTAAGAAAGCCGAGTAAACACACTCAATGATAGGCTACATCTGCTACTGATATTACTATCCCAACTAATTTAAGCTGTTAAAACTATAATATTCTTTTTACAACTAGCTAGCCTACTTCTTCTGTTCAACAGTTCAACTTTCAGCTTCTCCCCTATTGTAGGCTATTTAAGCTCTTAGCTTTGTGAGATGATGCAGTTCAGCTACCACACTGTCTCTTTAGAGTGAGTCACACATTTTAAAAATTAATTTCAGCTTGCAGGTATTTTCTCATTTCTGTATTTTCAGCCATTTAAAAAAATAATTTCAGATTTCAGCATTCCAACGCATTTTCAGGAGGAAATGCCTTGTCTAGTTCTCACCATTGTTTTCCTGTTTCTCTTTCTTATTGTGAGAATGCTGTTAAGCACTGTTGAAGCTTTTCAACTTCTCAGTTCTTCCGCCGTTTTTTGGCCTTTAACTAGTCCTGCATACTTTCACCGATTCTTACAAATTTGGTATCAAAACGTTCAGCTCCTTCAGGAGATGATGGCTATGACTTCTGGTATTACTCACTTTTATACTTTTTAAAGAATTAAGGTTTTTGTGCAAATTATTCTCCCATTGAAAGTAATGGTAAATCCTTTCAAATCATTAAAAAGCTTCCTCCTCTTTCAAACTTAACTACTTCAGCATACTTTCAGCTAGAGACACCATTCAGCTTTTAAAATGTTCACAAGACATTCAGCTATTCCCAAATGATTCAGCTCTTTTAAATATATTCAGCCAATTTTGAATTGTGACAGTTTGAAATACATGATACATTTAGCTCCTTCTTGATTTTTATGATTGAGCAGCCAGCACTGCTCTTTTTCTGATATTCAACTAAATTGTCAAACAAATTCCTCTGACGTTCATATAGTTTAACTTACAGAAACAAGTTTTACCTTAAAATGTAGGAAAACTTGTCCTCTTTCAGCCAATTTAACTACTAAAGAGCTCACATTTACAGATTTTCAGCTTTGAGCCTTGAAGCGAGAGCAGCCTTTCAAATTCTCTCACTAACTTCATTGGAGAGGTGGGTAAAATTCGTCAGAGAATTTCGAAAGTAGACGTGTTTTTAAACTGCCTGTAGAGTCGTATTTCTGACCGCACAGACATATAAAGTGTGGTATTGTTCAATGTTACTGATAACAGTTGATTGACATGTATGTTTAATTAATAGGAAGCCGTATGTTGATAGGCTTGGGACCAATAGGATGAGGGAGTGAATGTGGGGTGCGGGGGTCAGATACGGAATGGGCAACTGATTAAACATGTCAACCTAGTACACAGTCTGTCTCACGCGCATTATTAAGCAAACTTGACATGGTGTCAGAAGTGCTGTGTAGCTAAAACAGGACATATAGAAATTGTACTACTGAAGAGGATGTCAGATGCTGCACACTACAACAGGCGTAAACGTGCAAAAAGGCTCAGTGTCTTGTCACCAGGAAGACATGTATGGGTCACCGACACTAAGACTTCTGGAACTGTGATCCAGAACCACTCTACTCCAAGATCTGGTGGATTTACCTCAGGGGGTGGTGAGACGCAACCGCCTGCATCTGATACCTCTACAGACGCCTACACAAGAGAGGACACCACCACAGCATCACATGTCAGAGCAGGCTCTGTCACCTGCCGTGACACCCCCTGTCTTATCTGCAGAGACTCCCAATCGCAGAACTAGGTATGGGAGAGCCGTCATGGAGCCTGCTAGGCTTAACTTGTGAACTGAAATGAAGTGAAAGAAATCTCTGAAATATATGTTGAGTTATTGTTGTGTTATGGTTTCATGGATATGTGAACGCTAGTTGAAGCTAACAAGTGTAGTTAAAACACTTTGTTACAACGTGAGAATTCAGGGAACAGCATTCAGGGAACAGCAGTTTTGCATTTAATTAATGCACTTGTTTCATACAAGTTCCAATGTTCACTTAAGTGCCTAACATTGTTTTCTTTACAGGGTTCAATGGTCTAATGGAAACAACAGTTTACTCTTATCTTAAAAGGGAAGATGTGGTATTGTTCAATGTTACTGATAACAGTTGATTGACATGTATGTTTAACCAATAGGAAGCCGTATGTTGATAGGCTTGAGACCAATAGGATGAGGGAGTGAATGTGGGGTGCGGGGGTCAGATACGGAATAGGCAACTGATTAAACATGTCAACCTAGTACACAGTCTGTCTCACGCGCATTATTAAGCGAACTTGACATAAAGGACATCTCTGGTTTCGGCAGAGTCTTGGGTCTCGGAAAATATCCGATTGGACGTATAGTTTTGCGTCTAGGTTAACTTGTTTGAGGTGTGGATGCTAGGTAAATGTTGGTTATTCTCTGCCCTCAGCGTGTTAGCAATCATAGCTGCACCATCACCGTGGCAACCAAAGAAACAAGCACCGTGAAAGCAGAATTGACCGTTCCCCAAACTCCTCCCTAGAACGGCCCTTGTCCAATCCTATCTCAGCAACCACTACTAAAAGAAGAAGGTCCGTCAAGCTTTGACATATTAGCAACATGGTTAAACGGTGTGCCTATGGGACGTGTCGATCTGACACTAGGTATCCTGAAAGATTAGCGGGAGGTACGGTGTTTTTTCCATTTCCAAAGCCGAAGACACAAGAGGAAAGGTGTAGGCAGTGGATCAAACAGTGTGGGAGACCCCACTCCCAACTTAATTTAGCAAAAATCAACAAAAACAAATATGTGTGCTCCAAGGTAAGTTAAGCTGCTAACTTGCTACTATAGTAGCGAGTTGAGAGAACATCCCCAAACAGTTAACTAGCTCTATGGTTCATGTCACTAGCTAGTATTATTACCACTACTAGTGCATAACTAGTCACTCCAACAAATGTGTTAATGTTAAAATCAAAATGTTAATGTTACCATGAAAAAGTTAGCAAATGTTAACGTCTTTACAATTACAAGCTGAGCTAGCCAGCGAACGCAAGCAAGTTGCTAGGAGCTTAAAATACTGTATCAGTGTTGAACAAAACGTCCCAACAGGCCATTATAAACAAATTTTATCTTCGTAGCATTTTGTGAATGGGCGACCTACTCCTGAGTATCCCAACCCTGCACTTGCTGTTCAAGTGCCTGGCCAGACAAGGCGAGATCAAGGAGGCTGTCGGAAGCCACCAACAAAACGGTACAGACTATTAATAATAACATACCCTGTGATTTATAAGTGCCATGTTTTATTCAGATTGGTAACACATTTTATGAACAATGTATTACATCTATTTAGTACAAGAACCATTGAGGCAGAAGAGACTCAACAGTGTGTTGTTGACAGTGGAGTGTCAGGGTCAACAAAAGGCACTGCAATGTTGCTGAAAAGTGGCAGCTGTGAAAAGGGAAGAAAGACAAATAAATGTACTCATTAACATTTAAACATTTATCTTTACAGAGAATTTGGAGCAACCCCCGCTTCCTGAACTCCAGCTGGAAAAGGAACCCAAGGAGGGACTGAGCACAGAAAAACAGAAGAAATTAGAAGAAGAAAATGAAAACCTGAAACTGAAATTGTTTTTTGAAAGAAACTGAGGTAAAAAGGCTAAAAGCACAAATTAGCACACTTGAAACGAAAACTCTCACACCTGAACTCATTGAAAGTAGTAACATTCCTAAAATGTTTGAATATAGTACTGGGTTCAGCTATGTCAGATTCAACCAACTGTGCTCAATGTTTGGCATCCCAAATGACCCAAAAAGCATTCAGATACACACCCATTAAAATACAAGCACACAGATTGGCAAGTTGTGGAGATGCCCCTCCGTAGTCAGTTGCTGTTTGTGTTAATGAAACTGCGGAACAATGAAGATCTAAAAAACCTGTCCTTTAGATTTAATATAAACATGCAAGGTGCAAGTAATATGTTTCAATCATGGATACATTATATGTTTGATGTATTAGGTGAATTGCCCCTCTGGCCTCACAGAGATGTAATTGCCCAGAACATGCCTGAAAAATACAAGGCAGACTACCTCACCACATTTGCAATATTAGATTGCACAGAACTAAGAGTGGAAAGGCCAACTTCACTTGTCCTGCAAAGCCAAAGCTACTCAAATTATGAGAGCACCAACACCCTGAAGTCTTTAGTTGTGTGTGACCCCCGTGGCGCAGTGATTTTCTCGTCATCTCTTTTCACTGGCTCCATGTCTGACAAAAACATCGTCAAACAATGTGGCATCCTCCCACTGCTTGAGAACCTTATTAAGGTGGATTATTTGAAAAAAGGGGATGGCATAATGGCCGATAAGGGTTTTTTAATTGAGGAGGACATCAAGGCAATTGGGTGGAGTTGAACCTGCCACCTTTTGCAAGATCCAAGAGGCAAATGCCAGCTGGCGATGTGCTTGCGACAAAGCGCATTGCGAAGCACAGGGTGCACGTGGAGAGGGCCATTGCTAAAATAAAGAAATTAAAAATTGTGTTGCAAAGAATCCCCAACTCAAGGTTGGGGGATATCAATTACATTTGGTATGTGGTGAGTGTTCTATCAAACTTTCAGCCTCACATTCTCCAGAAATAAGTAATAAATGAATAATAAAATGTGTGTTTTACCTATGAGCCATGTTCAGAATCTGTTTATACCTTGCAAGAATGTATTGGAAAGTGTTGTGACACTAAAGCCATTTTAAAAAACCTGTTGAGGAAATGTTGTGAGTGTTGTGCTAAACTTTCAGCCCTTAGATTTTTATGAAATAAGTAATACAATAATAAATATAAATGCAAGCAGCAATGTAGGGGCCAAGCAGTCCAGAGCAGGACATGGCCTCCATAGCACTTGCGCAACAATGAAGTCACAACAACCTGTTGCACTCATGCGACACACCAAGTTTGGTTGAAATATCTGTTTGTGTTCAAAGTGTTTTTTTCCTGTATAACACCACAGGCCTCCTTTGCTCCTCGTGGGAACGATGGAACCCAAGTTTGGTGACAATCGCACAAATGGTTGCTTAGTTACGCTCTCACGTGTCTTTTGCGGCTTCGCCGCCACCTTTGATCAGCTCTACCGAACAAACGGTTTTGAAAATGGAAAATCCATCCGACACCTGTGTGAAGCTTGGTCTGAAAATCATATGTGCCAAATTTAGTAAACATTGGACAGAATTTGGGGCATGCAAAAGGTTTTGACACTTTTCCATTAAATCCAAAATGGCGGCCGCGTTAATTTGGTTGTTATGAAATATTATCGATGGTCAAGCTTTATATCTCACAAGACACCAACAGACAAAGAAATTACTTTATTAACCCTTTCACACGTACGTTCTAAATTGTTTGACTGGTCCCCCAGGGTGAGTTTTTAATGCGCGTGATTTTGGATCAATTTTAACGTTCCAGAAATTGATTATGACGCATTAATGTCGAATTGCTGTACAATTTAAGCATTTCTCTATTCGCATTTTGAGTTGAACCTGTTGGACCCCGTAGCTTTGACCAGGCAACAACCCATTGGTTGTTTAGAATATTACGACCACCCCCCACCCCCCTCCTCCTTGATGCATTTCATCCGCCTCGTGGGACCATGTTTACCTTTCATGGCGACGTTTTTCTGGTAAGTGAAGTGTTTGTTTAACTGAAGTTACAACACATATTTTGCATGATATTGAGATGAAAGTATTAACTGTTGTACTTTACGAGGTGATGTGTTTGCTAAACTAGCTAGCTCGTAATAGTGTAATTCAACTAGCTAGAGTGTAATTCAACTAACCTAGCTAACCTAGCTGTTACTAACTAGTGGCCATGTTACGTAGCGTTATTTAGTGTAGTCGGATTTTACCTTATACTAAATACTGCAGAAGTCTTCGGTCCAAATGGATTGCAATGCACGATTATTGTTGTCTGGCAGGCTTTCATCTAACGCTAGTAACTTATTTCATGAACATGGTTTACCCATATCGTACTGTATGCTAGCTGAGTAAATTGCACAGGCCTCTAAATCACAGGATACATGTACAAAAGACACAGTAGTTCAGTATTTAAAACAATTGTTTTTATTTTATATAATTAAAAACTGCTTTTCCAGAGGGAATCGAAAAACCAGTCAGCCAATTTGAGCCAATAAAGGCGAGACTGGAAAATTATTCCCCGACCCCTAGCAAAAAGGCGATCAAGCAAGCTCCTGGAAAATCTTTAGGTTCTAGTTTGCCCACTCAACGGCGAAGGTCGAAATGTGTTATCTGAAACAGAAATAATAATTAGTGCATAGTAGGATAAAAAGAGAAAGTATAGCTTGAAGTCCATCTGATATATGTACATATAACCAATTGTTTCATTTTTTGGAAAGAACAATTAGTATACATTGAAACAACTGGATAGCTTGACGGTTATCTGAAAAAAAAGAGAGTTTATTGTATTGGCTCCAGACTAGGGCTCCGAGCAGGTTGACTCCTCTCTTGGTTTACTATGTCGTCCTTTGTTTTTTTGAACCATTCTTAGTCTGGCCCCTCACCTGAGACCACTTTGTCTTGGGAGACCCTACCAGGAGCACCAGGCTCCAGACAACACAGCCCCCAGGTTCATTAGGACACACAAACCTCTTCACCGCGATAAGGTGATGGTTCTAGAAGAGGTGGTTAGTTTTTTTGTGTTTTTTTGTGTTTTTTTATAACAGGAACTGGATATCTGAAAAAAAGGTTTTATAACAGGAACTGAACTGGATATCTGGGGAAAAAAATAAGTTTTTTTTTTTTTTTTTTTTTTAACACAAACTGGATATCTCGAAGAATATCTGAAACAGAAAATATATTTGTGTGTGTGTGTGTAGGGGGGGGGGGTTATAACAGGAACAGGATATCTGAAACAAATGTTTTTTTTTTGTTTTTTTGTTTTTTTTATAACCGGAACTACATATCTGAAACAGAGAAAGGGCAGTACAATAGAAACAATTGTTGAATATCATTATATATGTGTATATGTATAATGCAGGGAGTGTTGAAAATCTGCTACTTGTACCGTTGGCTTTTAAATCCCGCTCAACGCCAAGGCAGAAAGTCACATACAAACCTGCTGCTTGAACCGTTGGCTTTTAAATCCCGCTCAACGGCCAAGGTAGAACGGGAGATCTGTTGGCTTGATCAGTTGTTGTGGCATGACCCCTCACCAAGATGTCATGTGAAAGTCCTGCTTGAACCGTTGGCTTTTAAATCCCGCTCAACGGCCAAGGTAGAACGATGGGTGTTTAATAATGTTTGAGTGTGTGATACTCCTCAAAACATGGGGCAGCACACAAGGCAACGTTGCATGCCACACACATGAACTTTGTCACTTTCCTCTCCTTTCTCCGACGCGAGGTAGAAGTGCACACCTTGCACTTCCTCCTGGTCCTGCTTCCTTGGGTAGCAGTCTGAGGGACCTCCGAGGGAAAGTGCCTGGCAGTCAACCACAGAGGATTGTCTGATGTGGGACGGCCACCGGTGGATGGGCGTCGAGGTGTATGATGCACCTCGAGCAGCTGTTTCATCAAGTTCAGTCTGTATTCCTGGTAAGGGATGACTCTCCCTAATCAGAATGAAGTAAATGAGTAGGAATCAGTAATCACAGCAACTCAATTATTTTAAAAGCTTTGTAAGGAAATTATGTAATTTGAAATGTATTGTGCATTTCTCTCACCAGACTGTTGACGGTGGACGATGTGGCCATTGAGAACAGCAGTGTCTACCAAGTGAAAGAAGACTTTCTTATACCACTTGGTAGTCTTCCTGGCACATTCGACAAAGCTGTTCACCATGTCCGCCTTGTCCACAGCCCCCATCTTCTTGTTATAGTCAAGAACACAAGCTGGCTTGAGTTTCCTCTCCCCGGTGGCATGATCAATCCTTGCCGTGGCTGACATCACTGATGAATGAACAGTGGTGAGCATATGAACGTCACGTTTATCATGCCACTTAACGGCCAACTGACTGCCATTTTGTTTGAACTCCACTTCACCCTTCTTCATTTTAGGGCTGAAGGCTGGCATCCCCTTCCGATTTGCACGAACGGTCCCACAGGCCCCCGTTCCTAGGGAGAGGAGGTGCTGGAACAATGTTGGACTGCTGTACCAGTTGTCGATGTACAGGACGTGGCCCTTTTTTAGGTGGGGTGCAAGTAAGGTCATCACGACCGAGCCAGATATCCCAAGTCCTGGAAAGTGGGTGATGTCAGTGGTGGATCCCGTGTAAATGATCATGTCCTGCACGTAACCGGTCAACACATCACAAAGGACAAAGAATTTGACACCAAACCTATGCCTTTTTGATGGGATGTACTGCCGAAATGCCAGCCTACCCTTCCACTTCATTAGGGATTCATCGACACAGAGGTCTCTGTGTGGCACAAAAACCCTTTGGAATGAAGTGGTGAGAGCACTAAACACATTTCTGATCTTGTGCAGGGGATCATTTACGTTAGCGCTTGCACTGTCGACAAAGTGCAAGCAACGGAGGAGAAGCAGGAAACGGTCCTGGGAAAAAATTGTGGCGAAGAAGGGGGTCAGGAGGATGGGATCTGTGGTCCAGTAGTCTCGGAGGGACGACTTTCTCACAATTCCCATCAGGAGGACAGCGACCAAGAATGAGTACATCTCATTCACGGTTGTCCGCACCCATTTAGCAATCTTGCCTTTTACTCCGGACGGCATCATCTCCTGCTGCACTGAAGCATAGCGGTTTGTTTCCTCCACTATCTCCTCGACTAGTTCTTCTGTGAGGAACAGTTTGAAACACTGAGCCTCAGTGGGATCTTCGGGGGGGGTCTGCACCCCAGACAGTGTTTCATTAAACACAACTCTGGGTCCAGGGGGAGTGAAATCACTGGCGGCCCACCAGCTCGTGGAACTCACCTCCTCCACTTCATCCCCCATTTCCATTTCGCCTTCACTAGAGGGACCTTCGGCCTCTGGGTTTGCAAGGTCCTCTAGGTTTGGGGGCAGACCCTCACCATCACTGTCATCACTGCTACTTGCATCGGTGTTGTACTCCTCTTCTTCATCTGAATTAAAAAACATTTCTTGGATGTCGATGTCTGTGAGTTGCTTCCTTTTGCCCGAAAAATATGCCATTTCTGGAGTAATACTCTGGAAAAGTGAGTCTGCTAATTGACTAAATGCCGTTTGTTTGCTGTAAGTTTGCTGTCAGTGTTGTCCTTGTCGAGTACGAGTAGCAAGTGGCGGGTTGCGAGAGACACTGACAGCAAGTTTACGTCATTTGTCATTGAATGGGGAAAGAATCTCAGCAGTGCTGAGGTATAAATATTTGATTTGCTTATGTTTTCACATATTTTTACATATAGGGGGCGTATCAGATATTCCGATTATCCAATATATTCAAATGAACCCAAAATTGCCTTTTATATGGAAGTTGTACAGATGAGAACAAGTTAGCTTCCAAAAGCTATTGATTTGCCGGTGATGGGGGCAGCCATATTTGTTTACATTGCAATGCAGTATGGGTGGATCAGTAAGTGAAAATAAATTACTTGTAAAAAGTTAGTGTGGTCAAATACAACGTAATGTCTTTCTTTTCACCAGGTTATTGCTACGTACGGTGTATATACTGTTCCGATTTTCAAATATTCACATATAGTGATTTTAACGTGTTTATGATGTGTGCACGTTAGTTATGTGGACAGAGATATGAGCTAATGTGGCTAATAGGGATCAGGTAGGCTGCTTTGTTTTCTCTTGCTTTGGTTAGCTCGTCATAGCGAGTGACCGGTGGGAGGGGTCAAATGTACAGTGGCATAGCATCTTGCCGCCTATCCCCCTTGAAATTTTGGAGGCGTGCCAACTTATTTACATATCTTTACCTTTATTTGCTGTCAATATCTATCAATTACTTTATTACTATTACAATGGATATCTGGATCGTTGGATCATCAATCGTCCACTGGCTGGAGCGCCACCTGACCGCCACCCGGTCTGCAAGGTTCACCCGAACCCTGGGGCTGGACTGCCAGGTCCACTGGATGGGCCGACGCGGGATGAGGTGGGAGCAGCTGGTGCCACTCCTTCGCCGGACGTCGGGACCAGCACCGGCCGTGATGGTTATCCATCTCGGGGGGAACAATCTCGGGTCGCAGTCAGGGTGTAGCCTTTTGCGCAGCATTAGGCGAGACCTCGACTGCATCCACTGGATGTTCCCCGACACCATGGTGCTGTTCTCCGATATCATCCAGCGGAGAGTGTACCGGAGCCAGGCGAGGGGCCGCAGTGCCTATGGCATTGAGAGGTCAAGGCGGTTCGTGAATGCCGGAGTGGCCGGCTTCATGCGCAGAGTTGGAGTCGCCAACAGCAACATCCGCCATGACCAGGACGTTTTTAGGAGGGACGGGGTTCATCTGAACCGTAGGGGGAACGAGCTGTTCCTCGAGAATGTCCTGGTCGGCCTGAGAACCGTCCTGTAAGCGTGTGGCTTACGAAACAACACAAAGGCTCTTTTCAGAGCCACCCAAATACCCAGTAAATGTGCAATTTTCATAATGTGATCAATCACCAATAGGCTATAAACCTGCACTGATGCGCAGCGCGAAACAGTAACGCGCACTCGATGTAGAAAGTTGTGGGATGTTGCTGTGGCTGTACCAGCAATATTAGTATTGATGCCGGTGGGACTTTTGTAGTAAGGGTCAGCCGGATGGTCCAGCGGAACGGCAGGTTGTGGGCACCACATGTCAGTGTTTCTGTGTTCACAGTCGCAGGAGTTTGCCTCGACTAGAACCAATGCCTTGAATTAAAACGTTGTAATGCCAAATTGATTCGTCTGTTTATAATCTGTTTTCATTTAGGTGTGCCATATTATTTGGGTGTGCCACACGTGTTATTCGGCAAGATTACCATCAGAATTTAAAAACACTTCAAGTTAAAGTATTTTATTGTCAGATGCACACAACAACACAAGGTCAGACTGGGCACCGAAATTCTTGGGACAAGACAAAGCTAAGCAACCTGGCATAACATATGTACTCAATGTGTCATCATTGTGGAAAAGTTATATTTCTCTGACTGGTGAATGTGAGCGCAAATCATATGAGCGGGAATCATGTGAGTGACGAGTCTGACGACAAATATTAGTAAAAAGTTACTGTACTGTGGTAAAATTAAACGTATATTCCTTTTTAAAACACGTTGTTGCAAATTAGGGAAGTAGTTGCTATTCCGATATTCAAATATTAACATATTGTGGTTGTGGTATATGATTTTAGTGGTAATGGTAGTGTATAGGATGATAAGCTAATTGCTATTACCGATAACGTGGGCTGCCATGTTTATTGTTTTGATCAGTACTCAATGCATTGTGGGTGTCAAAGGGTCAACGAGATAACCTACTCTTCTCGGGAGAAAATACTGAGGCGTACGGGGTCAAGTGGTACATCATCAAGGGTCATATTTGTTGCCGGAAGATTAAAAAAATCAAAGATGGCCTCTAGTAGCTCAAAACAAGACGAAAGACAAACTTTTGTCGGATGTTTTAGATGCATATTAGTGAACGTATATCTATTATTTCGATCTGTAGTTGGTTGTACAAAAGTAACATGTGTTGGAAGTGATAGCCAAGTCAAGGAAAACTGATAATTTTATGGTTTACCAGGTGACGTGAGTAAAGCGTGAGTTATTTTTGGTTAGCTATTAGCTAACATTAGCTAAACTAATTTGTTTGAACGTTTTCATATGGATAATAAAGGTAAACTTTCTCAAAATATACAGTGCATCAAGACGTATGTTTATAATATGCACGTAGTCTAATTTTGAAGAGTTTATTGTTACGTAATAAGCCAAACTGGACATTCTAAGGACGCGTTCTAAACATACGGGTATGTCCGTACGCTCCAGGGACCAGCCAGGACTGGACATACCGGTATGTTCGTACGCTTCAAAGGGTTAAGGTAAACACTTCAACAGTTATTAGCCAAAACACGTTTATGCTTCCGGCCACGCCCCTTTTTAGTCACATGACACAATCTTTGGAGGACATACTCAGAATAAGGTTCCGAGTAGGCATATCAAATTTGGTGTCACTGCCTCCTACAACTGCTGAGATAAGACTTAATTTCCTGTTTGGTGTCTATTCTGCTGATTTTGATTGGCTCTCACGGAAAAATGGTTGTGGGGATCAAAATGCTCTACCATAACTTTTGTGCGGCTTGGTCTGAAGAGCATATCTGGTAATTTTGAAGAAGATTTGACAAAGATTGTAGGAGGAGTAGGCTTTCAAAGGTTTTTGATAAAACCGGAAATAGCGGAAAATCTATAAAACCGGAAATTGACGCCATGGTGTGCATTGCACTCGGCTTGATCCAGGGAATCCAATGGTACCTCATTTTTGAAAATAGGACATACGGTTCAAAAGTTGCGTGTGTAAACACAACTCCAACTTTGACCCATTGGTGGCGCTAGAGTGCCATAGTATGGGACATGAAACTTAGTGAATTGGACCAGGGGACTGTCCCCAATGAGTGTGCCAAATTTCACAACTTTCGACCAAGCGCTTATGGGGGCTGCCATGACACCCAGTCCTAAGAAGAAGAATAATAATAATAAATATAACTGCAAGCAGTAATGGCGGATTCCTCCAAACATTGCGAACCATTGAAAAATGTATATTCTTGACAAATTGGAACTGTATAGAAAAATCTATGCTGCAGAATTACCAATGGGATACCAAATCTGAAATATAATACCACCAGGATCCACAAGGGCCTTTATTTCAACTCAAGGAGTGAAGGGAGGGGGCTTGGTTAGCCTATCCATTCCAGAAAGCCTTTGTGCTTTAGGGCGTGGAATGTAGCGCCACATATGGGTAATGGTGGGACAGTTTGGTAGGTTTGGTAATTACCCTTGGTCTATACTTTCAAAAAAGCTCGACCAGAGAATACCCCCCGCTCTCAGGGTACCGAGCTTCAGCTCAGTCATGATGCTGGGATGAATGTAGGCCTATATGTAGAGACCAGGGAGACAGACACACCGGCCAGCTGCCCTGATGGGTCCGTGGTAGATCATTAATGCGGGTTGTATCCTACAACGCTCGTGGCCTCCGAGTAGGACATACTGCTGCTGATAGATCAAGACGTTTGGTGGTGGACACATTGCTGGACGAGAGTGACATTGTCTGCCTTCAAGAAACCTGGATGACCAAGCAAGATCTGGACAAATTGAACTCCCTACACAAGAACTTTCATGGTGCTGGAGAGTCCACTACCGATCTCAGCATGAGAATGGTTTGTGGGAGGATAGCTGGTGGTGTAGCTATACTGTGGAACATAAAATATGACCCAACGGTAAAGGTGGTGTGGCTTAACGTTGACTGGGCTATTGGGTTGGAGTTTAATCACAATGAAAATAAATTTACTATTGTAAATGTGTACACACCATATGAATCCTATGACCATGAGGATGAATTTCAGAACAGGTTAGCTTTTATTCAGTCCTTCATAGAGGACAATAGTTCATGTTGTGTCTGTCATGGGTGATTTTAATGCTGACATGTCAGATAAGTGTTTATTCGCACAACATCTGCAGCAGTTCTGTAATGAAACTAAATTAATTATATAAAGCGTTATTGCCTGATACAAGTTTTACCTATATAAGTGAAACGTGGCACACAACTTCCTGGCTAGACCATATTGTAACCACAGCCGATGCTCATGACTCACTGGAAAGTATAGAGATGTGTTATGGGCTGGCCACCACTGATCACATACCAGTTGCTATGCTGCTAAATGTTGAGAGTGTACCCTTGTTGCTGGCCCCCCAAAAAAACTGGACTGGTCAAAATTGACCAAAGAGGTTATGCACAGATATTCTCTATTAACTGACAGCTTACATAGTGATGTTGCATTTTCTAGGGAAGCTCTGTGCCATGTATGATGATATTGTCAAATGTCTTTATGCTTCCAGTGAACCTTTTATTAATCACAAGAGTAAGGTCCCTAACGCACGGCCTGTCTGGAATGAGTTTGTGTCTGAGCAACATGCTGCTGCTAGAGAAGCCTTTAGAGTCTGGTCAGAGGCAGGCAGACCCAGACAGAGAGTGCTGCTTGATAACAAAAACCTCACAAATGCTAGATTTAAATATGCACTCGTTTCATTAAGAGAAATGAAAACACAATGAGAGCAGACTCGCTGGCCAGAAAGATGCAGAATAACAATCTTACTGACTTCTGGAAGGAGGTCAAGATCATAAATAATAACAGAACTCCCCTCCCTTCTGATATCAAAGGGGTTAGTTGTCCAGAGAAGATTGCTGATCTATGGCATGAGCACTACAGTAAACTATTTAATTGTGTTCAAAGTAACACAGTGAGAATTGATAATCAATATAAAGGTATCTCTGCAGACTTGATAGTTAGATCAGTAGATATTTATGATGCCATCCACATGCTAGACAACAACAAAGCTTGTGGTATGGATTCCATTTCTGCAGAGCATCTAAAAAATGCCAGTTATAGACTCAGTCCATTTCTAGCCATGTGTCTCACTGGAATTATGGTTCATGGTGTTCTACCAAACTCTATTATGTCAGTACTGTTAGTGCCTGTTGTTAAAGATAAGGCTGGTAAACTGAACAGCATAGACAACTGTAGCGCCTCTCTAGTTTGGTGGATTTGTAATGAGAGGTGGCTAACCTGAGTTCGTTAGTAATTGTTACTAACTTAAACCAATTTAACATATGAAAAAAACAATACAACCAACTGTTAAACAAAAACAGGAAAGATTTACTTCAGACAAAAAATCAGTTCTTCAGTTATTGGTTCAACATTTACATGACATCGTAATGCACATGGACACACAATACAAACTAGCCGGCAATGCTAACTACACGAATACCTTAATTCAGTACAGTTCTACGGTGCAGGCCTGAGTGTAGCTCGTGTGCGTTGTAGCCGTAAACAAAATGGCTGTTTCGCCAGGATGGCACAAAATAACAAGGAGCTGGTACCTCGGATCAGCAGTGCGGTAGCACACGCACTGCGGCAGAAGGGCGGCAGCAGGTGAAGGAGAGACCGACCAAATACTCTCGTGGATTTACGAGACGAACCAACTCAGGAAGAAGACTGAGGACGACGACAATCCCGACCTCCACCGGCTCCAACCTGGCACTCGCTGTCGCTAGTCTGGCGGCAAAGCCCGTGCTTAATCCAAAACCGCCAACAGCCAAACTCCTCTTTCTGGGTTATTGTTGTTGGTTGAGATATTCACCCAACAATATAAACATAACACCACTAATGATAATATAAAATCTTCACTCTTGGTATTTTACCGTACGCTACAATTTTCTTCTCCCTCCAACTCCTCCGCTCGCTCTGTCTTTTTCTACTCCAACCTCATCTACCCCAACTTCCCGTGTTACCCTGCCCTTTGACCTCAAACCGGATTGGCTTAACATCATAATCAAAATTAAAGCAACAACATAGATTCACAAAACATTCATCTTACTCTCTTCATATTTGTAACCGGTACATTTTAACATGCGTTTTTTAAACAACAGATATACATTTCCAAATGCTGTATTCAGTAAAACATGAACAATATGCATTTCTCATCAAATCAAAATCATACTCTCAAACCTTAAAGTCTATTTATTAAACTATGAACTTAAGTATTATGTATTCAAACTTTTATATTTATGTAATAGGATTGTTTCAACAGAAATGTTTACCACCCGGGCTACACAACTATCGATCCATTGCATTGGCCAGTATCTTGTCTAAAGTGTTTGAGAGAATTATTTGATTGAAATTGGAAATGTATATTCTGACTGCAGAAAATCAGTTTGGTTTTAAAAGAAAACATGGTACTGATCTCTGTATCTATGCTCTGAAGGAGATTGTCTCAGGTACACAAGTCTTAATTCATCTGTATTTTTATGCTTTATTGATGCTTACAAAGCTTTCGATCGAATTTGTCATGAAAAACTGTTTATGAAGCTAATAGCGAGAGGTGTCCCTAAACCTCTTGTGAGGATTTTGGTGTTCTGGTATGCCAATCAAACTTTTCATGTTAAATGGGACAATGTTGTATCAGCTGCTTTCCATGTTGGTAACGGAGTTCGACAAGGAGGAATTTGATTTCCCTTTTTGTTTAATATGGATATGGACGATTTATCAAGCCAGCTGAATAAGACAAATACAGGCTGTCTTGTTGGTGAATCTATTGTCAATCATCTGATGTACGCAGATTATCTGGTTCCACTCAGCCTGTTGCAACAGATGCTATGGGTGTGCTCTCAGTATGGCTTAGATCATGATATAAAATATAATGCAAAGAAAAGCCACATAATGATAGTCAGAAGTAATCAGGACAGGAAATTAACCTTCCCTACCTTTTATTTATCTGGCAGTCCCCTTGGTGTTTGTGAGGAAATAAAAGATCTGCCATGTCATTTCTGATGATTGGACAGATGACAACGATATGTATCAACAGCGCTGTCAAATATATTCTCAGGCCAGTATGTTATTAAGGACGTTTTCTATGTGCTCAGATTCAGTTAAATGTTCCCTGTTTAGAACCTACATAACACCATTGTACACTGCTCATTTGTGGTCTATGTACAGGTAAAGGAGTATACAGATACTGAAAGTAGCCTACAATGATGCTTTTAGATTGCTACTTAATGTGCCAAGGTGGCATACTGCTAGTCAGTTGTTTGTGTCTAAGCACGTACCAACCTGTAAGGCAATCCTGAGACAACTGATGTATGATTTCAATGATGCTTTTAGATTGCTACTTAATGTGCCTAGGTGGCATAGTGCTGGTCAGTTGTTTCTGTCTAAGCACGTACCAACCTGTAAGGCACTCCTGAGACAACTGATGTATGGTTTCATGTGTCGACTGGACAAGTCTGAGAACTGAATAGTAGAGGCCCTGGTCAACCCTCTAAAGAGCTGCTATCGATTACTTGGAACTTAAGACTACATTGGCACAAAAGTCTTCATACTTTTTATGCACTGTATTATCTATGTTTTATGTTTTCGTTTTACTCTCTTTTTTATAGCTCTATGTCTGTTATTTTATGTGGAACTTGGCGTCTGAAATAAAGATTTTTATATATATAAATACATATATATATATCAATGTTTCAGGATTTGTATAACTTTTTACCATTGCATACAAAATCGGAAATGCAATACTAAAAAGATCAGCTTTTGTTAAGAGATCCAAGATTACAAGATCCACAAGGCCTTGGCTAGAAACCAAGGAATGAGTGGGGGCTTGGTCAGCCCACACTCTCCTGAAATGTTGCGTGTGCGTCTTGCCAAGCCCGCGCGTGTGTAAGTTAAGGCTGAGTGTGTGAGGATGTGGAGCACGCGCGGGCAGGAGGAGGGGAGACATTCATTGGAAATTTGGCTAGAAATTAGCCAAGCAAGCATGTTTCAAATATTCACCAAAAATCGACCTTTGATCTTACAGTCAACTTTTTCACAGATTTGTGTTATAAACATTCTCAAGAGTCTTCATATGAACTTGTGATTGAATCAGAGTATCAGTTTTTGACTGGCTGATGTGTAAAGCATTATTTTAGCGTTAGCGATAAGTTCAATTTGCTTTATATCAATCATTTTTGGAGATATGAAGTTGCCTTTGCACACGGTAACATGTTGTAGTGTCTTCCATCGATATACCAAGTTTCGTGTTGATATCTCAAAGATTTGCTGAGACAGGACTTCACATCCTGTTTGGCGGCTTTTCTGATGAATTTGATTGGCTGTACCGGACAAACGGTTGTGAGGATCAAAATTCTTTTCGATAACTTTTGTGACGCTTGGTCTGAAGATCATCTCTGGTAACTTTGAAGAAGATATGACAAAAATTGTAGGAGGAGTAGGCTTTCAAAGGTTTTTGATAAAACCGGAAGTAGCGGAAAATCTATATAACCGGAAATTGACGCCATGGGGTGCGTTGAACTCGGCTTGAACCAGGGAATCCAATGGTACCTCATTTTTGAAAATGGGTCATACGGTTCAAAAGTTGCGTGTGTAAACACAAGTCCAACTTTGACCCATTGGTGGCGCTGGAGTGGTCTAATGGGAGACATGAAACTTGGTGTAGGTATAGAATCAACTGTCCTTAATGAGTGTGCCAAATTTCACAAAAAGTTGTCGAAGTGTTCTAGGGGCTGCCATTGACTTCCATGGAACAAGAATAATAATAAATATAACTGCAAGCAGTAATGGCGGATTCCTCCAAACATTGCGAACCATTGAAAAATGTATATTCTTGACAAATTGGAACTGTATAGAAAAATCTATGCTGCAGAATTACCAATGGGATACCAAATCTGAAATATAATACCATCAAGATCCACAAGGGCCTTTATTTCAACCCAAGGAGTGAAGGGAGGGGGCTTGGTTAGCCTATCCATTCCAGAAAGCCTTTGTGCTTTAGGGCGTGGAATGTAGCGCCACCTATGGGTAATGGTGGGACAGTTGTGGTGTGGTAATTACCCTTGGTCTATACTTTCAAAAAAGCTCGACCAGAGCATACCCCCCACTCTCAGGGTACCGAGCTTCAGCTCAGTCATGATGCTGGGATGAATGTAGGCCTATATGTAGAGACCAGGGAGACAGACACACCGGCCAGCTGCCCTGATGGGTCCGTGGTAGATCATTAATGCGGGTTGTATCCTACAACGCTCGTGGCCTCCGAGTAGGACATACTGCTGCTGATAGATCAAGACGTTTGGTGGTGGACACATTGCTGGACGAGAGTGACATTGTCTGCCTTCAAGAAACCTGGATGGCCAAGCAAGATCTGGACAAATTGAACTCCCTACACAAGATGTTTCATAGTGCTGGAGAGTCCACTACCAATCTCAGCATGAGAATGGTTTGTGGGAGGATAGCTGGTGGTGTAGCTATACTGTGGAACATAAAATATGACCCAACGGTAAAGGTGGTGTGGCTTAACGTTGACTGGGCTATTGGGTTGGAGTTTAATCACAATGAAAATAAATTTACTATTGTAAATGTGTACACACCATATGAATCCTATGACCATGAGGATGAATTTCAGAACAGGTTAGCTTTTATTCAGTCCTTCATAGAGGACAATAGTTCATGTTGTGTCTATGTCATGGGTGATTTTAATGCTGAAATGTCAGATAAGCGTTTATTCGCACAACATCTGCAGCAGTTCTGTAATGAAACTAAATTAATTATATCAAGCGTTATTGCCTGATACAAGTTTTACCTATATAAGTGAAACGTGGCACACAACTTCCTGGCTAGACCATATTGTAACCACAGCCGATGCTCATGACTCACTGGAAAGTATAGAGATGTGTTATGGGCTGGCCACCACTGATCACATACCAGTTGCTATGCTGCTAAATGTTGAGATTGTACCCTTGTTGCTGGCCCCCCAAGAAAACTGGACTGGTCAAAATTGACCAAAGAGGTTCGGCACAGATATTCTCTATTAACTGACAGCTTACATAGTGATGTTGCATTTTCTAGGGATGCCCTAATGTGCACGGATATGAACTGCAAGGATAAACATCATGCTGAAAAGCTCTGTGCCATGTATGATGATATTGTCAAATGTCTTTATGCTTCCAGTGAACCTTTTATTAATCACAAGAGTAAGGTCCCTAACGCACGGCCTGTCTGGAATGAGTTTGTGTCTGAGCAACATGCTGCTGCTAGAGAAGCCTTTAGAGTCTGGTCAGAGGCAGGCAGACCCAGACAGGGAGTGCTGCTTGATAACAAAAACCTCACAAATGCTAGATTTAAATATGCACTCGTTTCATTAAGAGAAATGAAAACACAATGAGAGTAGACTCCAGTGTTTCCCACACATAGACTAATTTGTGGCGGTGCGCCACAGAATCAACACCGGCCGCCACACATTGCGTTTCGTAAAACATTTTTTTTATCGCTATTTAGGTAAAAACACGCAGCGTATTCGTTCAGCTGCATTTCCTTTCCCTGCTCTCCCTCCGTCTCTTTCACGCACGCGTCTTTCTCACATACACACACAGTCACTACGTCAGCACACGTTAGCAACAATGCATACGCCGTTCTAGTGAGACCGACAGCTACATCAGAGAGCCTTCAGCATTAGTGCCGTAGCTAAAGGTCTAGGAAAGTTGAGGCTACTTTTCGCTAGGTACCGACGGACACGTCTTAATCGAAGGTTCCCCTTCGTTCTTTTGGTGAGAAGTTTCAAGAGCTAGCTACTTACCCGGCGTCATGGAGCCGACCAGTTAAATAGTTATTTAGCACCCTGTATGCAGCGTCACTACCTGCATATGCAGAAATTATTTGTTTGTTGTTGTTGATTTAGTGAATTATTTCGACCCCCCCCCCGCCACATATAGTTTTCTAATCTGTGGGAAACACTGGACTCGCTGGCCAGAAAGATGCAGAATAACAATCTTACTGACTTCTGGAAGGAGGTCAAGATCATAAATAATAACAGAACTCCCCTCCCTTCTGATATCAAAGGGGTTAGTTGTCCAGAGAAGATTGCTGATCTATGGCATGAGCACTACAGTAAACTATTTAATTGTGTTCAAAGTAACACAGTGAGAATTGATAATCAATATAAAGGTATCTCTGCAGACTTGATAGTTAGATCAGTAGATATTTATGATGCCATCCACATGCTAGACAACAACAAAGCTTGTGGTATGGATTCCATTTCTGCAGAGCATCTAAAAAATGCCAGTTATAGACTCAGTCCATTTCTAGCCATGTGTCTCACTGGAATTATGGTTCATGGTGTTCTACCGAACTCTATTATGTCAGTACTGTTAGTGCCTGTTGTTAAAGATAAGGCTGGTAAACTGAACAGCATAGACAACTGTAGCGCCTCTCTAGTTTGGTGGATTTGTAATGAGAGGTGGCTAACCTGAGTTCGTTAGTAATTGTTACTAACTTAAACCAATTTAACATATGAAAAAAACAATACAACCAACTGTTAAACAAAAACAGGAAAGATTTACTTCAGACAAAAAATCAGTTCTTCAGTTATTGGTTCAACATTTACATGACATCGTAATGCACATGGACACACAATACAAACTAGCCGGCAATGCTAACTACACGAATACCTTAATTCAGTACAGTTCTACGGTGCAGGCCTGAGTGTAGCTCGTGTGCGTTGTAGCCGTAAACAAAATGGCTGTTTCGCCAGGATGGCACAAAATAACAAGGAGCTGGTACCTCGGATCAGCAGTGCGGTAGCACACGCACTGCGGCAGAAGGGCGGCAGCAGGTGAAGGAGAGACCGACCAAATACTCTCGTGGATTTACGAGACGAACCAACTCAGGAAGAAGACTGAGGACGACGACAATCCCGACCTCCACCGGCTCCAACCTGGCACTCGCTGTCGCTAGTCTGGCGGCAAAGCCCGTGCTTTATCCAAAACCGCCAACAGCCAAACTCCTCTTTCTGGGTTATTGTTGTTGGTTGAGATATTCACCCAACAATATAAACATAACACCACTAATGATAATATAAAATCTTCACTCTTGGTATTTTACCGTACGCTACAATTTTCTTCTCCCTCCAACTCCTCCGCTCGCTCTGTCTTTTTCTACTCCAACCTCATCTACCCCAACTTCCCGTGTTACCCTGCCCTTTGACCTCAAACCGGATTGGCTTAACATCATAATCAAAATTAAAGCAACAACATAGATTCACAAAACATTCATCTTACTCTCTTCATATTTGTAACCGGTACATTTTAACATGCGTTTTTTAAACAACAGATATACATTTCCAAATGCTGTATTCAGTAAAACATGAACAATATGCATTTCTCATCAAATCAAAATCATACTCTCAAACCTTAAAGTCTATTTATTAAACTATGAACTTAAGTATTATGTATTCAAACTTTTATATTTATGTAATAGGATTGTTTCAACAGAAATGTTTACCACCCGGGCTACACAACTATCGACCCATTGCATTGGCCAGTATCTTGTCTAAAGTGTTTGAGAGAATTATTTGATTGAAATTGGAAATGTATATTCTGACTGCAGAAAATCAGTTTGGTTTTAAAAGAAAACATGGTACTGATCTCTGTATCTATGCTCTGAAGGAGATTGTCTCAGGTACACAAGTCTTAATTCATCTGTATTTTTATGCTTTATTGATGCTTACAAAGCTTTCGATCGAATTTGTCATGAAAAACTGTTTATGAAGCTAATAGCGAGAGGTTTCCCTAAACCTCTTGTGAGGATTTTGGTGTTCTGGTATGCAAATCAAACTTTTCATGTTAAATGGGACAATGTTGTATCAGCTGCTTTCCATGTTGGTAACGGAGTTCGACAAGGAGGAATTTGATTTCCCTTTTTGTTTAATATGGATATGGACGACTTATCAAGCCAGCTGAATAAGACAAATACAGGCTGTCTTGTTGGTGAATCTATTGTCAATCATCTGATGTACGCAGATTATCTGGTTCCACTCAGCCTGTTGCAACAGATGCTATGGGTGTGCTCTCAGTATGGCTTAGATCATGATATAAAATATAATGCAAAGAAAAGCCACATAATGATAGTCAGAAGTAATCAGGACAGGAAATTAACCTTCCCTACCTTTTATTTATCTGGCAGTCCCCTTGGTGTTTGTGAGGAAATAAAATATCTGCCATGTCATTTCTGATGATTGGACAGATGACAACGATATGTATCAACAGCGCTGTCAAATATATTCTCAGGCCAGTATGTTATTAAGGACGTTTTCTATGTGCTCAGATTCAGTTAAATGTTCCCTGTTTAGAACCTACATAACACCATTGTACACTGCTCATTTGTGGTCTATGTACAGGTAAAGGAGTATACAGATACTGAAAGTAGCCTACAATGATGCTTTTAGATTGCTACTTAATGTGCCAAGGTGGCATAGTGCTAGTCAGTTGTTTGTGTCTAAGCACGTACCAACCTGTAAGGCAATCCTGAGACAACTGATGTATGGTTTCAATGATGCTTTTAGATTGCTACTTAATGTGCCTAGGTGGCATAGTGCTGGTCAGTTGTTTCTGTCTAAGCACGTACCAACCTGTAAGGCACTCCTGAGACAACTGATGTATGGTTTCATGTGTCGACTGGACAAGTCTGAGAACTGAATAGTAGAGGCCCTGGTCAACCCTCTAAAGAGCTGCTATCGATTACTTGGAACTTAAGACTACATTGGCACAAAAGTCTTCATACTTTTTATGCACTGTATTATCTATGTTTTATGTTTTCGTTTTACTCTCTTTTTTATAGCTCTATGTCTGTTATTTTATGTGGAACTTGGCGTCTGAAATAAAGATTTATATATATATAAATACATATATATATATCAATGTTTCAGGATTTGTATAACTTTTTACCATTGCATACAAAATCGGAAATGCAATACTAAAAAGATCAGCTTTTGTTAAGAGATCCAAGATTACAAGATCCACAAGGCCTTGGCTAGAAACCAAGGAATGAGTGGGGGCTTGGTCAGCCCACACTCTCCTGAAATGTTGCGTGTGCGTCTTGCCAAGCCCGCGCGTGTGTAAGTTAAGGCTGAGTGTGTGAGGATGTGGAGCACGCGCGGGCAGGAGGAGGGGAGACATTCATTGGAAATTTGGCTAGAAATTAGCCAAGCAAGCATGTTTCAAATATTCACCAAAAATCGACCTTTGATCTTACAGTCAACTTTTTCACAGATTTGTGTTATAAACATTCTCAAGAGTCTTCATATGAACTTGTGATTGAATCAGAGTATCAGTTTTTGACTGGCTGATGTGTAAAGCATTATTTTAGCGTTAGCGATAAGTTCAATTTGCTTTATATCAATCATTTTTGGAGATATGAAGTTGCCTTTGCACACGGTAACATGTTGTAGTGTCTTCCATCGATATACCAAGTTTCGTGTTGATATCTCAAAGATTTGCTGAGACAGGACTTCACATCCTGTTTGGCGGCTTTTCTGATGAATTTGATTGGCTGTACCGGACAAACGGTTGTGAGGATCAAAATTCTTTTCGATAACTTTTGTGACGCTTGGTCTGAAGATCATCTCTGGTAACTTTGAAGAAGATATGACAAAAATTGTAGGAGGAGTAGGCTTTCAAAGGTTTTTGATAAAACCGGAAGTAGCGGAAAATCTATATAACCGGAAATTGACGCCATGGGGTGCGTTGAACTCGGCTTGAACCAGGGAATCCAATGGTACCTCATTTTTGAAAATGGGTCATACGGTTCAAAAGTTGCGTGTGTAAACACAAGTCCAACTTTGACCCATTGGTGGCGCTGGAGTGGTCTAATGGGAGACATGAAACTTGGTGTAGGTATAGAATCAACTGTCCTTAATGAGTGTGCCAAATTTCACAAAAAGTTGTCGAAGTGTTCTAGGGGCTGCCATTGACTTCCATGGAACAAGAATAATAATAATAATAAAACTAACAATAACAATAGGTTTCCTCCTGACGGAGGAATCCTAATAATAAATATAACTGCAAGCAGTAATGGCGGATTCCTCCAAACATTGCGAACCATTGAAAAATGTATATTCTTGACAAATTGGAACTGTATAGAAAAATCTATGCTGCAGAATTACCAATGGGATACCAAATCTGAAATATAATACCACCAGGATCCACAAGGGCCTTTATTTCAACTCAAGGAGTGAAGGGAGGGGGCTTGGTTAGCCTATCCATTCCAGAAAGCCTTTGTGCTTTAGGGCGTGGAATGTAGCGCCACATATGGGTAATGGTGGGACAGTTGTGGTTTGGTAATTACCCTTGGTCTATACTTTCAAAAAAGCTCGACCAGAGAATACCCCCCGCTCTCAGGGTACCGAGCTTCAGCTCAGTCATGATGCTGGGATGAATGTAGGCCTATATGTAGAGACCAGGGAGACAGACACACCGGCCAGCTGCCCTGATGGGTCCGTGGTAGATCATTAATGCGGGTTGTATCCTACAACGCTCGTGGCCTCCGAGTAGGACATACTGCTGCTGATAGATCAAGACGTTTGGTGGTGGACACATTGCTGGACGAGAGTGACATTGTCTGCCTTCAAGAAACCTGGATGACCAAGCAAGATCTGGACAAATTGAACTCCCTACACAAGAACTTTCATGGTGCTGGAGAGTCCACTACCGATCTCAGCATGAGAATGGTTTGTGGGAGGATAGCTGGTGGTGTAGCTATACTGTGGAACATAAAATATGACCCAACGGTAAAGGTGGTGTGGCTTAACGTTGACTGGGCTATTGGGTTGGAGTTTAATCACAATGAAAATAAATGTACTATTGTAAATGTGTACACACCATATGAATCCTATGACCATGAGGATGAATTTCAGAACAGGTTAGCTTTTATTCAGTCCTTCATAGAGGACAATAGTTCATGTTGTGTCTATGTCATGGGTGATTTTAATGCTGACATGTCAGATAAGTGTTTATTCGCACAACATCTGCAGCAGTTCTGTAATGAAACTAAATTAATTATATCAAGCGTTATTGCCTGATACAAGTTTTACCTATATAAGTGAAACGTGGCACACAACTTCCTGGCTAGACCATATTGTAACCACAGCCGATTCTCATGACTCACTGGAAAGTATAGAGATGTGTTATGGGCTGGCCACCACTGATCACATACCAGTTGCTATGCTGCTAAATGTTGAGAGTGTACCCTTGTTGCTGGCCCCCCAAGAAAACTGGACTGGTCAAAATTGACCAAAGAGGTTCGGCACAGATATTCTCTATTAACTAATTCTCGGATATGAACTGCAAGGATAAACATAATGCTGAAAAGCTCTGTGCCATGTATGATGATATTGTCAAATGTCTTTATGCTTCCAGTGAACCTTTTATTAATCACAAGAGTAAGGTCCCTAACGCACGGCCTGTCTGGAATGAGTTTGTGTCTGAGCAACATGCTGCTGCTAGAGAAGCCTTTAGAGTCTGGTCAGAGGCAGGCAGACCCAGACAGAGAGTGCTGCTTGATAACAAAAACCTCACAAATGCTAGATTTAAATATGCACTCGTTTCATTAAGAGAAATGAAAACACAATGAGAGCAGACTCGCTGGCCAGAAAGATGCAGAATAACAATCTTACTGACTTCTGGAAGGAGGTCAAGATCATAAATAATAACAGAACTCCCCTCCCTTCTGATATCAAAGGGGTTAGTTGTCCAGAGAAGATTGCTGATCTATGGCATGAGCACTACAGTAAACTATTTAATTGTGTTCAAAGTAACACAGTGAGAATTGATAATCAATATAAAGGTATCTCTGCAGACTTGATAGTTAGATCAGTAGATATTTATGATGCCATCCACATGCTAGACAACAACAAAGCTTGTGGTATGGATTCCATTTCTGCAGAGCATCTAAAAAATGCCAGTTATAGACTCAGTCCATTTCTAGCCATGTGTCTCACTGGAATTATGGTTCATGGTGTTCTACCAAACTCTATTATGTCAGTACTGTTAGTGCCTGTTGTTAAAGATAAGGCTGGTAAACTGAACAGCATAGACAACTGTAGCGCCTCTCTAGTTTGGTGGATTTGTAATGAGAGGTGGCTAACCTGAGTTCGTTAGTAATTGTTACTAACTTAAACCAATTTAACATATGAAAAAAACAATACAACCAACTGTTAAACAAAAACAGGAAAGATTTACTTCAGACAAAAAATCAGTTCTTCAGTTATTGGTTCAACATTTACATGACATCGTAATGCACATGGACACACAATACAAACTAGCCGGCAATGCTAACTACACGAATACCTTAATTCAGTACAGTTCTACGGTGCAGGCCTGAGTGTAGCTCGTGTGCGTTGTAGCCGTAAACAAAATGGCTGTTTCGCCAGGATGGCACAAAATAACAAGGAGCTGGTACCTCGGATCAGCAGTGCGGTAGCACACGCACTGCGGCAGAAGGGCGGCAGCAGGTGAAGGAGAGACCGACCAAATACTCTCGTGGATTTACGAGACGAACCAACTCAGGAAGAAGACTGAGGACGACGACAATCCCGACCTCCACCGGCTCCAACCTGGCACTCGCTGTCGCTAGTCTGGCGGCAAAGCCCGTGCTTAATCCAAAACCGCCAACAGCCAAACTCCTCTTTCTGGGTTATTGTTGTTGGTTGAGATATTCACCCAACAATATAAACATAACACCACTAATGATAATATAAAATCTTCACTCTTGGTATTTTACCGTACGCTACAATTTTCTTCTCCCTCCAACTCCTCCGCTCGCTCTGTCTTTTTCTACTCCAACCTCATCTACCCCAACTTCCCGTGTTACCCTGCCCTTTGACCTCAAACCGGATTGGCTTAACATCATAATCAAAATTAAAGCAACAACATAGATTCACAAAACATTCATCTTACTCTCTTCATATTTGTAACCGGTACATTTTAACATGCGTTTTTTAAACAACAGATATACATTTCCAAATGCTGTATTCAGTAAAACATGAACAATATGCATTTCTCATCAAATCAAAATCATACTCTCAAACCTTAAAGTCTATTTATTAAACTATGAACTTAAGTATTATGTATTCAAACTTTTATATTTATGTAATAGGATTGTTTCAACAGAAATGTTTACCACCCGGGCTACACAACTATCGACCCATTGCATTGGCCAGTATCTTGTCTAAAGTGTTTGAGAGAATTATTTGATTGAAATTGGAAATGTATATTCTGACTGCAGAAAATCAGTTTGGTTTTAAAAGAAAACATGGTACTGATCTCTGTATCTATGCTCTGAAGGAGATTGTCTCAGGTACACAAGTCTTAATTCATCTGTATTTTTATGCTTTATTGATGCTTACAAAGCTTTCGATCGAATTTGTCATGAAAAACTGTTTATGAAGCTAATAGCGAGAGGTTTCCCTAAACCTCTTGTGAGGATTTTGGTGTTCTGGTATGCCAATCAAACTTTTCATGTTAAATGGGACAATGTTGTATCAGCTGCTTTCCATGTTGGTAACGGAGTTCGACAAGGAGGAATTTGATTTCCCTTTTTGTTTAATATGGATATGGACGACTTATCAAGCCAGCTGAATAAGACAAATACAGGCTGTCTTGTTGGTGAATCTATTGTCAATCATCTGATGTACGCAGATTATCTGGTTCCACTCAGCCTGTTGCAACAGATGCTATGGGTGTGCTCTCAGTATGGCTTAGATCATGATATAAAATATAATGCAAAGAAAAGCCACATAATGATAGTCAGAAGTAATCAGGACAGGAAATTAACCTTCCCTACCTTTTATTTATCTGGCAGTCCCCTTGGTGTTTGTGAGGAAATAAAATATCTGCCATGTCATTTCTGAGATTGGACAGATGACAACGATATGTATCAACAGCGCTGTCAAATATATTCTCAGGCCAGTATGTTATTAAAGACGTTTTCTATGTGCTCAGATTCAGTTAAATGTTCCCTGTTTAGAACCTACATAACACCATTGTACACTGCTCATTTGTGGTCTATGTACAGGAAAAGGAGTATACAGATACTGAAAGTAGCCTACAATGATGCTTTTAGATTGCTACTTAATGTGCCAAGGTGGCATAGTGCTAGTCAGTTGTTTGTGTCTAAGCACGTACCAACCTGTAAGGCAATCCTGAGACAACTGATGTATGGTTTCAATGATGCTTTTAGATTGCTACTTAATGTGCCTAGGTGGCATAGTGCTGGTCAGTTGTTTCTGTCTAAGCACGTACCAACCTGTAAGGCACTCCTGACACAACTGATGTATGGTTTCATGTGTCGACTGGACAAGTCTGAGAACTGAATAGTAGGGGCTCTGGTCAACCCTCTAAAGAGCTGCTATCGATTACTTGGAACTTAAGACTACATTGGCACAAAAGTCTTCATACTTTTTATGCACTGTTTATCTATGTTTTATGTTTTTGTTTGACTCCCTTTTTTATAGCTCTATGTCTGTTATTTTATGTGGAACTCGGCGTCTGAAATAAAGATTTATATATATATAAATACATATATATATATCAATGTTTCAGGATTTGTATAACTTTTTACCATTGCATACAAAATCGGAAATGCAATACTAAAAAGATCAGCTTTTGTTAAGAGATCCAAGATTACAAGATCCACAAGGCCTTGGCTAGAAACCAAGGAATGAGTGGGGGCTTGGTCAGCCCACACTCTCCTGAAATGTTGCGTGTGCGTCTTGCCAAGCCCGCGCGTGTGTAAGTTAAGGCTGAGTGTGTGAGGATGTGGAGCACGCGCGGGCAGGAGGAGGGGAGACATTCATTGGAAATTTGGCTAGAAATTAGCCAAGCAAGCATGTTTCAAATATTCACCAAAAATCGACCTTTGATCTTACAGTCAACTTTTTCACAGATTTGTGTTATAAACATTCTCAAGAGTCTTCATATGAACTTGTGATTGAATCAGAGTATCAGTTTTTGACTGGCTGATGTGTAAAGCATTATTTTAGCGTTAGCGATAAGTTCAATTTGCTTTATATCAATCATTTTTGGAGATATGAAGTTGCCTTTGCACACGGTAACATGTTGTAGTGTCTTCCATCGATATACCAAGTTTCGTGTTGATATCTCAAAGATTTGCTGAGACATGACTTCACATCCTGTTTGGCGGCTTTTCTGATGAATTTGATTGGCTGTACCGGACAAACGGTTGTGAGGATCAAAATTATTTTCGATAACTTTTGTGACGCTTGGTCTGAAGATCATCTCTGGTAACTTTGAAGAAGATATGACAAAAATTGTAGGAGGAGTAGGCTTTCAAAGGTTTTTGATAAAACCGGAAGTAGCGGAAAATCTATATAACCGGAAATTGACGCCATGGGGTGCGTTGAACTCGGCTTGAACCAGGGAATCCAATGGTACCACATTTTTGAAAATGGGTCATACGGTTCAAAAGTTGCGTGTGTAAACACAAGTCCAACTTTGACCCGTTGGTGGCGCTGGAGTGGTCTAATGGGAGACATGAAACTTGGTGTAGGTATAGAATCAACTGTCCTTAATGAGTGTGCCAAATTTCACAAAAAGTTGTCGAAGTGTTCTAGGGGCTGCCATTGACTTCCATGGAACAAGAATAATAATAAATATAACTGCAAGCAGTAATGGCGGATTCCTCCAAACATTGCGAACCATTGAAAAATGTATATTCTTGACAAATTGGAACTGTATAGAAAAATCTATGCTGCAGAATTACCAATGGGATACCAAATCTGAAATATAATACCATCAAGATCCACAAGGGCCTTTATTTCAACCCAAGGAGTGAAGGGCGGGGGCTTGGTTAGCCTATCCATTCCAGAAAGCCTTTGTGCTTTAGGGCGTGGAATGTAGCGCCACCTATGGGTAATGGTGGGACAGTTGTGGTGTGGTAATTACCCTTGGTCTATACTTTCAAAAAAGCTCGACCAGAGCATACCCCCCGCTCTCAGGTTACCGAGCTTCAGCTCAGTCATGATGCTGGGATGAATGTAGGCCTATATGTAGAGACCAGGGAGACAGACACACCGGCCAGCTGCCCTGATGGGTCCGTGGTAGATCATTAATGCGGATTGTATCCTACAACGCTCGTGGCCTCCGAGTAGGACATACTGCTGCTGATAGATCAAGACGTTTGGTGGTGGACACATTGCTGGACGAGAGTGACATTGTCTGCCTTCAAGAAACCTGGATGGCCAAGCAAGATCTGGACAAATTGAACTCCCTACACAAGAACTTTCATGGTGCTGGAGAGTCCACTACCGATCTCAGCATGAGAATGGTTTGTGGGAGGATAGCTGGTGGTGTAGCTATACTGTGGAACATAAAATATGACCCAACGGTAAAGGTGGTGTGGCTTAACGTTGACTGGGCTATTGGGTTGGAGTTTAATCACAATGAAAATAAATTGACTATTGTAAATGTGTACACACCATATGAATCCTCTGACCATGAGGATGAATTTCAGAACAGGTTAGCTTTTATTCAGTCCTTCATAGAGGACAATAGTTCATGTTGTGTCTATGTCATGGGTGATTTTAATGCTGACATGTCAGATAAGCGTTTATTCGCACAACATCTGCAGCAGTTCTGTAATGAAACTAAATTAATTATATCAAGCGTTATTGCCTGATACAAGTTTTACCTATATAAGTGAAACGTGGCACACAACTTCCTGGCTAGACCATATTGTAACCACAGCCGATGCTCATGACTCACTGGAAAGTATAGAGATGTGTTATGGGCCGGCCACCACTGATCACATACCAGTTGCTATGCTGCTAAATGTTGAGAGTGTACCCTTGTTGCTGGCCCCCCAAGAAAACTGGACTGGTCAAAATTGACCAAAGAGGTTATGCACAGATATTCTCTATTAACTGACAGCTTACATAGTGATGTTGCATTTTCTAGGGATGCCCTAATGTGCACGAATATGAACTGCAAGGATAAACATCATGCTGAAAAGCTCTGTGCCATGTATGATGATATTGTCAAATGTCTTTATGCTTCCAGTGAACCTTTTATTAATCACAAGAGTAAGGTCCCTAACGCACGGCCTGTCTGGAATGAGTTTGTGTCTGAGCAACATGCTGCTGCTAGAGAAGCCTTTAGAGTCTGGTCAGAGGCAGGCAGACCCAGACAGGGAGTGCTGCTTGATAACAAAAACCTCACAAATGCTAGATTTAAATATGCACTCGTTTCATTTAGAGAAATGAAAACACAATGAGAGCAGACTCGCTGGCCAGAAAGATGCAGAATAACAATCTTACTGACTTCTGGAAGGAGGTCAAGATCATAAATAATAACAGAACTCCCCTCCCTTCTGTTATCAAAGGGGTTAGTTGTCCAGAGAAGATTGCTGATATATGGCATGAGCACTACAGTAAACTATATAATTGTGTTCAAAGTAACACAGTGAGAATTGATAATCAATATAAAGGTATCTCTGCAGACTTGATAGTTAGACCAGTAGATATTTATGATGCCATCCACATGCTAGACAACAACAAAGCTTGTGGTATGGATTATATTTCTGCAGAGCATCTAAAAAATGCCAGTTATAGACTCAGTCCATTTCTAGCCATGTGTCTCACTGGAATTATGGTTCATGGTGTTCTACCGAACTCTATTATGTCAGTACTGTTAGTGCCTGTTGTTAAAGATAAGGCTGGTAAACTGAACAGCATAGACAACTATCGACCCATTGCATTGGCCAGTATCTTGTCTAAAGTGTTTGAGAGAATTATTTGATTGAAATTGGAAATGTATATTCTGACTGCAGAAAATCAGTTTGGTTTTAAAAGAAAACATGGTACTGATCTCTGTATCTATGCTCTGAAGGAGATTGTCTCAGGTACACAAGTCTTAATTTATCTGTATTTTTATGCTTTATTGATGCTTACAAAGCTTTCGATCGAATTTGTCATGAAAACCGTTTATGAAGCTAATAGCGAGAGGTGTCCCTAAACCTCTTGTGAGGATTTTGGTGTTCTCGTATGCCAATCAAACTTTTCATGTTAAATGGGACAATGTTGTATCAGCTCCTTTCCATGTTGGTAACGAAGTTCGACAAGGAGGAATTTGATTTCCCTTTTTGTTTAATATGGATATGGACGACTTATCAAGTCAGCTGAATAAGACAAATACAGGCTGTCTTGTTGGTGAATCTATTGTCAATCATCTGATGTACGCAGATTATCTGGTTCCACTCAGCCTGTTGCAACAGATGCTATGGGTGTGCTCTCAGTATGGCTTAGATCATGATATAAAATATAATGCAAAGAAAAGCCACATAATGATAGTCAGAAGTAATCAGGACAGGAAATTAACCTTCCCTACCTTTTATTTATCTGGCAGTCCCCTTGGTGTTTGTGAGGAAATAAAATATCTGCCATGTCATTTCTGATGATTGGACAGATGACAACGGTATGTATCAACAGCGCTGTCAAATATATTCTCAGGCCAGTATGTTATTAAGGACGTTTTCTATGTGCTCAGATTCAGTTAAATGTTCCCTGTTTAGAACCTACATAACACCATTGTACACTGCTCATTTGTGGTCTATGTACAGGAAAAGGAGTATACAGATACTGAAAGTAGCCTACAATGATGCTTTTAGATTGCTACTTAATGTGCCAAGGTGGCATAGTGCTAGTCAGTTGTTTGTGTCTAAGCACGTACCAACCTGTAAGGCAATCCTGAGACAACTGATGTATGGTTTCAATGATGCTTTTAGATTGCTACTTAATGTGCCTAGGTGGCATAGTGCTGGTCAGTTGTTTCTGTCTAAGCACGTACCAACCTGTAAGGCACTCCTGACACAACTGATGTATGGTTTCATGTGTCGACTGGACAAGTCTGAGAACTGAATAGTAGGGGCTCTGGTCAACCCTCTAAAGAGCTGCTATCGATTACTTGGAACTTAAGACTACATTGGCACAAAAGTCTTCATACTTTTTATGCACTGTATTATCTATGTTTTATGTTTTTGTTTTACTCCCTTTTTTATAGCTCTATGTCTGTTATTTTATGTGGAACTTGGCGTCTGAAATAAAGATTTATATATATATAAACACATATATATATATATATATATCAATGTTTCAGGATTTGTATAACTTTTTACCATTGCATACAAATTGGAAATGCAATACCAAAAAGATCAGCTTTTGTTAAGAGATCCAAGATTACAAGATCCACAAGGCCTTTGCTAGAGACTACGGAATGAGTGGGGGCTTGGTCAGCCCACACTCTCCTGAAATGTTGCGTGTGCGTCTTGCCAAGCCCGCGCGTGTGTAAGTTAAGGCTGAGTGTGTGAGGATGTGGAGCACGCGCGGGCAGGAGGAGGGGAGACATTCATTGGAAATTTGGCTAGAAATTAGCCAAGCAAGCATGTTTCAAATATTCACCAAAAATCGACCTTTGATCTTACAGTCAACTTTTTCACAGATTTGTGTTATAAACATTCTCAAGAGTCTTCATATGAACTTGTGATTGAATCAGAGTATCAGTTTTTGACTGGCTGATGTGTAAAGCATTATTTTAGCGTTAGCGATAAGTTCAATTTGCTTTATATCAATCATTTTTGGAGATATGAAGTTGCCTTTGCACACGGTAACATGTTGTAGTGTCTTCCATCGATATACCAAGTTTCGTGTTGATATCTCAAAGATTTGCTGAGACATGACTTCACATCCTGTTTGGCGGCTTTTCTGATGAATTTGATTGGCTGTACCGGACAAACGGTTGTGAGGATCAAAATTCTTTTCGATAACTTTTGTGAGGCTTGGTCTGAAGATCATCTCTGGTAACTTTGAAGAAGATATGACAAAAATTGTAGGAGGAGTAGGCTTTCAAAGGTTTTTTATAAAACCGGAAATAGCGGAAAATCTATATAACCGGAAATTGACGCCATGGGGTGCGTTGAACTCGGCTTGATCCAGGGAATCCAATGGTGCCTCATTTTTGAAAATCGGTCATACGGTTCAAAAGTTGTGTGTGTAAACACAAGTCCAACTTTGACCCGTTGGTGGCGCTGGAGTGGTCTAATGGGAGACATGAAACTTGGTGTAGGTATAGAATCAACTGTCCTTAATGAGTGTGCCAAATTTCACAAAAAGTTGTCGAAGGGTTCTAGGGGCTGCCATTGACTTCCATGGAACAAGAATAATAATAATAATAAAACTAACAATAACAATAGGTTTCCTCCTGACGGAGGAATCCTAATAATAATAAATATAACTGCAAGCAGTAATGGCGGATTCCTCCAAACATTGCGAACCATTGAAAAATGTAACAGTGATGTTAAGAATCCTCATTCAACCATTCACATTCATTTTTCTAACCTCGAAAGTGGACCCTTGGTCATCTGAACGAGCCCAGTTCTTCTTGGCCGCTGTAGAACGTTTGCTGGAACGTGGCATCTAAAAAATACAGAAAAAATCACAACTATAAAAAGCCACATACCACACTACTGAACAACTATTTCATAATCTTAAATAATTGTAACTTCATGCTCAACAGTTCTAGTATACAGACCTTTAAGAACATGATAAGATGGTTTGAATTCTCAAGACACCAACCTCTTTTTACTTTACACATCCAATATTTCCCTGTATTCTATTTCAACTGTGTACATTCGAATGTAAGTCTGTAGATATTAAGAAGCAGATAGATTGAAGACTATAAAAACAAATTTGTGTATATATAGATAAAATGTTACATTAGTACGAGCCCTTGACCTTTTAATAGCATTAAGGGGTATGTGTCTACATATTTGTTTAAAATTTCGCTATATAGTTTCGAGAACAAACAATGAAATAATTCCTGGAATTTCCGCTGATACTTCTTAACCACTTTCAGACCGACTTCAAACGTTCGCTTAAATGTTTTCTATTTTCCACAAAATCGAGAGTTATTTAACACTTTGTTAGCACTATCCTTGGTCACAATGTTTGAGTTAAATTATCCGGACACCTTCTAAAATGACTGTTTCTCAAACCAATTAGCACTAGGCTACGGCTAGCACTACAGCTATCTTACCAAACAAGTTACAAACGTACTGTAGAACGTAACCCGTTAATGAGCAGCGTCACAATATGTGATCGTTCGAATGTCGGTCCCACAGCGTAACATGACAATAATGTTAAAAGTTTTATAGCTTGCAAGCCTGCAATACATACTGTAAACAAAGAAATCCTTAGCTCACCTAGCCTAGCTCAAATTAGCTAATATCTTGTTAGCTAATAACACGCCTTAAAACTATATCAAATAGTCTTCCAATTATCATACATATAATAACGCTAAGATACATGTTTTGTAGGCTACTGTCGTTATATGTAATGATTACTCACGGTCAAATAGTGCAACAAGGAAAATGAAAAGGGCTGCAGTAGTAACGCTAGTTGTCTTCAGGTCTTCAGAGATGAAATAAGTCTTCTTGTTTGGGTCCTGAAGGTGGAGTGCTGAAGCTCAAAATCGTGCATTAGAACGATCCCTCGCGATAGAGGAGCAGGATTTTTCTGTGTCGCTTTAATACTTTCCTTCAACCCTTTTACAATGTGTTTGCATGTTCAGTTACTGCACATTTTTCAACGAACAAACATTTTGTTTCTTTATCGACACAGACAAGTTTTCAGGACACCTATAGTCCGCATCCAATCAGAGCTCATATACGTGACACCTTCATAACATCCACCAATCGTGTACCCCAATATTCAACGTAGGACGTAAACATTCACATGCATTTTGGTGAGCCGGTAATACTGTCAGTGGGTGACAGACCTTCAAATGCATAAAAACAAGTCAAACAATTGTATTATTCAGGTATTCCGTAAAGAAGCATAGCAACATTACACTTGAACGAGCATATTTGTTAGGCTATATTATTAATTGGAAGTGCATTTTATGTGAATATTATTTATAATAACTAAATATATAGTTCAAGAAATGATCTGATTTAAAATAACTACTTTCTTTCCTTCACTTTTGTCTTGTAATACACAAAGATACAAGCCCTAAAGGGAACCTTTCCCTGAGGAAGCAACTACAATTCGAGCCCTATGCTCAAGCCTTACCAGAGTTGGTGTATCACAGTGAACTAGACATCCCATTCAACATTATATGCAAAAGGGAAAAATACACCAAACGAACATTTAGTAGAAAGAGACTAAGTAAAAATGTACATTTACATTACATTTATTCATTTAGCAGACGCTTTTATCCAAAGCGACTTCCAAGAGAGAGCTTTACAAAGTGCATAGGTCACTGATAATAACAAGATAGCCCCACAGCATTGCAAGTAGTCAAAAACAAGAAGTACATATTGTGAACAACCAAAAAATAGTGCTAAAGGGAAGAAACCATAAGAGCATGTAGTTAAACAAGTTAAAATTACATAACATTAATCTCTAAGTGCAAGTGTACCTGTAGGAAAGCATTACAAATAGGAATAACTCAAATAGAATACAACAGTTTAAATCAGCTACCACTAACCAACAAGAGCAACAGTCTAAGCAAGAGTCATTGTGATCCTTGAGGAAACTTGCGTTGGGTTCAGCAAACCATTCTTAAGTACCATTGTACTCCCGGAACAAGTTCGTCTTGAGCCTTCTCTTGAAGGTGGAGAGACAGTCCGTGTCTCAAATGTATAGTGTGTGATACACACATAGCTGGCAAGTTGCTAGTTTCTGCTGACAGGCAAATGGATGAAAACCTCTGACTGTATATCCGTGGTAGGGATTAGGTTGCTTCAGAGGCAAAGTACCATTTCAATAGCTTCAGGGACTAGTCAGCTAAATCTCCCATCCCAAATCAGTCTACCATCTCCAGTCAGATCGGGCTACCATCTCCAGCCAGCTCAGTCTCCCATCATCAGCCAGCTCATGGTCTCTTCACCAGCCAGTTCAGTCTACAGTACACTCAACAAGTATTAGAAACAACACAGCTTACACTCTCCAACTGCAACACATTATACAATCAGATGTTAAAAACAACCTCTCACTCAAATTTTGTATGTTACTTTTGACAGGGTTTGACAATATTTATTTAAAGCTCAGCAGCCTTGTATTACTGTTATTTCGGAGCCGGAAGCTTGTAGTCTAGCTTCTTGACACATGATCCTGTTATGAACAATTTGATTTGCTAACAAGATGATATACCAGTTCTGGTTGCTTGGACAGTTTAGGTAGCTAAATTGGAAATGTATATTCTGACTGCAGACAATCAGTTTGGTTTTAAAAGAAAACATGGTACTGATCTCTGTATCTATGCTCTGAAGGAGATTGTCTCAGGTACACAAGTCTTAATTCATCTGTATTTTTATGCTTTATTGATGCTTACAAAGCTTTCGATCGAATTTGTCATGAAAAACTGTTTATGAAGCTAATAGCGAGAGGTGTCCCTAAACCTCTTGTGAGGATTTTGGTGTTCTGGTATGCCAATCAAACTTTTCATGTTAAATGGGACAATGTTGTATCAGCTCCTTAACGGAGTTCGACAAGGAGGAATTTGATTTCCCTTTTTGTTTAATATGGATATGGACGACTTATCAAGCCAGCTGAATAAGACAAATACAGGCTGTCTTGTTGGTGAATCTATTGTCAATCATCTGATGTACGCAGATGATCTGGTTCCACTCAGCCTGTTGCAACAGATGCTATGGGTGTGCTCTCAGTATGGCTTAGATCATGATATAAAATATAATGCAAAGAAAAGCCACATAATGATAGTCAGAAGTAATCAGGACAGGAAATTAACCTTCCCTACCTTTTATTTATCTGGCAGTCCCCTTGGTGTTTGTGAGGAAATAAAATATCTGGGCCATGTCATTTCTGATGATTGGACAGATGACAACGATATGTATCAACAGCGCTGTCAAATATATTCTCAGGCCAGTATGTTATTAAGGACGTTTTCTATGTGCTCAGATTCAGTTAAATGTTCCCTGTTTAGAACCTACATAACACCATTGTACACTGCTCATTTGTGGTCTATGTAGAGGAAAAGGAGTATACAGATACTGAAAGTAGCCTACAATGATGCTTTTAGATTGCTACTTAATGTGCCAAGGTGGCATAGTGCTAGTCAGTTGTTTGTGTCAAAAGCACGTACCAACCTGTAAGGCAATCCTGAGACAACTGATGTATGGTTTCATGTGTCGACTGGACAAGTCTGAGAACTGAATAGTAGAGGCTCTGGTCAACCCTCTAAAGAGCTGCTATTGATTACTTGGAACTTAAGACTACATTGGCACAACTGTCTTCATACTTTTTATGCACTGTATTATCTATGTTTTATGTTTTTGTTTTACTCTCTTTTTTATAGCTCTATGTCTGTTATTTTATGTGTAACTTGGCGTCTGAAATAAAGATTTATATATATAAATACTTATATATATATCAATGTTTCAGGATTTGTATAACTTTTTACCATTGCATACAAAATCAGAAATGCAATACTAAAAAGATCAGCTTTTGTTAAGAGATCCAAGATTACAAGATCCACAAGGCCTTTGCTAGAAACCAAGGAATGAGTGGGGGCTTGGTCAGCCCACACTCTCCTGAAATGTTGCGTGTGCGTCTTGCCAAGCCCGCGCGTGTGTAAGTTAAGGCTGAGTGTGTGAGGATGTGGAGCACGCGCGGGCAGGAGGAGGGGAGACATTCATTGGAAATTTGGCTAGAAATTAGCCAAGCAAGCATGTTTCAAATATTCACCAAAAATCGACATTTGATCTTACAGTCAACTTTTTCACAGATTTGTGTTATAAACATTCTCAAGAGTCTTCATATGAACTTGTGATTGAATCAGAGTATCAGTTTTTGACTGGCTGATGTGTAAAGCATTATTTTAGCGTTAGCGATAAGTTCAATTTGCTTTATATCAATCATTTTTGGAGATATGAAGTTGCCTTTGCACACGGTAACATGTTGTAGTGTCTTCCATCGATATACCAAGTTTCGTGTTGATATCTCAAAGATTTGCTGAGACATGACTTCACATCCTGTTTGGCGGCTTTTCTGATGAATTTGATTGGCTGTACCGGACAAACGGTTGTGAGGATCAAAATTCTTTTCGATAACTTTTGTGAGGCTTGGTCTGAAGATCATCTCTGGTAACTTTGAAGAAGATATGACAAAAATTGTAGGAGGAGTAGGCTTTCAAAGGTTTTTGATAAAACCGGAAGTAGCGGAAAATCTATAAAACCGGAAATTGACGCCATGGGGTGCGTTGAACTCGGCTTGAACCAGGGAATCCAATGGTACCTCATTTTTGAAAATGGGTCATACGGTTCAAAAGTTGCGTGTGTAAACACAAGTCCAACTTTGACCCGTTGGTGGCGCTGGAGTGGTCTAATGGGAGACATGAAACTTGGTGTAGGTATAGAATCAACTGTCCTTAATGAGTGTGCCAAATTTCACAAAAAGTTGTCGAAGTGTTCTAGGGGCTGCCATTGACTTCCATGGAACAAGAATAATAATAAATATAACTGCAAGCAGTAATGGCGGATTCCTCCAAACATTGCGAACCATTGAAAAATGTATATTCTTGACAAATTGGAACTGTATAGAAAAATCTATGCTGCAGAATTACCAATGGGATACCAAATCTGAAATATAATACCATCAAGATCCACAAGGGCCTTTATTTCAACCCAAGGAGTGAACGGAGGGGGCTTGGTTAGCCTATCCATTCCAGAAAGCCTTTGTGCTTTAGGGCGTGGAATGTAGCGCCACCCATGGGTAACGGTTGGACAGTTGTGGTGTGGTAATTACCCTTGGTCTATACTTTCAAAAAAGCTTGACCAGAGCATACCCCCCGCTCTCAGGGTACCGAGCTTCAGCTCAGTCATGATGCTGGGATGAATGAAGGCCTATATGTAGAGACCAGGGAGACAGACACACCGGCCAGCTGCCCTGATGGGTCCGTGGTAGATCATTAATGCGGGTTGTATCCTACAACGCTCGCGGCCTCTGAGTAGGACATACTGCTGCTGATAGATCAAGACGTTTGGTGGTGGACACATTGCTGGACGAGAGTGACATTGTCTGCCTTCAAGAAACCTGGATGGCCAAGCAAGATCTGGACAAATTGAACTCCCTACACAAGATGTTTCATGGTGCTGGAGAGTCCACTACCGATCTCAGCATGAGAATGGTTTGTGGGAGGATAGCTGGTGGTGTAGCTATACTGTGGAACATAACATATGACCCAACTGTAAAGGTGGTGTGGCTTAATGTTGACTGGGTTATTGGGTTGGAGTTTCATCACAATGAAAATAAATTTACTATTGTAAATGTGTACACACCATATGAATCCTATGACCATGAGGATGAATTTCAGAACAGGTTAGCTTTTATTCAGTCCTTCATAGAGGACAATAGTTCATGTTGTGTCTATGTCATGGGTGATTTTAATGCTGACATGTCAGATAAGCGTTTATTCGCACAACATCTGCAGCAGTTCTGTAATGAAACTAAATTAATGATATCAAGCGTTATTGCCTGATACAAGTTTTACCTATATAAGTGAAACGTGGCACACAACTTCCTGGCTAGACCATATTGTAACCACAGCCGATGCTCATGACTCACTGGAAAGTATAGAGATGTGTTATGGGCTGGCCACCACTGATCACATACCAGTTGCTATGCTGCTAAATGTTGAGAGTGTACCCTTGTTGCTGGCCCCCCAAGAAAACTGGACTGGTCAAAATTGACCAAAGAGGTTATGCACAGATATTCTCTATTAACTGACAGCTTACATAGTGATGTTGCATTTTCTAGGGATGCCCTAATGTGCACGGATATGAACTGCAAGGATAAACATCATGCTGAAAAGCTCTGTGCCATGTATGATGATATTGTCAAATGTCTTTATGCTTTCAGTGAAGGTTTTATTAATCACAAGAGTAAGGTCCCTAACGCACGGCCTGTCTGGAATGAGTTTGTGTCTGAGCAACATGCTGCTGCTACAGAAGCCTTTAGAGTCTGGTCAGAGGCAGGCAGACCCAGACAGAGAGTGCTGCTTGATAACAAAAACCTCACAAATGCTAGATTTAAATATGCACTCGTTTCATTAAGAGAAATGAAAACACAATGAGAGCAGACTCGCTGGCCAGAAAGATGCAGAATAACAATCTTAGTGACTTCTGGAAGGAGGTCAAGATCATAAATAATAACAGAACTCCCCTCCCTTCTGATATCAAAGGGGTTAGTTGTCCAGAGAAGATTGCTGATCTATGGCATGAGCACTACAGTAAACTATTTAATTGTGTTCAAAGTAACACAGTGAGAATTGATAATGAATATAAAGGTATCTCTGCAGACTTGATAGTTAGATCAGTAGATATTTATGATGCCATCCACATGCTAGACAACAACAAAGCTTGTGGTATGGATTGCATTTCTGCAGAGCATCTAAAAAATGCCAGTTATAGACTCAGTCCATTTCTAGCCATGTGTCTCACTGGAATTATGGTTCATGGTGTTCTACCGAACTCTATTATGTCAGTACTGTTAGTGCCTGTTGTTAAAGATAAGGCTGGTAAACTGAACAGCATAGACAACTATCGACCCATTGCATTGGCCAGTATCTTGTCTAAAGTGTTTGAGAGAATTATTTGATTGAAATTGGAAATGTATATTCTGACTGCAGAAAATCAGTTTGGTTTTAAAAGAAAACATGGTACTGATCTCTGTATCTATGCTCTGAAGGAGATTGTCTCAGGTACACAAGTCTTAATTCATCTGTATTTTTATGCTTTATTGATGCTTACAAAGCTTTCGATCGAATTTGTCATGAAAAACTGTTTATGAAGCTAATAGCGAGAGGTGTCCCTAAACCTCTTGTGAGGATTTTGGTGTTCTGGTATGCCAATCAAACTTTTCATGTTAAATGGGACAATGTCGTATCAGCTGCTTTCCATGTTGGTAACGGAGTTCGACAAGGAGGAATTTGATTTCCCTTTTTGTTTAATATGGATATGGACGACTTATCAAGCCAGCTGAATAAGACAAATACAGGCTGTCTTGTTGGTGAATCTATTGTCAATCATCTGATGTACGCAGATGATCTGGTTCCACTCAGCCTGTTGCAACAGATGCTATGGGTGTGCTCTCAGTATGGCTTAGATCATGATATAAAATATAATGCAAAGAAAAGCCACATAATGATAGTCAGAAGTAATCAGGACAGGAAATTAACCTTCCCTACCTTTTATTTATCTGGCAGTCCCCTTGGTGTTTGTGAGGAAATAAAATATCTGCCATGTCATTTCTGATGATTGGACAGATGACAACGATATGTATCAACAGCGCTGTCAAATATATTCTCAGGCCAGTATGTTATTAAGGACGTTTTCTATGTGCCCAGATTCAGTTAAATGTTCCCTGTTTAGAACCTACATAACACCATTGTACACTGCTCATTTGTGGTCTATGTACAGGTAAAGGAGTATACAGATACTGAAAGTAGCCTACAATGATGCTTTTAGATTGCTACTTAATGTGCCAAGGTGGCATAGTGCTAGTCAGTTGTTTGTGTCTAAGCACGTACCAACCTGTAAGGCAATCCTGAGACAACTGATGTATGGTTTCAATGATGCTTTTAGATTGCTACTTAATGTGCCTAGGTGGCATAGTGCTGGTCAGTTGTTTCTGTCTAAGCACGTACCAACCTGTAAGGCACTCCTGAGACAACTGATGTATGGTTTCATGTGTCGACTGGACAAGTCTGAGAACTGAATAGTAGAGGCCCTGGTCAACCCTCTAAAGAGCTGCTATCGATTACTTGGAACTTAAGACTACATTGGCACAAAAGTCTTCATACTTTTTATGCACTGTATTATCTATGTTTTATGTTTTCGTTTTACTCTCTTTTTTATAGCTCTATGTCTGTTATTTTATGTGGAACTTGGCGTCTGAAATAAAGATTTATATATATATAAATACTTATATATATATCAATGTTTCAGGATTTGTATAACTTTTTACCATTGCATACAAAATCGGAAATGCAATACTAAAAAGATCAGCTTTTGTTAAGAGATCCAAGATTACAAGATCCACAAGGCCTTGGCTAGAAACCAAGGAATGAGTGGGGGCTTGGTCAGCCCACACTCTCCTGAAATGTTGCGTGTGCGTCTTGCCAAGCCCGCGCGTGTGTAAGTTAAGGCTGAGTGTGTGAGGATGTGGAGCACGCGCGGGCAGGAGGAGGGGAGACATTCATTGGAAATTTGGCTAGAAATTAGCCAAGCAAGCATGTTTCAAATATTCACCAAAAATCGACCTTTGATCTTACAGTCAACTTTTTCACAGATTTGTGTTATAAACATTCTCAAGAGTCTTCATATGAACTTGTGATTGAATCAGAGTATCAGTTTTTGACTGGCTGATGTGTAAAGCATTATTTTAGCGTTAGCGATAAGTTCAATTTGCTTTATATCAATCATTTTTGGAGATATGAAGTTGCCTTTGCACACGGTAACATGTTGTAGTGTCTTCCATCGATATACCAAGTTTCGTGTTGATATCTCAAAGATTTGCTGAGACATGACTTCACATCCTGTTTGGCGGCTTTTCTGATGAATTTGATTGGCTGTACCGGACAAACGGTTGTGAGGATCAAAATTCTTTTCGATAACTTTTGTGACGCTTGGTCTGAAGATCATCTCTGGTAACTTTGAAGAAGATATGACAAAAATTGTAGGAGGAGTAGGCTTTCAAAGGTTTTTGATAAAACCGGAAGTAGCGGAAAATCTATATAACCGGAAATTGACGCCATGGGGTGCGTTGAACTCGGCTTGAACCAGGGAATCCAATGGTACCTCATTTTTGAAAATGGGTCATACGGTTCAAAAGTTGCGTGTGTAAACACAAGTCCAGCTTTGACCCGTTGGTGGCGCTGGAGTGGTCTAATGGGAGACATGAAACTTGGTGTAGGTATAGAATCAACTGTCCTTAATGAGTGTGCCAAATTTCACAAAAAGTTGTCGAAGGGTTCTAGGGGCTGCCATTGACTTCCATGGAACAAGAATAATAATAAATATAACTGCAAGCAGTAATGGCGGATTCCTCCAAACATTGCGAACCATTGAAAAATGTATATTCTTGACAAATTGGAACTGTATAGAAAAATCTATGCTGCAGAATTACCAATGGGATACCAAATCTGAAATATAATACAGTGCCCTCCAAAAGTATTGGAACAGTGAGGCCAATTCCTTTATTTTTGCTGTAGACTGAAAACATTTGGGCTTGACATCAAACGATGAATGTGAAACCAGAGATCAACGTTTCAGCTTTTATTTCCAGGTATTTACATCAGGATCTGATGCACAAATTAGAAAATATCACCTTTTTGTTCGAACCCACCCATTTGTCACGTGAGCAAAAGTATTGGAACATGTGACTGACAGGTGTGTTTTGTTGCCCAGGTGTGTCCTATTACATACATTATTCAATCAATAAATACCACTGAATGTCTACACTCAGGTTCAGATTGGGTAAGATAGGTTTTGTCTATGCAGACTGTATTCAGAGGTGAAAACAACATGAAAACCAGAGCGCTGTCTTTGGGTGAAAAACAAGCAATTGTGAGTCTTAGAGAAGATGGAAAATCAATCAGAGCCATTGCAGAAACATTGGCCATAGCCAGTACAACCATTTGGAATGTCCTGAAGAAGAAGAAAACTACTGGTGTACTAAGTAACAGACGTCGAACAGGTAGACCAAGGAAAACATCAGCAGTTGATGACAGAAACATTGTAAGAGCTGTAAAGAAAGACCCTAAAACAACTGTTAGTGAGATCAGCAACAACCTCCAGATGGCAGGAGTGAAGGTATCACTATCTACTGTTCGCAGAAGACTTCATGAACAAAAGTACAAGGGCTACACCAGAAGATGCAAACCACTCATTAGCAAGAAGAATAGGAAGGCCAGAAAAAAGTACAGAGATGAACCTCAAAAATTCTGGGACAAAGTTTTATGGACTGATGAGACAAAGATTAACTTTTACCAAAGTGATGGAAAGGCTAAAGTTTGGAGAAAGAAAGGAACTGCTCATGATCCCAAACACACAAGCTCATCTGTGAAACACGGTGGAGGTAATGTCATGGCTTGGGCTTGCATGGCTTCTTCTGGGACGGGCTCATTAATCTTCATTGAGGATGTAACACATGATGGCAGCAGCAAAATGAACTCGGAAGTCTACAGAAACATTTTGTCTGCCAATTTAAGGAAAGATGCAACCAAACTGATTGGCAGAGCCTTCATTATGCAGCAAGATAACGACCCAAAACACACTGCCAAAACAACAAAGGAATTCATCAGGGGCAAGAAATGGAAGGTATTAGACTGGCCAAGTCAATCTCCAGACTTAAACCCTATAGAGCATGCATTTTACCTGCTTAAGAGGAGACTGAAGGGAGGAACCCCACAAAACAAACAACAACTGAAAGAGGCTGCAGTGAAAGCCTGGGAAAGCATCAAAAAGGAAGAATGCAAAAGTTTGGTGACGTCAATGGGTCACAGACTTGCTGCAGTTATTGAAAGCAAAGGATTTGCAACTAAAAATTAAGTCTTATTCACTTAAATATGTTTTAAGTATATCTGTTCCAATACTTTTGATCACATGACAAATGGATGGATTCAAACAAAATGTGATATTTTCTTAGTTGTGCATCAGATCCTGATGTAAATACCTGGAAATAAAAGCTGAAACGTTGATCTCTGGTCTCACGTTCATTATTTGATGTCAAGCCCAAATGTTTTCAGTCTACAGCAAAAATAAAGGAATTCGCCTCACTGTTCCAATACTTTTGGAGGGCACTGTACCATCAAGATCCACAAGGGCCTTTATTTCAACCCAAGGAGTGAACGGAGGGGGCTTGGTTAGCCTATCCATTCCAGAAAGCCTTTGTGCTTTAGGGCGTGGAATGTAGCGCCACATATGGGTAATGGTGGGACAGTTGTGGTTTGGTAATTACCCTTGGTCTATACTTTCAAAAAAGCTCGACCAGAGCATACCCCCCGCTCTCAGGGTACCGAGCTTCAGCTCAGTCATGATGCTGGGATGAATGTAGGCCTATATGTAGAGACCAGGGAGACAGACACACCGGCCAGCTGCCCTGATGGGTCCGTGGTAGATCATTAATGCGGGTTGTATCCTACAACGCTCGTGGCCTCCGAGTAGGACATACTGCTGCTGATAGATCAAGACGTTTGGTGGTGGACACATTGCTGGACGAGAGTGACATTGTCTGCCTTCAAGAAACCTGGATGGCCAAGCAAGATCTGGACAAATTGAACTCCCTACACAAGATGTTTCATGGTGCTGGAGAGTCCACTACCGATCTCAGCATGAGAATGGTTTGTGGGAGGATAGCTGGTGGTGTAGCTATACTGTGGAACATAAAATATGACCCAACGGTAAAGGTGGTGTGGCTTAACGTTGACTGTGCTATTGGGTTGGAGTTTAATCACAATGAAAATAAATGTACTATTGTAAATGTGTACACACCATATGAATCCTATGACCATGAGGATGAATTTCAGAACAGGTTAGCTTTTATTCAGTCCTTCATAGAGGACAATAGTTCATGTTGTGTCTATGTCATGGGTGATTTTAATGCTGACATGTCAGATAAGCGTTTATTCGCACAACATCTGCAGCAGTTCTGTAATGAAACTAAATTAATTATATCAAGCGTTATTGCCTGATACAAGTTTTACCTATATAAGTGAAACGTGGCACACAACTTCCTGGCTAGACCATATTGTAACCACAGCCGATGCTCATGACTCACTGGAAAGTATAGAGATGTGTTATGGGCTGGCCACCACTGATCACATACCAGTTGCTATGCTGCTAAATGTTGAGAGTGTACCCTTGTTGCTGGCCCCCCAAGAAAACTGGACTGGTCAAAATTGACCAAAGAGGTTATGCACAGATATTCTCTATTAACTGACAGCTTACATAGTGATGTTGCATTTTCTAGGGATGCCCTAATGTGCACGGATATGAACTGCAAGGATAAACATAATGCTGAAAAGCTCTGTGCCATGTATGATGATATTGTCAAATGTCTTTATGCTTCCAGTGAACCTTTTATTAATCACAAGAGTAAGGTCCCTAACGCACGGCCTGTCTGGAATGAGTTTGTGTCTGAGCAACATGCTGCTGCTAGAGAAGCCTTTAGAGTCTGGTCAGAGGCAGGCAGACCCAGACAGGGAGTGCTGCTTGATAACAAAAACCTCACAAATGCTAGATTTAAATATGCACTTGTTTCATTAAGAGAAATGAAAACACAATGATAGCAGACTCGCTGGCCAGAAGATCATAAATAATAACAGAACTCCCCTCCCTTCTGATATCAAAGGGGTTAGTTGTCCAAAGAAGATTGCTGATCTATGGCATGAGCACTACAGTAAACTATTTAATTGTGTTAAAAGTAACACAGTGAGAATTGATAATGAATATAAAGGTATCTCTGCAGACTTGATAGTTAGATCAGTAGATATTTATGATGCCATCCACATGCTAGACAACAACAAAGCTTGTGGTATGGATTGCATTTCTGCAGAGCATCTAAAAAATGCCAGTTATAGACTCAGTCCATTTCTAGCCATGTGTCTCACTGGAATTATGGTTCATGGTGTTCTACCGAACTCTATTATGTCAGTACTGTTAGTGCCTGTTGTTAAAGATAAGGCTGGTAAACTGAAAAGCATAGACAGCTATCGACCCATTGCATTGGCCAGTATCTTGTCTAAAGTGTTTGAGAGAATTATTTGATTGAAATTGGAAATGTATATTCTGACTGCAGACAATCAGTTTGGTTTTAAAAGAAAACATGGTACTGATCTCTGTATCTATGCTCTGAAGGAGATTGTCTCAGGTACACAAGTCTTAATTCATCTGTATTTTTATGCTTTATTGATGCTTACAAAGCTTTCGATCGAATTTGTCATGAAAAACTGTTTATGAAGCTAATAGCGAGAGGTGTCCCTAAACCTCTTGTGAGGATTTTGGTGTTCTGGTATGCCAATCAAACTTTTCATGTTAAATGGGACAATGTTGTATCAGCTCCTTTCCATGTTGGTAACGGAGTTCGACAAGGAGGAATTGGATTTCCCTTTTTGTTGAATATGGATATGGACGACTTGTCAAGCCAGCTGAATAAGACAAATACAGGCTGTCTTGTTGGTGAATCTATTGTCAATCATCTGATGTACGCAAATGATCTGGTTCCACTCAGCCTGTTGCAACAGATGCTATGGGTGTGCTCTCAGTATGGCTTAGATCATGATATAAAATATAATGCAAAGAAAAGCCACATTATGATAGTCAGAAGTAATCAGGACAGGAAATTAACCTTCCCTACCTTTTATTTATCTGGCAGTCCCCTTGGTGTTTGTGAGGAAATAAAATATCTGGGCCATGTCATTTCTGATGATTGGACAGATGACAACGATATGTATCAACAGCGCTGTCAAATGTATTCTCAGGCCAGTATGTTATTAAGGACGTTTTCTATGTGCTCAGATTCAGTTAAATGTTCCCTGTTTAGAACCTACATAACACCATTGTACACTGCTCATTTGTGGTCTATGTACAGGAAAAGGAGTATACAGATACTGAAAGTAGCCTACAATGATGCTTTTAGATTGCTACTTAATGTGCCAAGGTGGCATAGTGCTAGTCAGTTGTTAGTGTCTAAGCACGTACCAACCTGTAAGGCAATCCTGAGACAACTGATGTAGGGTTTCAATGATGCTTTTAGATTGCTACTTAATGTGCCTAGGTGGCATAGTGCTGGTCAGTTGTTTCTGTCAAAGCACGTACCAACCTGTAAGGCACTCCTGACAAAACTGATGTACGGTTTCATGTGTTGACTGGACAAGTCTGAGAACTGAATAGTAGAGGCTCTGGTCAACCCTCTAAAGAGCTGCTATCGATTACTTGGAACTTAAGACTACATTGGCACAAAAGTCTTCATACTTTTTATGCACTGTATTATCTATGTTTTATGTTTTTGTTTTACTCTCTTTTTTATAGCTCTATGTCTGTTATTTTATGTGGAACTTGGCGTCTGAAATAAAGATTTATATATATATATATAAATACATATATATATATATCAATGTTTCAGGATTTGTATAACTTTTTACCATTGCATACAAAATCGGAAATGCAATACCAAAAAGATCAGCTTTTGTTAAGAGATCCAAGATTACAAGATCCACAAGGCCTTTGCTAGAGACTAAGGAATGAGTGGGGGTTTGGTCAGCCCACACTCTTCTGAAATGTTGCGTGTGCGTCTTGCCAAGCCCGCGCGTGTGTAAGTTAAGGCTGAGTGTGTGAGGATGTGGAGCACGCGCGGGCAGGAGGAGGGGAGACATTCATTGGAACTTTGGCTAGAAATTAGCCAAGCACGCATGTTTCAAATATTCACCAAAAATCGACCTTTGATCTTACAGTCAACTTTTTCACAGATTTGTGTTATAAACATTCTCAAGAGTCTTCATATGAACTTGTGATTGAATCAGAGTATCAGTTTTTGACTGGCTGATGTGTAAAGCATTATTTTAGCGTTAGCGATAAGTTCAATTTGCTTTATATCAATCATTTTTGGAGATATGAAGTTGCCTTTGCACACGGTAACATGTTGTAGTGTCTTCCATCGATATACCAAGTTTCGTGTTGATATCTCAAAGATTTGCTGAAACATGACTTCACATCCTGTTTGGCGGCTTTTCTGATGAATTTGATTGGCTGTACCGGACAAACGGTTGTGAGGATCAAAATTATTTTCGATAACTTTTGTGAGGCTTGGTCTGAAGATCGTCTCTGGTAACTTTGAAAAAGATATGACAAAAATTGTAGGAGGAGTAGGCTTTCAAAGGTTTTTGATAAAACCGGAAATAGCGGAAAATCTATATAACCGGAAATTGACGCCATGGTGTGCATTGAACTCGGCTTGATCCAGGGAATCCAAAGGTACCTCATTTTTGAAAATGGGTCATACGGTTCAAAAGTTGCGTGTGTAAACACAAGTCCAACTTTGACCCGTTGGTGGCGCTGGAGTGGTCTAATGGGAGACATGAAACTTGGTGTAGGTATAGAATCAACTGTCCTTAATGAGTGTGCCAAATTTCACAAAAAGTTGTCGAAGGGTTCTAGGGGCTGCCATTGACTTCCATGGAACAAGAATAATAATAATAATAATAAAACTAACAATAACAATAGGTTTCCTCCTGACGGAGGAATCCTAATAATAAATATAACTGCAAGCAGTAATGGCGGATTCCTCCAAACATTGCGAACCATTGAAAAATGTATATTCTTGACAAATTGGAACTGTATAGAAAAATCTATGCTGCAGAATTACCAATGGGATACCAAATCTGAAATATAATACCATCAAGATCCACAAGGGCCTTTATTTCAACCCAAGGAGTGAAGGGAGGGGGCTTGGTTAGCCTATCCATTCCAGAAAGCCTTTGTGCTTTAGGGCGTGGAATGTAGCGCCACCTATGGGTAATGGTGGGACAGTTGTGGTGTGGTAATTACCCTTGGTCTATACTTTCAAAAAAGCTCGACCAGAGCATACCCCCCACTCTCAGGGTACCGAGCTTCAGCTCAGTCATGATGCTGGGATGAATGTAGGCCTATATGTAGAGACCAGGGAGACAGACACACCGGCCAGCTGCCCTGATGGGTCCGTGGTAGATCATTAATGCGGGTTGTATCCTACAACGCTCGTGGCCTCCGAGTAGGACATACTGCTGCTGATAGATCAAGACGTTTGGTGGTGGACACATTGCTGGACGAGAGTGACATTGTCTGCCTTCAAGAAACCTGGATGGCCAAGCAAGATCTGGACAAATTGAACTCCCTACACAAGATGTTTCATAGTGCTGGAGAGTCCACTACCAATCTCAGCATGAGAATGGTTTGTGGGAGGATAGCTGGTGGTGTAGCTATACTGTGGAACATAAAATATGACCCAACGGTAAAGGTGGTGTGGCTTAACGTTGACTGGGCTATTGGGTTGGAGTTTAATCACAATGAAAATAAATTTACTATTGTAAATGTGTACACACCATATGAATCCTATGACCATGAGGATGAATTTCAGAACAGGTTAGCTTTTATTCAGTCCTTCATAGAGGACAATAGTTCATGTTGTGTCTATGTCATGGGTGATTTTAATGCTGACATGTCAGATAAGCGTTTATTCGCACAACATCTGCAGCAGTTCTGTAATGAAACTAAATTAATGATATCAAGCGTTATTGCCTGATACAAGTTTTACCTATATAAGTGAAACGTGGCACACAACTAACGCACGGCCTGTCTGGAATGAGTTTGTGTCTGAGCAACATGCTGCTGCTAGAGAAGCCTTTAGAGTCTGGTCAGAGGCAGGCAGACCCAGACAGGGAGTGCTGCTTGATAACAAAAACCTCACAAATGCTAGATTTAAATATGCACTCGTTTCATTAAGAGAAATGAAAACACAATGAGAGCAGACTCGCTGGCCAGAAAGATGCAGAATAACAATCTTACTGACTTCTGAAAGGAGGTCAAGATCATAAATAATAACAGAACTCCCCTCCCTTCTGATATCAAAGGGGTTAGTTGTCCAGAGAAGATTGCTGATCTATGGCATGAGCACTACAGTAAACTATTTAATTGTGTTAAAAGTAACACAGTGAGAATTGATAATGAATATAAAGGTATCTCTGCAGACTTAATAGTTAGATCAGTAGATATTTATGATGCCATCCACATGCTAGACAACAACAACGCTTGTGGTATGGATTGCATTTCTGCAGAGCATCTAAAAAATGCCAGTTATAGACTCAGTCCATTACTAGCCATGTGTCTCACTGGAATTATGGTTCATGGTGTTCTACCGAACTCAATCATGTCAGTACTGTTAGTGCCTGTTGTTAAAGATAAGGCTGGTAAACTGAACAGCATAGACAACTATCGACCCATTGCATTGGCCAGTATCTTGTCTAAAGTGTTTGAGAGAATTATTTGATTGAAATTGGAAATGTATATTCTGACTGCAGAAAATCAGTTTGGTTTTTTAAAAGAAAACATGGTACTGATCTCTGTATCTATGCTCTGAAGGAGATTGTCTCAGGTACACAAGTCTTAATTCATCTGTATTTTTATGCTTTATTGATGCTTACAAAGCTTTCGATCGAATTTGTCATGAAAAACTGTTTATGAAGCTAATAGCGAGAGGTGTCCCTAAACCTCTTGTGAGGATTTTGGTGTTCTGGTATGCCAATCAAACTTTTCATGTTAAATGGGACAATGTTGTATCAGCTCCTTTCCATGTTGGTAACGGAGTTCGACAAGGAGGAATTTGATTTCCCTTTTTGTTTAATATGGATATGGACGACTTATCAAGCCTGCTGAATAAGACAAATACAGGCTGTCTTGTTGGTGAATATATTGTCAATCATCTGATTTACGCAGATGATCTGGTTCCACTCAGCCTGTTGCAACAGATGCTATGGGTGTGCTCTCAGTATGGCTTAGATCATGATATCAAATATAATGCAAAGAAAAGCCACATAATGATAGTCAGAAGTAATCAGGACAGGAAATTAACCTTCCCTACCTTTTATTTATCTGGCAGTCCCCTTGGTGTTTGTGAGGAAATAAAATATCTGGGCCATGTCATTTCTGATGATTGGACAGATGACAACGATATGTATCAACGGCGCTGTAAAATATATTCTCAGGCCAGTATGTTATTAAAGACGTTTTCTATGTGCTCAGATTCAGTTAAATGTTCCCTGTTTAGAACCTACATAACACCATTGTACACTGCTCATTTGTGGTCTATGTACAGGAAAAGGAGTATACAGATACTGAAAGTAGCCTACAATGATGCTTTTAGATTGCTACTTAATGTGCCAAGGTGGCATAGTGCTAGTCAGTTGTTTGTGTCTAAGCACGTACCAACCTGTAAGGCAATCCTGAGACAACTGATGTATGGTTTCAATGATGCTTTTAGATTGCTACTTAATGTGCCTAGGTGGCATAGTGCTGGTCAGTTGTTTCTGTCTAAGCACGTACCAACCTGTAAGGCACTCCTGAGACAACTGATGTATGCTGAGGCTCTGGTCAACCCTCTAAAGAGCTGCTATCGATTACTTGGAACTTAAGACTACATTGGCACAAAAGTCTTCATACTTTTTATGCACTGTATTATCTGTGTTTTATGTTTTTGTTTTACTCTCTTTTTTATAGCTCTATGTCTGTTATTTTATGTGGAACTTGGCGTCTGAAATAAAGATTTATATATATATAAATACATATATATATATCAATGTTTCAGGATTTGTATAACCTTTTACCATTGCATACAAAATCGGAAATGCAATACCAAAAAGATCAGCTTTTGTTTAGAGATCCAAGATTACATGATCCGCAAGGCCTTTGCTAGAGACTAAGGAATGAGTGGGGGCTTGGTCAGCCCACACTCTCCTGAAATGTTGCGTGTGCGTCTTGCCAAGCCCGCGCGTGTGTAAGTTAGGCTGAGTGTGTGAGGATGTGGAGCACGCGCGGGCAGGAGGAGGGGAGACATTCATTGGAAATTTGGCTAGAAATTAGCCAAGCAAGCATGTTTCAAATATTCACCAAAAATCGACCTTTGATCTTACAGTCAACTTTTTCACAGATTTGTGTTATAAACATTTTCAAGAGTCTTCATATGAACTTGTGATTGAATCAGAGTATCAGTTTTTGACTGGCTGATGTGTAAAGCATTATTTTAGCGTTAGCGATAAGTTCAATTTGCTTTATATCAATCATTTTTGGAGATATGAAGTTGCCTTTGCACACGGTAACATGTTGTAGTGTCTTCCATCAATATACCAAGTTTTGTGTTGATATCTCAAAGATTTGCTGAGACATGACTTCACATCCTGTTTGGCGGCTTTTCTGATGAATTTGATTGGCTGTACCGGACAAACGGTTGTGAGGATCAAAATTATTTTCGATAACTTTTGTGAGGCTTGGTCTGCAGATCATCTCTGGTAACTTTGAAGAAGATATGACAAAAATTGTAGGAGGAGTAGGCTTTCAAAGGTTTTTCATAAAACCGGAAATAGCGGAAAATCTATATAACCGGAAATTGACGCCATGGGGTGCGTTGAACTCGGCTTGATCCAGGGAATCCAATGGTACCTCATTTTTGAAAATGGGTCATACGGTTCAAAAGTTGCGTGTGTAAACACAAGTCCAACTTTGACCCGTTGGTGGCGCTGGAGTGGTCTAATTGGAGACATGAAACTTGGTGTAGGTATAGAATCAACTGTCCTTAATGAGTGTGCCAAATTTCACAAAAAGTTGTCGAAGGGTTCTAGGGGCTGCCATTGACTTCCATGGAACAAGAATAATAATAATAATAAAACTAACAATAACAATAGGTTTCCTCCTGACGGAGGAATCCTAATAATAATAAAACTAACAACAACAATAGGTTTCCTCCTGACGGAGGAATCCTAATAATAAAACTAACAATAACAATAGGTTTCCTCCTGACGGAAGAATCCTAAATATAGCTGCAAGCAGCAATGGAGGGGCCAAGCAGTCCAGAGCAAGACATGGCCTCCATAGCACTTGCGCAACAATTAAGTTACAACAACCTGTTGCACTCATGCAACACACCAAGTTTGGTTGAAATATCTGTTTGCGTTCCAAAGTAGTGAGTGTTCAAAGTGTTTTTTTTTCTGGTATAACACCACAGGCCTCCTCTGCTCCACATGGGAACGATGGAACCCAAGTTTGGTGACAATCGCACAAATGGTTGCTGAGTTACGCTCTCACGTGTCTTTCGCAGCTTCGCCGGCGCCTTTGATCGTCTCTACCGAACAAACGGTTTTGAAAATGGAAAATCCATCCCGACACCTTTGTGAAGCTTGGTCTGAAGATCATCTGTGCCAAATTTAGTAAACATATGACACAATTTGGGGCGTGTAAAAGGTTTTTACACTTTTCCATTAAATCCAAAATGGCGGCCGCGTCAATTTGGTTGTTATGAAATATTATCGATGGTCAAGTTTGATATCTCACAAGACATCAACCTACAAAGAAATTACTTTATTAAGGTTAACACTTCAACAGTTATTAGCCAAAACACGTGTATGCTTCCGGCCACGCCCCCTTTTAGTCACATGATGTCCCCAATGAGTGTGCCAAATTTCACAACTTTCGACCAAGCGCTTATGGGGGCTGCCATAGACACCCAGTCCTAAGAAGAATAATAATAAATATAGCTGCAAGCAGCAATGGAGGGGCCAAGCAGTCCAAAGCAGGACATGGCCTCCATAGCACTTGCGCAACAATTAAGTCACAACAACCTGTTGCACTCATGCAACACGCCAAGTTTGGTTGAAATATCTGTTTGCGTTCCAAAGTAGTGAGTGTTCAAAGTGTTTTTTTTTCTGGTATAACACCGCAGGCCTCTTCTGCTCCACGTGGGAACGATGGAACCCAAGTTTGGTGACAATCGCACAAATAGTTGCTGAGTTACGCTCTCACGTGACTTTTGCGGCTTCGCCGCCGCCTATGATCGTCTCTACCAAACAAACGGTTTTGAAAATGGAAAATCCATCTGACACCCTTGTGAAGCTTGGTCTGAAGATCATCTACGCCAAATTTAGTAAACATTGGACAACATTTGAGGCGTGTAAAAGGTTTTTACACTTTTCCATAAAATCCAAAATGGCGGCCGCGTCAATTCGGTTGTTATGAAACATTATCGATGGTCAAGTTTGATATCTCACAAGACATCAACCAACAAAGAAATTACTTTATTAAGGTAAACACTTCAACAGTTATTAGCCAAAACACGTTTATGCTTCCGGCCACGCCCCCTTTTAGTCAAATGACACAATTTTTGGAGGACATAATCAAACTAAGGTTCTGAGTAGGCATATCAAATTTGGTGTCACTGCCTCAAGGAACTGCTGAGATATGACTTCACTTCCTGTTTGGTGGCTTTTCTGCTGATTTTGATTGGCTTTCACGGACAAACGGTTGTGGGGATCAAAATGTTATACCATAACTTTTGTGCGGCTTGGTCTGAAGAGCATATCTGGTAATTTTGAAGAAGATTTGACAAAAATTGTAGGAGGAGTAGGCATTCAGAGGTTTTTGATAAAACCGGAAATAGCGGAAAATCTATATAACCGGAAATTGACGCCATAGTGTGCATTGAACTCGGCTTGATCCAGGGAATCCAATGGTACCTCATATTTGAAAATCGGTCATACGGTTCAAAAGTTGCGTGTGTAAACACAAGTCCAACTTTGACCCGTTGGTGGCGCTAGAGTGCCCAAGTATGGGACATGAAACTTTGTGAATTGGACCAGGGGACTGTCCCCAATGAGTGTGCCAAATTTTACAACTTTCGACCAAGCGCTTATGGGGGCTGCCATAGACACCCAGTCCTAAGAAGAATAATAATAAATATAACTGCAAGCAGTAATGGCGGATTCCTCCAAACATTGCGAACCATTGAAAAATGTATATTCTTGACAAATTGGAACTGTATAGAAAAATCTATGCTGCAGAATTACCAATGGGATACCAAATCTGAAATATAATACCATCAAGATCCACAAGGGCCTTTATTTCAACCCAAGGAGTGAAGGGAGGGGGCTTGGTTAGCCTATCCATTCCAGAAAGCCTTTGTGCTTTAGGGCGTGGAATGTAGCGCCACCTATGGGTAATGGTGGGACAGTTGTGGTGTGGTAATTACCCTTGGTCTATACTTTCAAAAAAGCTCGACCAGAGCATACCCCCCCGCTCTCAGGGTACCGAGCTTCAGCTCAGTCATGATGCTGGGATGAATGTAGGCCTTTATGTAGAGACAAGGGAGACAGACACACCGGCCAGCTGCCCTGATGGGTCCGTGGTAGATCATTAATGAGGGCTGTATCCTACAACGCTCGTGGCCTCCGAGTAGGACATACTGCTGCTGATAGATCAAGACGTTTGGTGGTGGACACATTGCTGGATGTGAGTGACATTGTCTGCCTTCAAGAAACCTGGATGGCCAAGCAAGATCTGGACAAATTGAACTCCCTACACAAGAACTTTCATGGTGCTGGAGAGTCCACTACCGATCTCAGCATGAGAATGGTTTGTGGGAGGATAGCTGGTGGTGTAGCTATACTGTGGAACATAAAATATGACCCAACGGTAAAGGTGGTGTGGCTTAACGTTGACTGGGCTATTGGGTTGGAGTTTAATTACAATGAAAATAAATTTACTATTGTAAATGTGTACACACCATATGAATCCTATGACCATGAGGATGAATTTCAGAACAGGTTAGCTTTTATTCAGTCATTCATAGAGGACAATAGTTCATGTTGTGTCTATGTCATGGGTGATTTTAATGCTGACATGTCAGATAAGTGTTTATTCGCACAACATCTGCAGCAGTTCTGTAATGAAACTAAATTAATTATATCAAGCAATATTGCCTGATACAAGTTTTACCTATATAAGTGAAACGTGGCACACAACTTCCTGGCTAGACCATATTGTAACCACAGCCGATGCTCATGACTCACTGGAAAGTATAGAGATGTGTTATGGGCTGGCCACCACTGATCACATACCAGTTGCTATGCTGCTAAATGTTGAGAGTGTACCCTTGTTGCTGGCCCCCCAAGAAAACTGGACTGGTCAAAATTGACCAAAGAGGTTATGCACAGATATTCTCTATTAACTGACAGCTTACATAGTGATGTTGCATTTTCTAGGGATACCATAATGTGCACGGATATGAACTGCAAGGATAAACATCATGCTGAAAAGCTCTGTGCCATGTATGATGATATTGTCAAATGTCTTTATGCTTTCAGTGAAGGTTTTATTAATCACAAGAGTAAGGTCCCTAACGCACGGCCTGTCTGGAATGAGTTTGTGTCTGAGCAACATGCTGCTGCTACAGAAGCCTTTAGAGTCTGGTCAGAGGCAGGCAGACCCAGACAGAGAGTGCTGCTTGATAACAAAAACCTCACAAATGCTAGATTTAAATATGCACTCGTTTCATTAAGAGAAATGAAAACACAATGAGAGCAGACTCGCTGGCCAGAAAGATGCAGAATAACAATCTTAGTGACTTCTGGAAGGAGGTCAAGATCATAAATAATAACAGAACTCCCCTCCCTTCTGATATCAAAGGGGTTAGTTGTCCAGAGAAGATTGCTGATCTATGGCATGAGCACTACAGTAAACTATTTAATTGTGTTCAAAGTAACACAGTGAGAATTGATAATGAATATAAAGGTATCTCTGCAGACTTGATAGTTAGATCAGTAGATATTTATGATGCCATCCACATGCTAGACAACAACAAAGCTTGTGGTATGGATTGCATTTCTGCAGAGCATCTAAAAAATGCCAGTTATAGACTCAGTCCATTTCTAGCCATGAGTCTCACTGGAATTATGGTTCATGGTGTTCTACCGAACTCTATTATGTCAGTACTGTTAGTGCCTGTTGTTAAAGATAAGGCTGGTAAACTGAACAGCATAGACAACTATCGACCCATTGCATTGGCCAGTATCTTGTCTAAAGTGTTTGAGAGAATTATTTGATTGAAATTGGAAATGTATATTCTGACTGCAGACAATCAGTTTGGTTTTAAAAGAAAACATGGTACTGATCTCTGTATCTATGCTCTGAAGGAGATTGTCTCAGGTACACAAGTCTTAATTCATCTGTATTTTTATGCTTTATTGATGCTTACAAAGCTTTCGATCGAATTTGTCATGAAAAACTGTTTATGAAGCTAATAGCGAGAGGTGTCCCTAAACCTCTTGTGAGGATTTTGGTGTTCTGGTATGCCAATCAAACTTTTCATGTTAAATGGGACAATGTCGTATCAGCTGCTTTCCATGTTGGTAACGGAGTTCGACAAGGAGGAATTTGATTTCCCTTTTTGTTTAATATGGATATGGACGACTTATCAAGCCAGCTGAATAAGACAAATACAGGCTGTCTTGTTGGTGAATCTATTGTCAATCATCTGATGTACGCAGATGATCTGGTTCCACTCAGCCTGTTGCAACAGATGCTATGGGTGTGCTCTCAGTATGGCTTAGATCATGATATAAAATATAATGCAAAGAAAAGCCACATAATGATAGTCAGAAGTAATCAGGACAGGAAATTAACCTTCCCTACCTTTTATTTATCTGGCAGTCCCCTTGGTGTTTGTGAGGAAATAAAATATCTGCCATGTCATTTCTGATGATTGGACAGATGACAACGATATGTATCAACAGCGCTGTCAAATATATTCTCAGGCCAGTATGTTATTAAGGACGTTTTCTATGTGCCCAGATTCAGTTAAATGTTCCCTGTTTAGAACCTACATAACACCATTGTACACTGCTCATTTGTGGTCTATGTACAGGTAAAGGAGTATACAGATACTGAAAGTAGCCTACAATGATGCTTTTAGATTGCTACTTAATGTGCCAAGGTGGCATAGTGCTAGTCAGTTGTTTGTGTCTAAGCACGTACCAACCTGTAAGGCAATCCTGAGACAACTGATGTATGGTTTCAATGATGCTTTTAGATTGCTACTTAATGTGCCTAGGTGGCATAGTGCTGGTCAGTTGTTTCTGTCTAAGCACGTACCAACCTGTAAGGCACTCCTGAGACAACTGATGTATGGTTTCATGTGTCGACTGGACAAGTCTGAGAACTGAATAGTAGAGGCCCTGGTCAACCCTCTAAAGAGCTGCTATCGATTACTTGGAACTTAAGACTACATTGGCACAAAAGTCTTCATACTTTTTATGCACTGTATTATCTATGTTTTATGTTTTCGTTTTACTCTCTTTTTTATAGCTCTATGTCTGTTATTTTATGTGGAACTTGGCGTCTGAAATAAAGATTTATATATATATAAATACTTATATATATATCAATGTTTCAGGATTTGTATAACTTTTTACCATTGCATACAAAATCGGAAATGCAATACTAAAAAGATCAGCTTTTGTTAAGAGATCCAAGATTACAAGATCCACAAGGCCTTGGCTAGAAACCAAGGAATGAGTGGGGGCTTGGTCAGCCCACACTCTCCTGAAATGTTGCGTGTGCGTCTTGCCAAGCCCGCGCGTGTGTAAGTTAAGGCTGAGTGTGTGAGGATGTGGAGCACGCGCGGGCAGGAGGAGGGGAGACATTCATTGGAAATTTGGCTAGAAATTAGCCAAGCAAGCATGTTTCAAATATTCACCAAAAATCGACCTTTGATCTTACAGTCAACTTTTTCACAGATTTGTGTTATAAACATTCTCAAGAGTCTTCATATGAACTTGTGATTGAATCAGAGTATCAGTTTTTGACTGGCTGATGTGTAAAGCATTATTTTAGCGTTAGCGATAAGTTCAATTTGCTTTATATCAATCATTTTTGGAGATATGAAGTTGCCTTTGCACACGGTAACATGTTGTAGTGTCTTCCATCGATATACCAAGTTTCGTGTTGATATCTCAAAGATTTGCTGAGACATGACTTCACATCCTGTTTGGCGGCTTTTCTGATGAATTTGATTGGCTGTACCGGACAAACGGTTGTGAGGATCAAAATTCTTTTCGATAACTTTTGTGACGCTTGGTCTGAAGATCATCTCTGGTAACTTTGAAGAAGATATGACAAAAATTGTAGGAGGAGTAGGCTTTCAAAGGTTTTTGATAAAACCGGAAGTAGCGGAAAATCTATATAACCGGAAATTGACGCCATGGGGTGCGTTGAACTCGGCTTGAACCAGGGAATCCAATGGTACCTCATTTTTGAAAATGGGTCATACGGTTCAAAAGTTGCGTGTGTAAACACAAGTCCAGCTTTGACCCGTTGGTGGCGCTGGAGTGGTCTAATGGGAGACATGAAACTTGGTGTAGGTATAGAATCAACTGTCCTTAATGAGTGTGCCAAATTTCACAAAAAGTTGTCGAAGGGTTCTAGGGGCTGCCATTGACTTCCATGGAACAAGACTAATAATAATAATAATAATAATAAAACTAACAATAACAATAGGTTTCCTCCTGACGGAGGAATCCTAATAATAAAACTAACAATAACAATAGGTTTCCTCCTGACGGAAGAATCCTAAATATAGCTGCAAGCAGCAATGGAGGGGCCAAGCAGTCCAGAGCAAGACATGGCCTCCATAGCACTTGCGCAACAATTAAGTTACAACAACCTGTTGCACTCATGCAACACACCAAGTTTGGTTGAAATATCTGTTTGCGTTCCAAAGTAGTGAGTGTTCAAAGTGTTTTTTTTCTGGTATAACACCACAGGCCTCCTCTGCTCCACATGGGATCGATGGAACCCAAGTTTGGTGACAATCGCACAAATGGTTGCTGAGTTACGCTCTCACGTGTCTTTCGCAGCTTCGCCGGCGCCTTTGATCGTCTCTACCGAACAAACGGTTTTGAAAATGGAAAATCCATCCCGACACCTTTGTGAAGCTTGGTCTGAAGATCATCTGTGCCAAATTTAGTAAACATATGACACAATTTGGGGCGTGTAAAAGGTTTTTACACTTTTCCATTAAATCCAAAATGGCGGCCGCGTCAATTTGGTTGTTATGAAATATTATCGATGGTCAAGTTTGATATCTCACAAGACATCAACCTACAAAGAAATTACTTTATTAAGGTTAACACTTCAACAGTTATTAGCCAAAACACGTGTATGCTTCCGGCCACGCCCCCTTTTAGTCACATGATGTCCCCAATGAGTGTGCCAAATTTCACAACTTTCGACCAAGCGCTTATGGGGGCTGCCATAGACACCCAGTCCTAAGAAGAATAATAATAAATATAGCTGCAAGCAGCAATGGAGGGGCCAAGCAGTCCAAAGCAGGACATGGCCTCCATAGCACTTGCGCAACAATTAAGTCACAACAACCTGTTGCACTCATGCAACACGCCAAGTTTGGTTGAAATATCTGTTTGCGTTCCAAAGTAGTGAGTGTTCAAAGTGTTTTTTTTCTGGTATAACACCGCAGGCCTCTTCTGCTCCACGTGGGAACGATGGAACCCAAGTTTGGTGACAATCGCACAAATAGTTGCTGAGTTACGCTCTCACGTGACTTTTGCGGCTTCGCCGCCGCCTATGATCGTCTCTACCAAACAAACGGTTTTGAAAATGGAAAATCCATCCCGACACCTTTGTGAAGCTTGGTCTGAAGATCATCTGTGCCAAATTTAGTAAACATATGACACAATTTGGGGCGTGTAAAAGGTTTTTACACTTTTCCATTAAATCCAAAATGGCGGCCGCGTCAATTTGGTTGTTATGAAATATTATCGATGGTCAAGTTTGATATCTCACAAGACATCAACCTACAAAGAAATTACTTTATTAAGGTTAACACTTCAACAGTTATTAGCCAAAACACGTGTATGCTTCCGGCCACGCCCCCTTTTAGTCACATGATGTCCCCAATGAGTGTGCCAAATTTCACAACTTTCGACCAAGCGCTTATGGGGGCTGCCATAGACACCCAGTCCTAAGAAGAATAATAATAAATATAGCTGCAAGCAGCAATGGAGGGGCCAAGCAGTCCAAAGCAGGACATGGCCTCCATAGCACTTGCGCAACAATTAAGTCACAACAACCTGTTGCACTCATGCAACACGCCAAGTTTGGTTGAAATATCTGTTTGCGTTCCAAAGTAGTGAGTGTTCAAAGTGTTTTTTTTCTGGTATAACACCGCAGGCCTCTTCTGCTCCACGTGGGAACGATGGAACCCAAGTTTGGTGACAATCGCACAAATAGTTGCTGAGTTACGCTCTCACGTGACTTTTGCGGCTTCGCCGCCGCCTATGATCGTCTCTACCAAACAAACGGTTTTGAAAATGGAAAATCCATCCGACACCTTTGTGAAGCTTGGTCTGAAGATCATCTGTGCCAAATTAGGTAAATATTGGACAAAATTTGGGGCGTGTAAAAGGTTTTTACACTTTTCCATAAAATCCAAAATGGCGGCCGAGGCAATTCGGTTGTTATGAAACATTATCGATGGTCAAGTTTGATATCTCACAAGACATCAACCGACAAAGAAATTACTTTATTAAGGTAAACACTTCAACAGTTATTAGCCAAAACACGTTTATGCTTCCGGCCACGCCCCCTTTTAGTCAAATGACACAATTTTTGGAGGACATAATCAAACTAAGGTTCTGAGTAGGCATATCAAATTTGGTGTCACTGCCTCAAGGAACTGCTGAGATATGACTTCACTTCCTGTTTGGTGGCTTTTCTGCTGAATTTGATTGGCTTTCACGGACAAACGGTTGTGGGGATCAAAATGCTCTACCATAACTTTTGTGCGGCTTGGTCTGAAGAGCATATCTGGTAATTTTTAAGAAGATTTTACAAAAATTGTAGGAGGAGTAGGCATTCAGAGGTTTTTGATAAAACCGGAAATAGCGGAAAATCTATATAACCGGAAATTGACGCCATGGTGTGCATTGAACTCGGCTTGATCCAGGGAATCCAATGGTACCTCATTTTTGAAAATCGGTCATACGGTTCAAAAGTTGCGTGTGTAAACACAAGTCCAACTTTGACCCGTTGGTGGCGCTAGAGTGCCCAAGTATGGGACATGAAACTTTGTGAATTGGACCAGGGGACTGTCCCCAATGAGTGTGCCAAATTTCACAACTTTCGACCAAGCGCTTATGGGGGCTGCCATAGACACCCAGTCCTAAGAAGAATAATAATAAATATAGCTGCAAGCAGCAATGGAGGGGCCAAGCAGTCCAGAGCAGGACTTGGCCTCCATAGCACTTGCGCAACAATTAAGTCACAACAACCTGTTGCACTCATGCAACACGCCAAGTTTGGTTGAAATATCTGTTTGCGTTCCAAAGTAGTGAGTGTTCAAAGTGTTTTTTTTCTGGTATAACACCGCAGGCCTCCTCTGCTCCACGTGGGAACGATGGAACCCAAGTTTGGTGACAATCGCACAAATGGTTGCTGAGTTACGCTCTCACGTGTCTTTTGCGGCTTCGCCGCCGCCTTTGATCGTCTCTACCAAATAAACGGTTTTGAAAATGGAAAATCCATCTGACACCCTTGTGAAGCTTGGTCTGAAGATCATCTACGCCAAATTTAGTAAACATTGGACAACATTTGAGGCGTGTAAAAGGTTTTTACACTTTTCCATAAAATCCAAAATGGCGGCCGCGTCAATTCGGTTGTTATGAAACATTATCGATGGTCAAGTTTGATATCTCACAAGACATCAACCAACAAAGAAATTACTTTATTAAGGTAAACACTTCAACAGTTATTAGCCAAAACACGTTTATGCTTCCGGCCACGCCCCCTTTTAGTCAAATGACACAATTTTTGGAGGACATAATCAAACTAAGGTTCTGAGTAGGCATATCAAATTTGGTGTCACTGCCTCAAGGAACTGCTGAGATATGACTTCACTTCCTGTTTGGTGGCTTTTCTGCTGAATTTGATTGGCTTTCACGGACAAACGGTTGTGGGGATCAAAATGCTCTACCATAACTTTTGTGCGGCTTGGTCTGAAGAGCATATCTGGTAATTTTTAAGAAGATTTTACAAAAATTGTAGGAGGAGTAGGCATTCAGAGGTTTTTGATAAAACCGGAAATAGCGGAAAATCTATATAACCGGAAATTGACGCCATGGTGTGCATTGAACTCGGCTTGATCCAGGGAATCCAATGGTACCTCATTTTTGAAAATCGGTCATACGGTTCAAAAGTTGCGTGTGTAAACACAAGTCCAACTTTGACCCGTTGGTGGCGCTAGAGTTCCCAAGTATGGGACATGAAACTTTGTGAATTGGACCAGGGGACTGTCCCCAATGAGTGTGCCAAATTTCACAACTTTCGACCAAGCGCTTATGGGGGCTGCCATAGACACCCAGTCCTAAGAAGAATAATAATAAATATAGCTGCAAGCAGCAATGGAGGGGCCAAGCAGTCCAGAGCAGGACTTGGCCTCCATAGCACTTGCGCAACAATTAAGTCACAACAACCTGTTGCACTCATGCAACACGCCAAGTTTGGTTGAAATATCTGTTTGCGTTCCAAAGTAGTGAGTGTTCAAAGTGTTTTTTTTCTGGTATAACACCGCAGGCCTCCTCTGCTCCACGTGGGAACGATGGAACCCAAGTTTGGTGACAATCGCACAAATGGTTGCTGAGTTACGCTCTCACGTGTCTTTTGCGGCTTCGCCGCCGCCTTTGATCGTCTCTACCAAACAAACGGTTTTGAAAATGGAAAATCCATCTGACACCCTTGTGAAGCTTGGTCTGAAGATCATCTACGCCAAATTTAGTAAACATTGGACAACATTTGAGGCGTGTAAAAGGTTTTTACACTTTTCCATAAAATCCAAAATGGCGGCCGCGTCAATTCGGTTGTTATGAAACATTATCGATGGTCAAGTTTGATATCTCACAAGACATCAACCAACAAAGAAATTACTTTATTAAGGTAAACACTTCAACAGTTATTAGCCAAAACACGTTTATGCTTCCGGCCACGCCCCCTTTTAGTCAAATGACACAATTTTTGGAGGACATAATCAAACTAAGGTTCTGAGTAGGCATATCAAATTTGGTGTCACTGCCTCAAGGAACTGCTGAGATATGACTTCACTTCCTGTTTGGTGGCTTTTCTGCTGATTTTGATTGGCTTTCACGGACAAACGGTTGTGGGGATCAAAATGTTATACCATAACTTTTGTGCGGCTTGGTCTGAAGAGCATATCTGGTAATTTTGAAGAAGATTTGACAAAAATTGTAGGAGGAGTAGGCATTCAGAGGTTTTTGATAAAACCGGAAATAGCGGAAAATCTATATAACCGGAAATTGACGCCATAGTGTGCATTGAACTCGGCTTGATCCAGGGAATCCAATGGTACCTCATATTTGAAAATCGGTCATACGGTTCAAAAGTTGCGTGTGTAAACACAAGTCCAACTTTGACCCGTTGGTGGCGCTAGAGTGCCCAAGTATGGGACATGAAACTTTGTGAATTGGACCAGGGGACTGTCCCCAATGAGTGTGCCAAATTTTACAACTTTCGACCAAGCGCTTATGGGGGCTGCCATAGACACCCAGTCCTAAGAAGAATAATAATAAATATAACTGCAAGCAGTAATGGCGGATTCCTCCAAACATTGCGAACCATTGAAAAATGTATATTCTTGACAAATTGGAACTGTATAGAAAAATCTATGCTGCAGAATTACCAATGGGATACCAAATCTGAAATATAATACCATCAAGATCCACAAGGGCCTTTATTTCAACCCAAGGAGTGAAGGGAGGGGGCTTGGTTAGCCTATCCATTCCAGAAAGCCTTTGTGCTTTAGGGCGTGGAATGTAGCGCCACCTATGGGTAATGGTGGGACAGTTGTGGTGTGGTAATTACCCTTGGTCTATACTTTCAAAAAAGCTCGACCAGAGCATACCCCCCCGCTCTCAGGGTACCGAGCTTCAGCTCAGTCATGATGCTGGGATGAATGTAGGCCTTTATGTAGAGACAAGGGAGACAGACACACCGGCCAGCTGCCCTGATGGGTCCGTGGTAGATCATTAATGAGGGCTGTATCCTACAACGCTCGTGGCCTCCGAGTAGGACATACTGCTGCTGATAGATCAAGACGTTTGGTGGTGGACACATTGCTGGATGTGAGTGACATTGTCTGCCTTCAAGAAACCTGGATGGCCAAGCAAGATCTGGACAAATTGAACTCCCTACACAAGATGTTTCATGGTGCTGGAGAGTCCACTACCGATCTCAGCATGAGAATGGTTTGTGGGAGGATAGCTGGTGGTGTAGCTATACTGTGGAACATAAAATATGACCCAACGGTAAAGGTGGTGTGGCTTAACGTTGACTGGGCTATTGGGTTGGAGTTTAATTACAATGAAAATAAATTTACTATTGTAAATGTGTACACACCATATGAATCCTATGACCATGAGGATGAATTTCAGAACAGGTTAGCTTTTATTCAGTCATTCATAGAGGACAATAGTTCATGTTGTGTCTATGTCATGGGTGATTTTAATGCTGACATGTCAGATAAGTGTTTATTCGCACAACATCTGCAGCAGTTCTGTAATGAAACTAAATTAATTATATCAAGCAATATTGCCTGATACAAGTTTTACCTACATAAGTGAAACGTGGCACACAACTTCCTGGCTAGACCATATTGTAACCACAGCCGATGCTCATGACTCACTGGAAAGTATAGAGATGTGTTATGGGCTGGCCACCACTGATCACATACCAGTTGCTATGCTGCTAAATGTTGAGAGTGTACCCTTGTTGCTGGCCCCCCAAGAAAACTGGACTGGTCAAAATTGACCAAAGAGGTTATGCACAGATATTCTCTATTAACTGACAGCTTACATAGTGATGTTGCATTTTCTAGGGATACCATAATGTGCACGGATATGAACTGCAAGGATAAACATCATGCTGAAAAGCTCTGTGCCATGTATGATGATATTGTCAAATGTCTTTATGCTTCCAGTGAACCTTTTATTAATCACAAGAGTAAGGTCCCTAACGCACAGCCTGTCTGGAATGAGTTTGTGTCTGAGCAACATGATGCTGCTAGAGAAGCCTTTAGAGTCTGGTCAGAGGCAGGCAGACCCAGACAGGGAGTGCTGCTTGATAACAAAAACCTCACAAATGCTAGATTTAAATATGCACTTGTTTCATTGAGAAATGAAAACACAATGAGAGCAGACTCGCTGGCCAGAAAGATGCAGAATAACAATCTTACTGACTTCTGGAAGGAGGTCAAGATCATAAATAATAACAGAACTCCCCTCCCTTCTGATATCAAAGGGGTTAGTTGTCCAGAGAAGATTGCTGATCTATGGCATGAGCACTACAGTCAACTATTTAATTGTGTTAAAAGTAACACAGTGAGAATTGATAATGAATATAAAGGTATCTCTGCAGACTTGATAGTTAGATCAGTAGATATTTATGATGCCATCCACATGCTAGACAACAACAAAGCTTGTGGTATGGATTGCATTTCTGCAGAGCATCTAAAAAATGCCAGTTATAGACTCAGTCCATTTCTAGCCATGTGTCTCACTGGAATTATGGTTCATGGTGTTCTACCGAACTCTATTATGTCAGTACTGTTAGTGCCTGTTGTTAAAGATAAGGCTGGTAAACTGAACAGCATAGACAACTATCGACCCATTGCATTGGCCAGTTTCTTGTCTAAAGTGTTTGAGAGAATTATTTGATTGAAATTGGAAATGTATATTCTGACTGCAGACAATCAGTTTGGTTTTAAAAGAAAACATGGTACTGATCTCTGTATCTATGCTCTGAAGGAGATTGTCTCAGGTACACAAGTCTTAATTTATCTGTATTTTTATGCTTTATTGATGCTTACAAAGCTTTCGATCGAATTTGTCATGAAAAACTGTTTATGAAGCTAATAGCGAGAGGTGTCCCTAAACCTCTTGTGAGGATTTTGGTGTTCTGGTATGCCAATCAAACTTTTCATGTTCAACGGGACAATGTTGTATCAGCTCCTTTCCATGTTGGTAACGGAGTTCGACAAGGAGGAATTTGATTTCCCTTTTTGTTTAATATGGATACTGACGACTTATCAAGCCAGCTGAATAAGACAAATACAGGCTGTCTTGTTGGTGAATCTATTGTCAATCATCTGATGTACGCAGATGATCTGGTTCCACTCAGCCTGTTGCAACAGATGCTATGGGTGTGCTCTCAGTATGGCTTAGATCATGATATAAAATATAATGCAAAGAAAAACCACATAATGATAGTCAGAAGTAATCAGGACAGGAAATTAACCTTCCCTACCTTTTATTTATCTGGCAGTCCCCTTGGTGTTTGTGAGGAAATAAAATATCTGGGCCATGTCATTTCTGATGATTGGACAGATGACAACGATATGTATCAACAGAGCTGTAAAATATATTCTCAGGTGAGTATGTTATTAAGGACATTTTCTATGTGCTCAGATTCAGTTAAATGTTCCCTGTTTAGAACCTACATAACACCATTGTACACTGCTCATTTGTGGTCTATGTACAGGAAAAGGAGTATACAGATACTGAAAGTTGCCTACAATGATGCTTTTAGATTGCTACTTAATGTGCCAAGGTGGCATAGTGCTAGTCAGTTGTTTGTGTCTAAGCACGTACCAACCTGTAAGGCAATTCTGAGACAACTGATGTATGGTTTCAATGATGCTTTTAGATTGCTACTTAATGTGCCTAGGTGGCATAGTGCTGGTCAGTTGTTTCTGTCTAAGCACGTATCAACCTGTAAGGCACTCCTGAGACAACTGATGTAGGGTTTCATGTGTCGACTGGACAAGTCTGAGAACTGAATAGTAGAGGCTCTGGTCAACCCTCTAAAGAGCTGCTATCGATTACTTGGAACTTAAGACTACATTGGCACAAAAGTCTTCATACTTTTTATGCACTGTATTATCTATGTTTTATGTTTTTGTTTTACTCTCTTTTTTATAGCTCTATGTCTGTTATTTTATGTGGAACTTGGCGTCTGAAATAAAGATTTATATATACATAAATAGATATATATATATATCAATGTTTCAGGATTTGTATAGCTTTTTACCATTGCATACAAAATCGGAAATGCAATACCAAAAAGATCAGCTTTTGTTAAGAGATCCAAGATTACAAGATCCACAAGGCCTTTGCTAGAGACTAAGGAATGAGTGGGGGCTTGGTCAGCCCACACTCTCTTGAAATGTTGCGTGTGCGTCTTGCCAAGCCCGCGCGTGTGTAAGTTAAGGCTGAGTGTGTGAAGATGTGGAGCACACGCGGGCAGGAAGAGGGGAGACATTCATTGGAAATTTGGCTAGAAATTAGCCAAGCAAGCATGTTTCAAATATTCACCAAAAATCGACCTTTGATCTTAGAGTCAACTTTTTCACAGATTTGTGTTATAAACATTCTCAAGAGTCTTCAGAGTATCAGTTTTTGACTGGCTGATATGTAAAGCAATATTTTAGCGTTAGCGATAAGTTCAATTTGCTTTATATCAATCATTTTTGGAGATATGAAGTTGCCTTTGCACACGGTAACATGTTGTAGTGTCTTCCATCGATATACCAAGTTTCGTGTTGATATCTCAAAGATTTGCTGAGACATGACTTCACATCCTGTTTGGCGGCTTTTCTGATGAATTTGATTGGCTGTACCAGACAAACGGTTGTGAGGATCAAAATTCTTTTCAATAACTTTTGTGAGGCTTGGTCTGAAGATCATCTCTGGTAACTTTGAAGAAGATATGACAAAAATTGTAGGAGGAGTAGGCTTTCAAAGGTTTTTGATAAAACCGGAAATAGCGGAAAATCTATATAACCGGAAATTGACGCCATGGGGTGCGTTGAACTCGGCTTGATCCAGGGAATCCAATGGTACCTCATTTTTGAAAATGGGTCATACGGTTCAAAAGTTGCGTGTGTAAACACAAGTCCAACTTTGACCCGTTGGTGGCGCTGGAGTGGTCTAATGGGAGACATGAAACTTGGTGTAGGTATAGAATCAACTGTCCTTAATGAGTGTGCCAAATTTCACAAAAAGTTGTCGAAGGGTTCTAGGGGCTGCCATTGACTTCCATGGAACAAGAATAATAATAAATATACCTGCAAGCAGCAATGTGGTGGCCAAGCAGTCAAATGACCCATAAAACACTTTAGAAATCCTCAGAACAGGGTTCCGAGTGCATGCAGCAAGTTTGGTGTGAATCCATCAAAGATTTGCTGAGATACGACCCAACTTCCTGTTTGATGGCTTAATTGCACATTTTGATTGCCTGTACCGGTCAAACGGTTGTGAAAATCAAACAATCATGTGATGGCCTTTGTGAAGCTTGGTCTGAAGATAATCTCTGCGAAATTTGGTGAAGATTGGACAACATGTGTAGGAGGAGTAGAGAAAAAACATTTTTCAATGAATTCAAAATGGCGGCCGCATCAATTCGGCTATTATCACAAATGATGATGGGTCACACACGGGACGTCCCAAGATATCATGAAACAAAGGAATCACTTAATAAAGGCAAACAAATCAACAGTTATTGGCCAAAACACATTTTTGCTTCCTGCGGCCACGCCCAGTAATGACATGACACCAAATTCATTGGACAGCCTCAGAAGAGGGTTCCGAGTCATCACACCAGGTTTGGGGTTGATTTTTTAAAGATTAGCTGAGATATGATCCAACTTCCTGTTTGGTTGCTTTGTTGCCAATTTTGATTGGCTGTACCGGACAAACGGTTTTGAAAATCAAATATCCTTTGATAACTTCTGTGAGGGTTGGTCGGATGATGATGTGTGCCAATTCTGGGGAAGATTTGACAAAAATTGAGGGAGGAGAAGCAAAAAAACGTTTTTTCACAAAATTCAAAATGGCAGAAAATCTATATAACCGGAAATTGACGCCATGGTGTGCGTTGAACTCGTCTTGATCCAGGGAATCCAACGGTACCTCATTTTTGAAAATCGGTCATACGGTTCAAAAGTTACGTGTGTAAACACAAGTCCAACTTTGACCAGTTGGTGGCGCTAGAGTGCTCCAATGGGAGACATGAAACTTGGTGAATATAAAGAGGGGGCTGTGCTTAATGAGTGTGCCAAATTTCACAACTTTTTACCATACGGTTCTAGGGGCTGCCATAGACTCCAATGACAGAAGAAGTGTAATAATAATAATAATAAGAAAAGGTAGAATCACTTATGTGGCTTCGCCGCTTCGCGGCTTGGCCACCAATAATAATAAGAAGAAGAAAAGGTAGAATCACTTATGTGGCTTCGCCGCTTCGCGGCTTGGCCACCAATAAATATAACTGCAAGCAGTAATGGCGGATTCCTCCAAACATTGCGAACCATTGAAAAATGTATATTCTTGACAAATTGGAATTGTTTAGAAAAATCTATGCTGCAGAATTACCAATGGGATACCAAATCTGAAATATAATACCATCAAGATCCACAAGGGCCTTTATTTCAACCCAAGGAGTGAAGGGAGGGGGCTTGGTTAGCCTATCCATTCCAGAAAGCCTTTGTGCTTTAGGGCGTGGAATGTAGCGCCACCCATGGGTAACGGTTGGACAGTTGTGGTGTGGTAATTACCCTTGGTCTATACTTTCAAAAAAGCTTGACCAGAGCATACCCCCCGCTCTCAGGGTACCGAGCTTCAGCTCAGTCATGATGCTGGGATGAATGAAGGCCTATATGTAGAGACCAGGGAGACAGACACACCGGCCAGCTGCCCTGATGGGTCCGTGGTAGATCATTAATGCGGGTTGTATCCTACAACGCTCGCGGCCTCTGAGTAGGACATACTGCTGCTGATAGATCAAGACGTTTGGTGGTGGACACATTGCTGGACGAGAGTGACATTGTCTGCCTTCAAGAAACCTGGATGGCCAAGCAAGATCTGGACAAATTGAACTCCCTACACAAGATGTTTCATGGTGCTGGAGAGTCCACTACCGATCTCAGCATGAGAATGGTTTGTGGGAGGATAGCTGGTGGTGTAGCTATACTGTGGAACATAACATATGACCCAACTGTAAAGGTGGTGTGGCTTAATGTTGACTGGGTTATTGGGTTGGAGTTTCATCACAATGAAAATAAATTTACTATTGTAAATGTGTACACACCATATGAATCCTATGACCATGAGGATGAATTTCAGAACAGGTTAGCTTTTATTCAGTCCTTCATAGAGGACAATAGTTCATGTTGTGTCTATGTCATGGGTGATTTTAATGCTGACATGTCAGATAAGCGTTTATTCGCACAACATCTGCAGCAGTTCTGTAATGAAACTAAATTAATTATATCAAGCGTTATTGCCTGATACAAGTTTTACCTATATAAGTGAAACGTGGCACACAACTTCCTGGCTAGACCATATTGTAACCACAGCCGATGCTCATGACTCACTGGAAAGTATAGAGATGTGTTATGGGCTGGCCACCACTGATCACATACCAGTTGCTATGCTGCTAAATGTTGAGAGTGTACCCTTGTTGCTGGCCCCCCAAGAAAACTGGACTGGTCAAAAATGACCAAAAAGGTTATGCACAGATATTATCTATTAACTGACAGCTTACATAGTGATGTTGCATTTTCTAGGGATGCCCTAATGTGCACGGATATGAACTGCAAGGATAAACTTCATGCTGAAAAGCTCTGTGCCATGTATGATGATATTGTCAAATGTCTTTATGCTTCCAGTGAACCTTTTATTAATCACAAGAGTAAGGTCCCTAACGCACGGCCTGTCTGGAATGAGTTTGTGTCTGAGCAACATGCTGCTGCTAGAGAAGCCTTTAGAGTCTGGTCAGAGGCAGGCAGACCCAGACAGGGAGTGCTGCTTGATAACAAAAACCTCACAAATGCTAGATTTAAATATGCACTTGTTTCATTAAGAGAAATGAAAACACAATGAGAGCAGACTCGCTGGCCAGAAGATCAAAAATAATAACAGAACTCCCCTCCCTTCTGATATCAAAGGGGTTAGTTGTCCAAAGAAGATTGCTGATCTATGGCATGAGCACTACAGTAAACTATTTAATTGTGTTAAAAGTAACACAGTGAGAATTGATAATGAATATAAAGGTATCTCTGCAGACTTGATAGTTAGATCAGTAGATATTTATGATGCCATCCACATGCTAGACAACAACAAAGCTTGTGGTATGGATTGCATTTCTGCAGAGCATTTAAAAAATGCCAGTTATAGACTCAGTCCATTTCTAGCCATGTGTCTCACTGGAATTATGGTTCATGGTGTTCTACCGAACTCTATTATGTCAGTACTGTTAGTGCCTGTTGTTAAAGATAAGGCTGGTAAACTGAAAAGCATAGACAGCTATCGACCCATTGCATTGGCCAGTATCTTGTCTAAAGTGTTTGAGAGAATTATTTGATTGAAATTGGAAATGTATATTCTGACTGCAGACAATCAGTTTGGTTTTAAAAGAAAACATGGTACTGATCTCTGTATCTATGCTCTGAAGGAGATTGTCTCAGGTACACAAGTCTTAATTCATCTGTATTTTTATGCTTTATTGATGCTTACAAAGCTTTCGATCGAATTTGTCATGAAAAACTGTTTATGAAGCTAATAGCGAGAGGTGTCCCTAAACCTCTTGTGAGGATTTTGGTGTTCTGGTATGCCAATCAAACTTTTCATGTTAAATGGGACAATGTTGTATCAGCTCCTTTCCATGTTGGTAACGGAGTTCGACAAGGAGGAATTTGATTTCCCTTTTTGTTTAATATGGATATGGACGACTTATCAAGCCAGCTGAATAAGACAAATACAGGCTGTCTTGTTGGTGAATCTATTGTCAATCATCTGATGTACGCAGATGATCTGGTTCCACTCAGCCTGTTGCAACAGATGCTATGGGTGTGCTCTCAGTATGGCTTAGATCATGATATAAAATATAATGCAAAGAAAAGCCACATAATGATAGTCAGAAGTAATCAGGACAGGAAATTAACCTTCCCTACCTTTTATTTATCTGGCAGTCCCCTTGGTGTTTGTGAGGAAATAAAATATCTGGGCCATGTCATTTCTGATGATTGGACAGATGACAACGATATGTATCAACAGCGCTGTAAAATATATTCTCAGGCCAGTATGTTATTAAGGACGTTTTCTATGTGCTCAGATTCAGTTAAATGTTCCCTGATTAGAACCTACATAACACCATTGTACACTGCTCATTTGTGGTCTATGTACAGGAAAAGGAGTATACAGATACTGAAAGTAGCCTACAATGATGCTTTTAGATTGCTACTTAATGTGCCAAGGTGGCATAGTGCTAGTCAGTTGTTTGTGTCTAAGCACGTACCAACCTGTAAGGCAATCCTGAGACAACTGATGTATGGTTTCAATGATGCTTTTAGATTGCTACTTAATGTGCCTAGGTGGCATAGTGCTGGTCAGTTGTTTCTGTCTAAGCACGTACCAACCTGTAAGGCACTCCTGACACAACTGATGTACGGTTTCATGTGTCGACTGGACAAGTCTGAGAACTGAATAGTAGAGGCTCTGGTCAACCCTCTAAAGAGCTGCTATCGATTACTTGGAACTTAAGACTACATTGGCACAAAAGTCTTCATACTTTTTATGCACTGTATTATCTATGTTTTATGTTTTTGTTTTACTCTCTTTTTTATAGCTCTATGTCTGTTATTTTATGTGGAACTTGGCGTCTGAAATAAGGATTTATATATATATAAATACATATATATATATATATATCAATGTTTAAGGATTTGTATAACTTTTTACCATTGCATACAAAATCGGAAATGCAATACCAAAAAGATCAGCTTTTGTTAAGAGATCCAAGATTACAAGATCCACAAGGCCTTTGCTAGAGACTAAGGAATGAGTGGGGGCTTGGTCAGCCCACACTCTCCTGAAATGTTGCGTGTGCGTCTTGCCAAGCCCGCGCGTGTGTAAGTTAAGGCTGAGTGTGTGAGGATGTGGAGCACGCGCGGGCAGGAGGAGGGGAGACGTTTATTGGAAATTTGGCTAGAAATTAGCCAAGCAAGCATGTTTCAAATATTCACCAAAAATCGACCTTTGATCTTACAGTCAACTTGTTCACAGATTTGTGTTATAAACATTCTCAAGAGTCTTCATATGAACTTGTGATTGAATCAGAGTATCAGTTTTTGACTGGCTGATGTGTAAAGCATTATTTTAGCGTTAGCGATAAGTTCAATTTGCTTTATATCAATCATTCTAGGAGATATGAAGTTGCCTTTGCACACGGTAACATGGTGTAGTGTCTTCCATCGATATACCAAGTTTCGTGTTGATATCTCAAAGATTTGCTGAGACAAGACTTCACATCCTGTTTGGCGGCTTTTCTGATGAATTTGATTGGCTGTACCGGACAAACGGTTGTGAGGATCAAAATTATTTTCGATAACTTTTGTGAGGCTTGGTCTGAAGATCATCTCTGGTAACTTTGAAGAAGATATGACAAAAATTGTAGGAAGAGTAGGCTTTCAAAGGTTTTTGATAAAACCGGAAATAGCGGAAAATCTATATAACCGGAAATTGACGCCATGGGGTGCGTTGAACTCGGCTTGATCCAGGGAATCCAACGGTACCTCATTTTTGAAAATGGGTCATACGGTTCAAAAGTTGCGTGTGTAAACACAAGTCCAACTTTGACCCGTTGGTGGCGCTGGAGTGGTCTAATGGGAGACATGAAACTTGGTGTAGGTATAGAATCAACTGTCCTTAATGAGTGTGCCAAATTTCACAAAAAGTTGTCGAAGGGTTCTAGGGGCTGCCATTGACTTCCATGGAACAAGAATAATAATAAAATATAACTGCAAGCAGTAATGGCGGATTCCTCCAAACATTGCGAACCATTGAAAAATGTATATTCTTGACAAATTGGAACTGTATAGAAAAATCTATGCTGCAGAATTACCAATGGGATACCAAATCTGAAATATAATACCACCAGGATCCACAAGGGCCTTTATTTCAACTCAAGGAGTGAAGGGAGGGGGCTTGGTTAGCCTATCCATTCCAGAAAGCCTTTGTGCTTTAGGGCGTGGAATGTAGCGCCACATATGGGTAATGGTGGGACAGTTGTGGTTTGGTAATTACCCTTGGTCTATACTTTCAAAAAAGCTCGACCAGAGCATACCCCCCGCTCTCAGGGTACCGAGCTTCAGCTCAGTCATGATGCTGGGATGAATGTAGGCCTATATGTAGAGACCAGGGAGACAGACACACCGGCCAGCTGCCCTGATGGGTCCGTGGTAGATCATTAATGCGGGTTGTATCCTACAACGCTCGTGGCCTCCGAGTAGGACATACTGCTGCTGATAGATCAAGACGTTTGGTGGTGGACACATTGCTGGACGAGAGTGACATTGTCTGCCTTCAAGAAACCTGGATGACCAAGCAAGATCTGGACAAATTGAACTCCCTACACAAGAACTTTCATGGTGCTGGAGAGTCCACTACCGATCTCAGCATGAGAATGGTTTGTGGGAGGATAGCTGGTGGTGTAGCTATACTGTGGAACATAAAATATGACCCAACGGTAAAGGTGGTGTGGCTTAACGTTGACTGGGCTATTGGGTTGGAGTTTAATCACAATGAAAATAAATGTACTATTGTAAATGTGTACACACCATATGAATCCTATGACCATGAGGATGAATTTCAGAACAGGTTAGCTTTTATTCAGTCCTTCATAGAGGACAATAGTTCATGTTGTGTCTATGTCATGGGTGATTTTAATGCTGACATGTCAGATAAGTGTTTATTCGCACAACATCTGCAGCAGTTCTGTAATGAAACTAAATTAATTATATCAAGCGTTATTGCCTGATACAAGTTTTACCTATATAAGTGAAACGTGGCACACAACTTCCTGGCTAGACCATATTGTAACCACAGCCGATTCTCATGACTCACTGGAAAGTATAGAGATGTGTTATGGGCTGGCCACCACTGATCACATACCAGTTGCTATGCTGCTAAATGTTGAGAGTGTACCCTTGTTGCTGGCCCCCCAAGAAAACTGGACTGGTCAAAATTGACTAAAGAGGTTCGGCACAGATATTCTCTATTAACTAATTCTCGGATATGAACTGCAAGGATAAACATAATGCTGAAAAGCTCTGTGCCATGTATGATGATATTGTCAAATGTCTTTATGCTTCCAGTGAACCTTTTATTAATCACAAGAGTAAGGTCCCTAACGCACGGCCTGTCTGGAATGAGTTTGTGTCTGAGCAACATGCTGCTGCTAGAGAAGCCTTTAGAGTCTGGTCAGAGGCAGGCAGACCCAGACAGAGAGTGCTGCTTGATAACAAAAACCTCACAAATGCTAGATTTAAATATGCACTCGTTTCATTAAGAGAAATGAAAACACAATGAGAGCAGACTCGCTGGCCAGAAAGATGCAGAATAACAATCTTACTGACTTCTGGAAGGAGGTCAAGATCATAAATAATAACAGAACTCCCCTCCCTTCTGATATCAAAGGGGTTAGTTGTCCAGAGAAGATTGCTGATCTATGGCATGAGCACTACAGTAAACTATTTAATTGTGTTCAAAGTAACACAGTGAGAATTGATAATCAATATAAAGGTATCTCTGCAGACTTGATAGTTAGATCAGTAGATATTTATGATGCCATCCACATGCTAGACAACAACAAAGCTTGTGGTATGGATTCCATTTCTGCAGAGCATCTAAAAAATGCCAGTTATAGACTCAGTCCATTTCTAGCCATGTGTCTCACTGGAATTATGGTTCATGGTGTTCTACCGAACTCTATTATGTCAGTACTGTTAGTGCCTGTTGTTAAAGATAAGGCTGGTAAACTGAACAGCATAGACAACTGTAGCGCCTCTCTAGTTTGGTGGATTTGTAATGAGAGGTGGCTAACCTGAGTTCGTTAGTAATTGTTACTAACTTAAACCAATTTAACATATGAAAAAAACAATACAACCAACTGTTAAACAAAAACAGGAAAGATTTACTTCAGACAAAAAATCAGTTCTTCAGTTATTGGTTCAACATTTACATGACATCGTAATGCACATGGACACACAATACAAACTAGCCGGCAATGCTAACTACACGAATACCTTAATTCAGTACAGTTCTACGGTGCAGGCCTGAGTGTAGCTCGTGTGCGTTGTAGCCGTAAACAAAATGGCTGTTTCGCCAGGATGGCACAAAATAACAAGGAGCTGGTACCTCGGATCAGCAGTGCGGTAGCACACGCACTGCGGCAGAAGGGCGGCAGCAGGTGAAGGAGAGACCGACCAAATACTCTCGTGGATTTACGAGACGAACCAACTCAGGAAGAAGACTGAGGACGACGACAATCCCGACCTCCACCGGCTCCAACCTGGCACTCGCTGTCGCTAGTCTGGCGGCAAAGCCCGTGCTTAATCCAAAACCGCCAACAGCCAAACTCCTCTTTCTGGGTTATTGTTGTTGGTTGAGATATTCACCCAACAATATAAACATAACACCACTAATGATAATATAAAATCTTCACTCTTGGTATTTTACCGTACGCTACAATTTTCTTCTCCCTCCAACTCCTCCGCTCGCTCTGTCTTTTTCTACTCCAACCTCATCTACCCCAACTTCCCGTGTTACCCTGCCCTTTGACCTCAAACCGGATTGGCTTAACATCATAATCAAAATTAAAGCAACAACATAGATTCACAAAACATTCATCTTACTCTCTTCATATTTGTAACCGGTACATTTTAACATGCGTTTTTTAAACAACAGATATACATTTCCAAATGCTGTATTCAGTAAAACATGAACAATATGCATTTCTCATCAAATCAAAATCATACTCTCAAACCTTAAAGTCTATTTATTAAACTATGAACTTAAGTATTATGTATTCAAACTTTTATATTTATGTAATAGGATTGTTTCAACAGAAATGTTTACCACCCGGGCTACACAACTATCGACCCATTGCATTGGCCAGTATCTTGTCTAAAGTGTTTGAGAGAATTATTTGATTGAAATTGGAAATGTATATTCTGACTGCAGAAAATCAGTTTGGTTTTAAAAGAAAACATGGTACTGATCTCTGTATCTATGCTCTGAAGGAGATTGTCTCAGGTACACAAGTCTTAATTCATCTGTATTTTTATGCTTTATTGATGCTTACAAAGCTTTCGATCGAATTTGTCATGAAAAACTGTTTATGAAGCTAATAGCGAGAGGTGTCCCTAAACCTCTTGTGAGGATTTTGGTGTTCTGGTATGCCAATCAAACTTTTCATGTTAAATGGGACAATGTTGTATCAGCTGCTTTCCATGTTGGTAACGGAGTTCGACAAGGAGGAATTTGATTTCCCTTTTTGTTTAATATGGATATGGACGACTTATCAAGCCAGCTGAATAAGACAAATACAGGCTGTCTTGTTGGTGAATCTATTGTCAATCATCTGATGTACGCAGATTATCTGGTTCCACTCAGCCTGTTGCAACAGATGCTATGGGTGTGCTCTCAGTATGGCTTAGATCATGATATAAAATATAATGCAAAGAAAAGCCACATAATGATAGTCAGAAGTAATCAGGACAGGAAATTAACCTTCCCTACCTTTTATTTATCTGGCAGTCCCCTTGGTGTTTGTGAGGAAATAAAATATCTGCCATGTCATTTCTGATGATTGCACAGATGACAACGATATGTATCAACAGCGCTGTCAAATATATTCTCAGGCCAGTATGTTATTAAGGACGTTTTCTATGTGCTCAGATTCAGTTAAATGTTCCCTGTTTAGAACCTACATAACACCATTGTACACTGCTCATTTGTGGTCTATGTACAGGTAAAGGAGTATACAGATACTGAAAGTAGCCTACAATGATGCTTTTAGATTGCTACTTAATGTGCCAAGGTGGCATAGTGCTAGTCAGTTGTTTGTGTCTAAGCACGTACCAACCTGTAAGGCAATCCTGAGACAACTGATGTATGGTTTCAATGATGCTTTTAGATTGCTACTTAATGTGCCTAGGTGGCATAGTGCTAGTCAGTTGTTTCTGTCTAAGCACGTACCAACCTGTAAGGCACTCCTGAGACAACTGATGTATGGTTTCATGTGTCGACTGGACAAGTCTGAGAACTGAATAGTAGAGGCTCTGGTCAACCCTCTAAAGAGCTACTATCGATTACTTGGAACTTAAGACTACATTGGCACAAAAGTCTTCATACTTTTTATGCACTGTATTATCTATGTTTTATGTTTTCGTTTTACTCTCTTTTTTATAGCTCTATGTCTGTTATTTTATGTGGAACTTGGCGTCTGAAATAAAGATTTATATATATATAAATACATATATATATATATCAATGTTTCAGGATTTGTATAACTTTTTACCATTGCATACAAAATCGGAAATGCAATACTAAAAAGATCAGCTTTTGTTAAGAGATCCAAGATTACAAGATCCACAAGGCCTTTGCTAGAAACCAAGGAATGAGTGGGGGCTTGGTCAGCCCACACTCTCCTGAAATGTTGCGTGTGCGTCTTGCCAAGCCCGCGCGTGTGTAAGTTAAGGCTGAGTTTGTGAGGATGTGGAGCACGCGCGGGCAGGAGGAGGGGAGACATTCATTGGAAATTTGGCTAGAAATTAGCCAAGCAAGCAGGTTTCAAATATTCACCAAAAATCGACCTTTGATCTTACAGTCAAATTTTTCACAGATTTGTGTTATAAACATTCTCAAGAGTCTTCATATGAACTTGTGATTGAATCAGAGTATCAGTTTTTGACTGGCTGATGTGTAAAGCATTATTTTAGCGTTAGCGATAAGTTCAATTTGCTTTATATCAATCATTTTTGGAGATATGAAGTTGCCTTTGCACACGGTAACATGTTGTAGTGTCTTCCATCGATATACCAAGTTTCGTGTTGATATCTCAAAGATTTGCTGAGACATGACTTCACATCCTGTTTGGCGGCTTTTCTGATGAATTTGATTGGCTGTACCGGACAAACGGTTGCGAGGATCAAAATTCTTTTCGATAACTTTTGTGACGCTTGGTCTGAAGATCATCTCTGGTAACTTTGAAGAAGATATGACAAAAATTGTAGGAGGAGTAGGCTTTCAAAGGTTTTTGATAAAACCGGAAATAGCGGAAAATCTATATAACCGGAAATTGACGCCATGGGGTGCGTTGAACTCGGCTTGATCCAGGGAATCCAATGGTACCTCATTTTTGAAAATGGGTCATACGGTTCAAAAGTTGCGTGTGTAAACACAAGTCCAACTTTGACCCGTTGGTGGCGCTGGAGTGATCTAATGGGAGACATGAAACTTGGTGTAGGCATAGAATCAACTGTCCTTAATGAGTGTGCCAAATTTCACAAAAAGTTGTCGAAGGGTTCTAGGGGCTGCCATTGACTTCCATGGAACAAGAATAATAATAATAATAAAACTAACAATAACAATAGGTTTCCTCCTGACGGAGGAATCCTAATAATATAGCTGCAAGCAGCAATGGAGGGGCCAAGCAGTCCAGAGCAGGACAAGGCCTCCATAGCACTTGCGCAACAATTAAGTCACAACAACCTGTTGCACTCATGCAACACGCCAAGTTTGGTTGAAATATCTGTTTGCGTTCCAAAGTAGTGATTGTTTACAGTGTTTTTTTCTGGTATAACACCGCAGGCCTCCTCTGCTCCTCGTGGGAACAATGGAACCCAAGTTTGGTGACAATCGCACAAATGGTTGCTGAGTTACGCTCTCACGTGTCTTTTGCGGCTTCGCCGCCGCCTTTGATCGTCTCTACCAAACAAACGGTTTTGAAAATGTAAAATCCATCCCGACACCTTTGTGAAGCTTGGTCTGAAGATCATCTGTGCCAAATTTTGTAAACATTGGACAACATTTGGGGTGTGTAAAAGGTTTTTACACTTTTCCATGAAATCCAAAATGGCGGCCGCATCAATTCGGTTATTATGAAAAGTTATCAATGGCCAGGCTTGATATCTCACAAGACATCAACAGACAAAGAAATTACTTTATTAAGTTAAACACTTCAACGGTTATTAGCCAAAACACGTTTATGCTTCCGGCCACGCCCCCTTTTAGTCACATGACACCATTTTTGGAGGACATCCTTAGAATAAGGTTCCAAGTAGGGGTACCAACTTTGGTGTCACTGCTTCAAAGAACTGCTGAGATATGGCTTCACTTCCTGTTTGGCGGCTTTTCTGCAGAATTTGATTGGCTGTACCGGACAAACGGTTTTGAAAATCAAATATCCTTCGATAACTTTTGTGAGGCTTGGTCTGAAGATCATATCTGGTAATTGTGAAGAACATTTGACAAAATTTGTAGGAGGAGTAGGCTTTTAAAGGTTTTTGATAAAACCGGAAATAGCGGAAAATCTATATAACCGGAAATTGACGCCATGGTGTGCATTGCACTCGGCTTGATCCAGGGAGTCCAATGGTACCTCACTTTTGAAAATGGGACATACGGTTCAAAAGTTGCGTGTGTAAACACAACTCCAACTTTGACCCGTTGGTGGCGCTAGAGTGCCAAAGTATGGGACATGAAACTTTGTGACTTGAACCAGGGGACTGTCCCTAATGAGTGTACCAAATTTCACAACTTTCGACCAAGCGCTTCTAGGGGCTGCCATAGACACCCAGTCTTAAGAATAATAATAATAATAATACTACCAATTACAATAGGTGCCTCGCAGCTTCGCTGCTTGGCCCCTAATAACTGCAAGCAGTAATGGCGGATTCCTCCAAACATTGCGAACCATTGAAAAATGTATATTCTTGACAAATTGGAACTGTATAGAAAAATCTAAGCTGCAGAATTACCATCGGGATACCAAATCTGAAATAATACCATCAAGATCCACAAGGGCCTTTATTTCAAACCAAGGACTGAAGGGAGGGGGCTTGGTTAGCCTATCCATTCCAGAAAGCCTTTGTGCTTTAGGGCGTGGAATGTAGCGCCACCTATGGGTAATGGTGGGACAGTTGTGGTGTGGTAATTACCCTTGGTCTATACTTTCAAAAAAGCTCGACCAGAGCATACCCCCCCCTCTCAGGGTACCGAGCTTCAGCTCAGTCATGATGCTGGGATGAATGTAGGCCTATATGTAGAGACCAGGGAGACAGACACACCGGCCAGCTGCCCTGATGGGTCCGTGGTAGATCATTAATGCGGGTTGTATCCTACAACGCTCGTGGCCTCCGAGTAGGACATACTGCTGCTGATAGATCAAGACGTTTGGTGGTGGACACATTGCTGGACGAGAGTGACATTGTCTGCCTTCAAGAAACCTGGATGGCCAAGCAAGATCTGGACAAATTGAACTCCCTACACAAGAACTTTCATGGTGCTGGAGAGTCCACTACCGATCTCAGCATGAGAATGGTTTGTGGGAGGATAGCTGGTGGTGTAGCTATACTGTGGAACATAAAATATGACCCAACGGTAAAGGTGGTGTGGCTTAACGTTGACTGGGCTATTGGGTTGGAGTTTAATCACAATGAAAATAAATTTACTATTGTAAATGTGTACACACCATATGAATCCTATGACCATGAGGATAAATTTCAGAACAGGTTAGCTTTTATTCAGTCCTTCATAGAGGACAATAGTTCATGTTGTGTCTATGTCATGGGTGATTTTAATGCTGACATGTCAGATAAGCGTTTATTCGCACAACATCTGCAGCAGTTCTGTAATGAAATTAAATTAATTATATCAAGCGTTATTGCCTGATACAAGTTTTACCTATATAAGTGAAACGTGGCACACAACTTCCTGGCTAGACCATATTGTAACCACAGCCGATGCTCATGACTCACTGGAAAGTATAGAGATGTGTTATGGGCTGGCCACCACTGATCACATACCAGTTGCTATGCTGCTAAATGTTGAGAGTGTACCCTTGTTGCTGGCCCCCCAAGAAAACTGGACTGGTCAAAAATGACCAAAAAGGTTATGCTCAGATATTATCTATTAACTGACAGCTTACATAGTGATGTTGCATTTTCTAGGGATGCCCTAATATGCACGGATATGAACTGCAAGGATAAACTTCATGCTGAAAAGCTCTGTGCCATGTATGATGATATTGTCAAATGTCTTTATGCTTCCAGTGAACCTTTTATTAATCACAAGAGTAAGGTCCCTAACGCACGGCCTGTCTGGAATGAGTTTGTGTCTGAGCAACATGCTGCTGCTAGAGAAGCCTTTAGAGTCTGGTCAGAGGCAGGCAGACCCAGACAGGGAGTGCTGCTTGATAACAAAAACCTCACAAATGCTAGATTTAAATATGCACTCATTTCATTAAGAGAAATGAAAACACAATGAGAGCAGACTCGCTGGCCAGAAAGATGCAGAATAACAATCTTACTGACTTCTGGAAGGAGGTCAAGATCATGAATAATAATAGAACTCCCCTCCCTTCTGATATCAAAGGGGTTAGTTGTCCAGAGAAGATTGCTGATCTATGGCATGAGCACTACAGTAAACTATTTAATTGTGTTCAAAGTAACACAGTGAGAATTGATAATGAATATAAAGGTATCTCTGCAGATTTGATAGTTAGATCAGTAGATATTTATGATGCCATCCACATGCTAGACAACAACAAAGCTTGTGGTATGGATTGCATTTCTGCAGAGCATCTAAAAAATGCCAGTTATAGACTCAGTCCATTTCTAGCCATGTGTCTCACTGGAATTATGGTTCATGGTGTTCTACCGAACTCTATTATGTCAGTACTGTTAGTGCCTGTTGTTAAAGATAAGGCTGGTAAACTGAACAGCATAGACAACTATCGACCCATTGCATTGGCCAGTATCTTGTCTAAAGTGTTTGAGAGAATTATTTGATTGAAATTGGAAATGTATATTCTGACGGCAGAAAATCAGTTTGGTTTTAAAAGAAAACATGGTACTGATCTCTGTATCTATGCTCTGAAGGAGATTGTCTCAGGTACACAAGTCTTAATTTATCTGTATTTTTATGCTTTATTGATGCTTACAAAGCTTTCGATCGAATTTGTCATGAAAAACTGTTTATGAAGCTAATAGCGAGAGGTGTCCCTAAACCTCTTGTGAGGATTTTGGTGTTCTGGTATGCCAATCAAACTTTTCATGTTAAATGGGACAATGTTGTATCAGCTCCTTTCCATGTTGGTAACGGAGTTCGACAAGGAGGAATTTGATTTCCCTTTTTGTTTAATATGGATATGGACGACTTATCAAGCCAGCTGAATAAGACAAATACAGGCTGTTTTGTTGGTGAATCTATTGTCAATCATCTGATGTACGCAGATGATCTGGTTCCACTCAGCCTGTTGCAACAGATGCTATGGGTGTGCTCTCAGTATGGCTTAGATCATGATATAAAATATAATGCAAAGAAAAGCCACATAATGATAGTCAGAAGTAATCAGGACAGGAAATTAACCTTCCCTACCTTTTATTTATCTGGCAGTCCCCTTGGTGTTTGTGAGGAAATAAAATATCTGCCATGTCATTTCTGATGATTGGACAGATGACAACGATATGTATCAACAGCGCTGTAAAATATATTCTCAGGCCAGTATGTTATTAAGGACGTTTTCTATGTGCTCAGATTCAGTTAAATGTTCCCTGTTTAGAACCTACATAACGCCATTGTACACTGCTCATTTGTGGTCTATGTACAGGTAAAGGAGTATACAGATACTGAAAGTAGCCTACAATGGTGCTTTTAGATTGCTACTTAATGTGCCAAGGTGGCATAGTGCTAGTCAGTTGTTTGTGTCTAAGCACGTACCAACCTGTAAGGCAATCCTGAGACAACTGATGTATGGTTTCAATGATGCTTTTAGATTGCTACTTAATGTGCCTAGGTGGCATAGTGCTGGTCAGTTGTTTCTGTCTAAGCACGTACCAACCTGTAAGGCACTCCTGAGACAACTGATGTATGGTTTCATGTGTCGACTGGACAAGTCTGAGAACTGAATAGTAGAGGCTCTGGTCAACCCTCTAAAGAGCTGCTATCGATTACTTGGAACTTAAGACTACATTGGCACAAAAGTCTTCATACTTTTTATGCACTGTATTATCTATGTTTTATGTTTTCGTTTTACTCTCTTTTTTATAGCTCTATGTCTGTTATTTTATGTGGAACTTGGCGTCTGAAATAAAGATTTATATATATATAAATACATATATATATATATCAATGTTTCAGGATTTGTTGTCGAAGGGTTCTAGGGGCTGCCATTGACTTCCATGGAACAAGAATAATAATAAAACTAACAATAACAATAGGTTTCTTCCTGACGGAGGAATCCTAATAATAAAACTAACAATAACAATAGGTTTCCTCCTGACGGAGGAATCCTAATAAGACTAACAATAACAATAGGTGCCTCGCAGCTTCGCTGCTTGGCCCCTAATAATACTAATAATTACAATAGGTGCCTCGCAGCTTCGCTGCTTGGCCCTTAAATATAGCTGCAAGCAGCAATGGAGGGGCCAAGCAGTCCAGAGCAGGACATGGCCTCCATAGCACCTGCGCAACAATTAAGTTACAACAACCTGTTGCACTCATGCAACACACCAAGTTTGGTTGAAATATCTGTTTGCGTTCCAAAGTAGTGAGTGTTCAAAGTGTTTTTTTCTTCTGGTATAACACCACAGGCCTCCTCTGCTCCTTGTGGTAACGATGGAACCCAAGTTTGGTGACAAACGCACAAATGGTTGCTGAGTTACGCTCTCACGTGTCTTTTGCGGCTTCGCCGCCGCCTTTGATCGTCTCTACCGCTGCTTGGCCCCTAATAATACTAACAATAACAATAGGTGCTTCGCAGCTTCGCTGCTTGGCCCCTAAATATCCTAAACTTTCCAAGACTTTTAGCTAGGTTTATAGGTACCTAGCGAAAAATAGCCTCAACTTTCCTAGACTTTAAGCTACGGTACTAATGCAGAAGGAAAGCTGATATCGCTGTCTTACTAGAACGTCGTATCTATGCGTTGTTGCTGACATTGTGCACACCCAATGAATTCAACATTTGTAGGTCGCACATGCGCGAGTGCTTGTAAAAAATGCTCGCACTGTCTCAAAAACTGGTTGCAAAATGCGACCATTTGGAGTCTGGAGCCCTGCCGCAGAGAGTGCATATCACTTTGGTTTTATTGGATGTTCCATCTTAGTTTTTTTGGAACTCGAACTTCTCATCCAGAAGTTGCAGATTGGGTGGAATTGTGGTTATATAACGTTAAATGCGTTAAACAAAAATAACGAATTAATCCTGTAATTCAATCATAACGCGTTATCGCGTTATTTTTCACAGCCCTAGTTATTATTATTGTTTCTCTTCACACCCCTAAAACTCAGTAAATATTTGGACTACATGGACAACCTAGGTGTCAAAAGTTTTGTCTTGCTAGCGATTGAGTTGCTTGTATTGGGATTTACGTTCCGTTGCACAGTTTAGGAGGTTACAACGTTTTTGTGGCGTCAAAGTGCCTTTAGTCGACAAAGGGTAATCTGTGCTAGCTACGTCACCACGTCAACACATGTTAAATATTGAAGATGATGTGGAAGGTGTTCGTTTGCAAGTTGAACTGTTTCCTGTCTGACGACCTACCGCGCTGCACCTGAGCTGCTCCAAACTTTTCCCAAACTTTTTTGTCTTGTTTATTGCTATATTTTATATATTACTTCATTTATTCATTTATTGTGTCGTTACCGATGTAATCTATACATCTACTGTCTCAATTATAGGTTTACTCGGCACGGCTTTTTTCCTTGGAGCTCGACGCTACTGTTCCTGTTGAACTAGCCAATTCAACGTTCTGACGAATTATCTTGGCTGGCATAAACTATTAACGTAAGTTAATTATAATGTCTCACACCCACTCACATTGTCCTACATGTGTCATTTTGTTCGAAAAGTTGACTCTATTAGAGAGTCGCGTTCAGTCGCTTGAGGAAGAACGTATGCTAGTAACTTTAGATGCGACTGGCGCAACATCACAGACAGGGAGTCCTAGCGTGAGTGAGGACTCAAGTTTAGCCCCACCGGTTTCACCTTTGCAGCATGGTGGGAGTGGGACTCCGCAGACGTTAGTGATCGGTGACTCCATCACTCGTAACATTAGATTGGAGGGACCAGCGACAGTTTACTGTGTACCTGGGGCCAGAGCTACCGACATAGAAGCTAATCTTAGGGTGCTGGCTAGCACTAGGGCTAAGGCAAATGCCCAAGCTAAGGCACATGGCGCACGCACTGATGATAGGTATGAGAATATTGTCATTCATGTCGGCACCAATGATGTTAGGCTGAGGCAGTCAGAGGTCACGAAGGTTAATATTGCTCGGGCATGTGACCTTGCTCAAAAGATGAGTCGGCATCGAGTAATAGTCTCTGGCCCACTACCTGCTAGGGGGACTGACGAGATCTACAGCAGGCTTGTCTCTCTCAACCGCTGGTTGGCTCGCTTTTGCTCAGAACAGGGTTTAGGATTTGTAGATAATTGGTCTCGTTTCTGGGCCAAACCTGGCTTGTTGAAAAGTGACGGGCTCCATCCTAGCTGGAGAGGTGCTTTTCTTTTGTCTAGGAATATTGAAGCTATTCTAAAGCAGACCTGACACTCACTAGAACAAGCCGGGCTACAGTCTCTTAGAGAGTCTGATAGGTATGTTGATAGGCATGCTGTGAGCTGTTGGGGCCCCGATAGCTCAGCTTGTAGTGTAGCCAGGGTGGTTGCTGATGTTGTTTTTCCCATTGAGACGGTGTCGGCCCCCCGCCCTTTTTCCAAATTCCGGCCCTCAATTATTAGGAATTATACCAATTTAATATATATTCAGCCTTGCTCACCCGTTGCTCTTCCAACACAGTTTCCTGATAACAGTGCCACCTTT